>NC_135775.1:5016042-5351636 GCF_028453695.1 Augochlora pura | reverse complement strand
ATTCATTGTGTCTTGCAATTTAATACTTAGAAAAATTAATTTTGACTAGCATATAATATCAAGTACTCACTTAACTAAGTATAATAATCACGTCATCTATCAGTATAAGACACTGAAGAATGAGTTACGTTGGCATTTTTTATTGTTTATTTGCTGTACTGTCGCGTCAGAGTTTCTAGCCGAGGTTTTTAGATTTTTGTGAAGTGTCCTACAGTCGAGTACAGAAAGTAATTCTATAACAATTTCGACTCATATCTCATTTTTCCATATTCTAACCTACAATACTGTTCATTTAAATCAGGTTCTTTTCTCAGAATATTTAAATATTTCAAGAAATATAGGTCTATAATATATACACATTTTCTTCTTCCAAGAGATTATTACAATCGAAAACCTATTCCAGTCATCTTCTAGGAAGGCCAAAGACGATGGTACAATAAAGGGTTACTACAAACTGATAGAATAAATTGACAATTCAAAGACAACAACACAGTCCCCTTAAGAAAATTCTAATTTTCTCACCTACATTATTCTCAACAAAGTCCATGCTCAATTATAAGAATACATCAACGTCCTCGCAAATGAAAAGCTGCAGGTGTATACTAAGCCAACGCAGCGTTCCGTAATAATTTCGTACAGGTAACTCCAAGGTCCCGGTGCACCCCGTGCCGGTTGTTCGCGACCCTATTCCGGCCGGGGGGGAATAATGTAAAAATTCTCTCGGCATTCTGCCGTGGTGTGTACAGAGAGGCGGACGTCACGAGAGAGGGAGACAGAGAAAGAGAGAAAAAGAGAGAGAGAGAGAGAGAGAGAGAGCTGGTACGTCACGACGCAACCGGAACGTCCGCGGCCAACGGTAGAGGATAGGCTATCTGGCTCCGCCGCCGTTGTTGCGCCGTGGTGCGCCTTCGGTTGGTGCTTTTATCGTGGGCGTGTGTACTTCATTAATAATTTATGTTCGAGTAACCGTTACGTGTACCGGACGTACCGTGTTCCGTCCTGGTGCTTTACCCACGCAAATGCCGGAGCATCGGTGTACACGAATTTCAGATGAGAATTTAAACCGTGAGCCCCGTAATTTTTCTTATCCGTCGGGAACCGGGACGATGGTCGATGGCTACCGTTCCCGAGCCTCCGCCAGCCTCTCTCTCTCTCTCTCTCTCTCGCTCTCTCTCATGCTGTAATTTAAACGCCACCGAACAAACGGAGTGGCCCAATTCCTGCGCACCCACCCCTATACAGATTGTTTCCTTTCTGTCAGTCGATGTTAATTCGTTTCTTTTTCCAGAGTAGGGCGCGCGCGCGCGCTGTTTTCCCAGGCGAAACGTCGCGACGCACCGGCTAACTTTTTCCAGCCCCTCCCTGCCCCTCCGTGCATTATGCATGGTCTCCGCGGCGCACTTTTCTTTCCAATAAACCGCGACCACCCTCGCCACCAATCCCGCTAACGCCCCCGCGCAATTTATTCGACCGCGTAGCCCAGCAGTTTCGAAAGCCTATATTTCATTCTTAACCCCAAAAATTGTTTGCCGGCCACCGGCGCGGCCGTGGAACGCCATAATTTCGACGGCAACTGCTTTTTCTGATTAATGCGTTCACGGAGCTTTTCAATTTTTTTTTTCCGGAGTTTGTTAATCCGAAACTTTTTGTAATCGTATGTTTCTGTATTTTGTCATGGTAGTGGAATTTTGTTGGTTATGGTAATTATTGTTTGTTGGTATGAATATCGTTGAAAAGCTTTTATCTTCGATTTTTATTAGGATGGCAACGATTTTTGGTAGTAATGTATATACTATTATCCAGTTCCCTCTCAATATACGTAATATAATAATAATAATAGTAATAGTAATAATAATCATGTTTATTATGTCAACGCGGTGGAGCCTTTATTTCAGAGAATGTTCTAACAGCGAGCAACGTGACAGAACATTAATAACAACAAGATATCAATAACCAGTATTAGAATACGAGAATTAGTTACGTATATGAATTAGTCGATGCATATGTTTGCAATCCGATCATTTCAGCAGAGTGGTGTAACAAGTTCAAATTGCTAAACCGGCCTGAAAATGAAACCGTGCACCATTGACATATTTGAAACGTTATCGGCTTTTTCTAACAATAAAACGTCATCGTTGTCTCTCTCTCTCTCTCTCTCTCTCTTTCTCTTTCCCTCGGTAGAGCCAGTTTTATGTTTACCGGGTAAAACTCGAAAGCTTTTGTTACCAAAATTTCACAGGGCAACTTCGGCCAAACGTACGCTATTTCGTTGCAATTCAATATTCGGAAAACCGGCCGCGCAGTGAGATTGAAAACTATCGCGCGAAAAACACAGCGTCCCCGCCCGTACAATCATTCCTGTTTTCGAAATTAAAGGTTACGTGAAATATGCTGCGCGAGTACCACGCGGCAAGATTTTCCCGGAAAAAATACTTCGTCGCGTTTTGATTATTACTCTTTCTCTTTTTCGGTTCACTTTCCGAACCAGAGAGCAAAGCTCTCGACAGAAGCTAGAAAAACTGCTGCACGGTCGAAACGGGGAAAAAGTTGAACCGGTTCGAAAAAGATTTCGGAGGGAGAGGGGGGAAAAATGCGCGCGCGTGTCGCAAACCGGGTCATCAACGCCTCCGCTGGAACAGGTCGGCCGGGTAACCGGAAACTGGGAATCGAAGTTCGATCCTCGGCGAATTCCGCATTCATGGAGGAGCGTTGCACGCGTTCGAGAAAATTGTGCATTCCGCGCGACGCACGGTGGATGCGGTTCCACAAATTTTCCCGGCGGCGCGGAGCGGCGGCGTTGGGCGGCGAGGAGAGGCGACGCGAGGCGAGGCGACTCGTAATTATCGCGAGTGTCGAGTTCGCGGAAGGCAAAGTTCGGGGCGGAATTGCTTCGCCTTGGAGTTGAACGCGTTTCGTTTCTCCGGGCGCAGCCGGTGTTTTTCCCGTGGTTTGTAACTCGGCGTTTGAAAAATGCGGCCGCGATGAGAAACTGCCGCGGCCGCGGTAGGACGCGCACCCGCCCGGGGAGATACGAGGCGGGCCGGGACGGCCGCGCATCCTCGGGGCGTCTCGCGATTATTCCACGTAAACGACGAGATTAAACTGTGCTCGAAATCCAGTAATGGCTCGCGGATGAAAAGTTCGAGGGTGGCCGGAGCCGAGCCGAGCCGAGACTCGTCCGGCGCTCGCGAAGTCGAAATTTAAAGTCTCCGAAGGCTCTCCCCCCACTCTTTCTCTCTTCCTCTTTTGCTCAGATTCTGTCACTCTCTCTCTCTCTCTCTCTCTCTCTCTCTTACTCTTATTCTTTCTCTCTCTTCTCTCTCTCTCTCTTTTTCTGTCTCTATCGCCTTTTCGCTCTCTCGCCCACCCTTCGCCAAAGGCTCGAGCCGCGCCGAGAGGGAAAACTTCCCTCGCCGCTGCCAGGATTAAGTTCGAACAAAAAGGATTCTTATGCTCGAAGTTCGCGAAGGCGCACGGGGGAAAAAGGAAAATCGCCGGGAATTATTCTGTCGGGCATTAATTCCATCCGATCGCCGGTCCGACTGGAATTCCCGCGGATTTACGATCGCGGCCGAAGTCGAAAACACACGAACCCCGGGACTATGACTGCGACGTGATTCACAGATTTTTCGACTCGGCCATCAACTTTTCCCCTTTAACCGCTGCTCGCCAGACTCGATTTTCCTTCTTTCACTCCTCTCCCACTCCTCCCCCCTCCCCCCACATCCTGGATTTATAGAAATTCGCTCGTCGAGAGAAACCACTCCTCGTACGCTACGAAACTTTACTTATTTTAGAATTTAATCTACAGGGTGTCCCCGCTCGAGTGTTTCGAAAGACTTCTTATTCTTGCGGATGCGAAAAAGTTCTTGAAAGAGAATGCGCAGAGTTGGTTTGTGAATCGAGCGAAGTGTTTTTCTTGGAGACTTAACCCTTTGGATTCGAAGCCATTTTAATTGCAAATCTAAAATAATTGTTGCAAATCTAAATATAATCTATAAATCTTAAATTGTTATAAGCTTCGAAAAGATTGGACCATTTGTTACTGAAAAATCACAAAAGAGTTCTACCAAAACATCATTTAGATATTCATACTATATTAAACCGAAAACATGGATCCTGCAAATTTTTCCAGAAAATCGGATATTCGCGGATAAATTTGAATAGCTTGAAACTGGCGCTGAATCAAGAAAATTGAGAAATTATCGAAACGCCCTCGAAAGCCCATCGAGCACTCGGGAAACATCGATATCCGTGGAATTTAATAAAAATCGATCGTCGAGCAATCCCGCTGAAGAATTCTCGGTTGAAAGAAAGTCTGCGACCGAGTTCCCGGTTATAGCGCCCGTTGAAAAACCGGGCCAGAGACCGTTGTGTTCCCGACGCCGGTAATTGCGTTGTTCCTCATTAATGCCGGGGGAAATCGAGGCGCTTAAAAATTGCCCGCCGGTAATTATTGCCAGCGGGCCGATTGAAGGCGAGCGGCCTGGTTGCCTTTTGCTCGGAAATCGGATCTCGTTAGTCCGCAATCATGATGTTTCGAGGTTGAACCGTGCGGGGAGGCAAATGTACCAACCAGCCGCCTATGCCTGGCTTGTGTCGCGTCTCCCGCGCTGCCTTAATTGCATGCACTCGCATTTTCGCACGGCGATCGCGACTTTCCGCGGGGCTCGTCGATTCCGCGCCGCTGCTCGTTCGCCGCGGCAAACGCTTTCCACCGTCGCTTCTCGCGCGAGACGATTGTGGCCCGGATTGCGACGAATAAACGATTTTCGTTCCCTTTGGGCTCGGCGCGCGGTTTTCTAACGCGGACGCGCGTCCCAGTACCCGATTTTCTTAGAAAATGGGACAGAGATTGAGAAATTGTTTTGTGATAAAATTGAAATAATGGAGAATCAAATATAATAATTAAAGTCATTGAAAATTATTTAAATATAGTAATTGAAGTAATTAAAAATTGTTCAAAGATGACAAATTAAATGATTGAATATTATTTTAATCTTGATAATCATATCTCTGTTTAATCAAAATGTGCATTCTCAGTATTGTTTAAACACTCAAGATGCAGTATAATGTATTGTAATAATAGCGTATTTAATCAGATAACAGAAGAAATTTGCAATACAACAAATAAAATGTGGTATTACTTAACTTCTTTATAAAAAGAGAATTTTTATTATTGCAAGTAAAAATTCTAGAAATTGTTTCTAGTTTTTACAAAATTTCTAGCTATATTGTCTGAATACCATAAAAATGTTCATCAAACACTCCAATAACTAGTCCAAATTGTTCACCAATAAAAAAGATAAAAATCAATAATTATCTGTCATCTGAAAAAAGGAAAAAAGTTTTCAAACCACAACAATCGTTGTTCTATTAGAAGGAATCCACCACTGTCACGTGACACCGGCAAAAGGTTTCGCGATTCGCGCGCGTCGGAAAAGCGGACTTAATTCGGTCTAATTATTTGGGCAACACCGCGCGCTCTGGTTACAGTTCGTTCGCCTCTTTTATTTCTTTTTTTTTTTTGACCGGCGATATTTATCGAGCGGCCCAGGAATTAAAACAATTTCCGGAACTCGTCGGGTAATTTCTACGGTAGAGGAAGCAGCTCGGTCAACGGCGCGAATCAGATCGCGGATCTTTCATTATGCCCGGCAAAGGTGAATATTTACCTTTGTGTACTTGCGCGGGCGCAAATTGGGAAGCGAAACTCGCCGTGGAATCGATCGGTCTCACTCGATCCGGAACACCGAGTTTCAAGCGGTGCCGGAAAATACGCCGCGCATAGAACAGCGAAATCTTCTTATTTCTTTTTGGCCGTTGGCTAAGCTGCTGCGGTCCCGAAATGTTTATCGGTGCGCCGACTTTTAAATACAACCTTTCCTTTTGTCTTTTATGGAATTGATTTTTCTGACGCGCTCGATCGAAGCGGTTCCGTGAATTTCAACCTTTTGCACTCGGAAAGGGGTATTATTTTTTTATGCTGCGAGGTAATCGCGTAAAATGTATAAATATAGAAATATGGAAATATGGAAATATGGATATATAGAAATATAGAAATATGCAAATAAATATAGAAATATAGAAATATTGAAATATACAAAGGTTATAACCTATACTTTAACATAACCTATACAAATATACAAATAATTAAGTACAAAAAATTATTGATAATTCCTATACAATTCCACAGCACTCTACTAATATTTTCACCATCAAAATAAAAATTTTTGCAAAATTTCTTCCTTGCTGAAAATCTTCCAATTGTTAAGGGTTGAAGGTCCATCGAAATCTTCCACAGAATCGACGCATTCGTAGCAACGGGGCTAAAATTTGCTGGTTAAATTTGCACAATTTTTCTGGCAGCGCACGTCGATCGATTTAGGGCCGGTTCGCAGTGGCGCAAAAAAAAAAAAATCGTTTTAAACAATTTCATTAGCTTCGAGCGAGCGCAGCTGCGCCGATCCGTGAACAGGCAGAAGTGATTTCGCGGCTGCGACATCCGCGGAAACCGGCCTCTCACGGCCGCAGTAAAACGGCTGGGTAATCGACTATAAAAAAAAAAAATAGACCGCCGATGGAATACGCGGATCGATCCGCGTCGATCTTGCGCACCAAGAAATATTTCGTTCCTCCGGACGAAACTACAATTCACTGTCGAACCTGTCCGTTCGAGTCTGTGACATATTCGCTTGCCTGATGTTGAAAATGACAAAAGAATGTTCGATGAAAATGATCGAGTCCGTGACGTAGAAAAATCGGAGATGTGGAGAATCAAGAATGAAGTTGCTGCAATAAAATATCATAATTAGATTCATGTTTATGTTGTAATTTTGTACGTGATATTATATTAACATTATAATAATATATTGAAATATTAGATACCTTGCACGATTAATAAAATAAGTAAAATAGAAATAATATAATAATAATAATATTTTAAGACTAATAAAGCAAATATAATTAAAATGAAATAAATAAAACAGATAAGATAAATGTTGTTTCATGGTAATGTTATGATAATATACAAATGTTAATAGATTTATATTGTAGAAATGCTTAAGGACTAGGTATTGATTATTATAGGCGATAAAAAGTATGGATTAGTATAAATTACGAGTTAACTCTTGCAATATATTTCTCAATAGAGCTAATATTTGTTCATTTGTTAATAAAGCTAATTGGCTAACGTACCACCAACGCACTCTTTAGTCAACTTACAGCAAACTCGAAATTCAACCGAATATTCGAAATGCTTCACCAGTTTCACCGTTCGAGCCTTATGGCATCGATTAAATCGCGCCAGCCAGTTCGCAGTGCAAAATTTCAATTCACCCGAAACTATCTGCCCACCCTCTATATGTGTACACGTACGCATGTAACACTGTACGCCGCGAACGAACGCGGGCCGGCATCGAAACAATAACGGATTTATTACAGGATATAATGTAACGTTTATACGATAACAACGGTCCATTGTGATTACGCAACGATGCCGATGAACAAACGTAAGATAATGAACATGCGCGTAACAAAGCCGGCCCGAACGACGGACGGACGTACACCTGCCCGCGGAATTTTACTTTTCCCGGCGTACGTTTCGAGAGAGGGGGAGGGGGCCCGCGTTCCGCACCCACGAATTGCTCGATCATCGACCTCCGAATTATTGACTGGGGGCCGCGCGCGAATTTCCCCGCGAAAGGTGGCGCGAATTGATATGGGACACGCGATGCCCCCCCCCCGAGTCAATTAATCTAATGCATCAACGAGGATCGGACGGTGTCCGCCGGACGATACGAGAGCGACAATGACCGACTCGCGGAACGAATAAACGCCGTGTTGCAATTTCTGTTTTTACGTTCGGCTGCCTATCGGCTGGTTTGTGACAATCAGATTGCCGGTTGTTTACCCAAATTCACATTTTTTCCTACTCCGCGCTCCGATTGGCCGGCTCGTGCCTCCCTCCGATTGGAAAAATATTCAGCGACCCCCTTTTTTCATTCCTTCTTGCGATTGATTTGTGGCGAGCTAGTGTTATTTTTTTTATTCATTCTTGCTATTAATTTGTATCAAGCTTATGTTACTTTTTTTTATTCTTCCTTGCTATCAATTTGTGTCAAGCTTATGTTATTCGTTTCGATTCTTTCTTGCTATTAATTTATGTCAAGCTTATGTTATTTTTTTCATTTTTTATTTCTATTAATTTATGTCAAACTTACGTTATTTTTTCATCCTTTTTATCTATTAATTTATGACAAGTTCATGTTAGTTTTCTTATTTTTTCTTGCAGTTAATTTGCGTCGACGATTATTTGATTACTCAAACTATTTTGGTTTATTACTTCGGGCGAGGTTGTGTGTATGGTGGAGTTACATTTAGTTGATTGTTCAGGGATATTCGCGAGCTCGAACGAGATTGAATTTAATCTTCGTCACTGCTCCCTAAGCAAAACTGCAGCTGCAGTTGCTTTGACTACAGCATCCGGTCGAATGACATAGTTTCCATAGTATCGCGAGATAATTGGAAACCCGATGCTTCTATTGGACGTTTGGTGTTTGCGAACTTAAATCGCTGTGACGAAAGTATTCTTGCTAATGAATAAACAAGCATTGAATAATTACAAATCGAATCGAATTCTAAATTTGTATTATTATTATAAATTCGTGTTATAATTCTAAATCCCTGTTACACAGTGAGTTATCGTGGTATGACCTTCGCGAGTACTAGCGTACGAAAAACTTCATGGAAATTTTAGGGAAACGCTAACGATGAAGTAAAAACGTTGATGAGAAATTTCGTTACGACGTAGTCCACGGTGTTTTATAGTGGTAACGCTGCAGCACGCTACTTCCGACATTTTGTTTAACACTAAACCCACCACCGCCGGCTAAATGACCGGTTTCACGTGTTTTATTTCATAATTATTAAAGTCATAAAGCTGCTTCCATTAAAAACTGTTATATATATTTTTTATTCAGGCACACGCTATTATAAAAATTGTGGAAAAATTGAGCAAATTCTATCTCGCAATTACTCGAGGTAATTTTTTTTCTACCGTTCTCAGACCTTGGTTAGTTTAGTGTTAATGTATTAACCCTAAAATACTAGAGGAAGGGTGGAGAAGTATACAAACAAATATAAAATATAAATACCTAACTTCGACATTCTAAGAGTACTGTATAAATAAATATTTCTCGAATTAAATGAATAATACTTATAATACTTTTTCTTTTCTGATTGCAAGATGGCTCACCCTTAACCTCTTCAGGGACGAACTTTTATAGTAGGGAACAATATATGCATTTAATTGTTCAACAACCCGGCACCCAATTTTAATCATTTCTCCGCAGCCGCAGGCACATTTCCGCAAAATATCAATCACGGCGTCCAAAGCACAAATTTTCCAGCTTCACCTGAAATGATACAACCACCGCGCGGAGAATATTCCGTCGAACGCCGGACGTTCCGCGGCGCGTCTCCTTATACCTAACCGCGTTTCGCCGGCGGTCGAAAGCAATCCGGGCGGCGGTCCGCCTCGAACGGCTAATAAAAAATTCATTAAAAACAAGCTTTTTCCCCTTACGGGAGTCTGGTTTCGAAATTAATTTCTGCTCTCGGGGGCTGAAGCGTGCTCGCGCGAGCGCGCCCGCGCTGCCGGAGCCGAATTCGAGAGCGTAGCCTCGAGCAAAACGCGTTTACCGTACGCGGCGCGTGCACGAGAGAGCAGAGAGAGAGAGAGAGAGAGAGAGAGAGCCTGATTTTTGTCAAGTGCACGAGGCCGGCAGCTAGCCGCACGAACAGAGCGTAACCGGCGCAAAGAGGGTCCCCTCCCTCCCTCCCTCTCTCCCCCCGATGGGAGAAGATTGACGAAAAATCGCCCCGGTCGGCGGTCGATCGCGCGACGCGTTTGTGAAAATCGAGCCGAAAACGGCCGATCCGCGCCAAGCCGCGCGGAGTCTGTCGGCGACGCGAGTCGGTGGGCGCGCGGCGAATTAAAAAAAAAAATACATAGCTATATCAGCGCGCGATACGCGCGTAGAAATGGGCGCGAGAGGGAAGGGAGGCGGAACGAGCGCGGCGGAACGTACGCACACCGGCGAAATAAAAAAAAAAAAAAAATAGGGCGGGATCGAAATAGCTTTCGAAGCGGGTCGGGTTTCTACCTCGCTTCTTCTGTTTTTGTTTGCACGGTCGGTCCGCGAAATTTAACGTGACACGCTCAAACCCAGCGGACTCTCACGCGCGAAGTACCGATCCCCGCGGCCGGAAATAATGGTCCCGGCGAACTCGCCTTTTTTTTTTCCTTTTTTCTCTCTGTCAAGCCTGGCCTCACCATCCCCCCCCCCCCCTACCCCTCCCCCCTCCCTCCGCCGGTTCTCGAATTCCTACGCAGCTTTTTTTCGCGACCGGGAAATATGAAAGCCGTGTCCGGCCCGCGCCGACTGCGAGCTCGCCCGCCTCAGAATTATGTCGCGTCGGCGTGTTAGGAGGACTTTCACCCTCGCGGACGCGCGATTAAACGAATTCCCCTTTTACATATCTTCGAAGCACAGTAATTATTTAAATTCGAGAATCTTATCCTCCGAGTGTTGCTATACTTGAAAGATTAGTTAACCCATTCGCAAGCAGAATAATCCGCGCGCGATGATTGTCATCCGCAATTGCAGAACATTCAGCATAATGCGCACTTGGTCGTAACTTTGTTATGATACAGGTCGAGTAGCGTAGTATCTGCTTGGCGAGAGAGTTAACTAATCTGAACCGTCAAGGACTTCCGCGGAGTAGATTTCTGTCCTACGCGTTGTAATTGTATTCATACCTTCCACTTTGTCATTCGGTTAAATAAATAGACTACATATCCGAGTAAATAATAAATATTATATTAAATTTTATTATATTTTTATATCAATAAAGTTTAAATTTAAACAATTGTCGAATAGTGAAACTACTGGTACGAGTTACAGTGCATAAAAGTGCACTTTGTCGCAGAAAATGGAAATACTACAAGCCAGGAAAATTATTTCAGATTAACACTTAAATTGGTTTCTAGTACAAATGGTTAAAACCTCAATTTAATAAACCCACAAGAACCCCTTTTCTCTTAAAATCCACATGATAGCAATATTTATTTCACAAACATTCCCGACAGTATCCTGTTAATTATAGTTATCAAACCGTCCAAGTTAAATTCACTTGACCAAGTTCGAGTTCCGTACACACGCGCCATTATAAACCGTAAACGTAATTCCACCGATTCCCGTGCCGAGGAGTATTTCCCCGAAAAGTCCTCGTCCCACGATCCGACCAACAGGGGAGCATCGATTCATTCCGAAGCTCGCGCGCGCGGAGCTCGTTCCGTGAACATCTCGAAGAGAGCGGAACCTAAAGAGAAACGAGTTTTGTCCACGGGCGAGGATCCCGGGACGCATTTTCCCGCGGCTGAGATCTTATCGCTTCGAAGAATCGCAAGCTCGTACGTGAAGGTCCCCGCCGTAGCAGCCGGGTATATACCCTCACCTCCTTACCCCCCGTGCTATCCAATCTCGCGTTAGTGGATTCGGCTTGTTCCACGGACCGAATATGTTTCGAGGAATAGACGTCGCTTAAACGAACGCCTTTGCACGGGGAAACGTCTCGGATCCCCTTGCGCGATCCGACGATTCTCCTCGTGGACACCGCCGATGTCTCTCCCATCTCTGGCTCATCAAGGAAAAAGGCGATGGTTTCGGTCGTTCCCTGCTGAACACCGACTCCGTACCGTTTCGAACATT
Organism: Augochlora pura; assembly: GCF_028453695.1. NCBI lineage: Eukaryota > Metazoa > Arthropoda > Insecta > Hymenoptera > Halictidae > Augochlora > Augochlora pura. The sequence goes on along the minus strand of NC_135775.1, from coordinate 5,339,862 downwards.
TTTATGATAGAGCTGCCGGCTAACAAGCCACGTGTCCTTTCGATCGGAAATAGAACTGGATGGAAGACGAAATTTTGTTGGGTTTTTTAACCCGTTGGGCTGCTTTAACGAGACTCGTCTATCATAATAAGTAGTAATAAATAATGGTAATAATTTATTAAGGATATATGTTAGTCTGTTCTTTTTAGTTGGAAACAAATTCCGTTTCTTTGTTTTCAGTTTTTTAGCATAAAGGACTGTCAGAATTATTAAATACAAATTTTAATTATACACTTCTGTGACAATTTCTGTTATACTATATTATATTCCTTTTAATATAAATGCGGATCTTATTTATAATAAAAATTTTCTAAGTAAATTAAAAAAATCGTAGGTTAGCTGAAAATACAAGGTGTCATATAAAAAGTCATGTAAAAAGGTTATATAAACAAGGTGTCATATTGTTGTCGACAATCTTTAACTTGAAAAAATAATATTATTGAACAGGAATTAAGTGACCAGTCATAACTAATTCCAATATCTCATCTCATACTACAAGTAGCGCCAATTTGCACCTTTCAACTCAGTATTTCCGAAAACAACCCCTATCCGGTTTTACCACCAATTACATAACACCCTACATAATTCTTCTTTCATTAATTCTAGTAAATTATAAGTGTCGTATTAATACCCTTAAATTTTTGTAACACCTCTACGATTATATATACTATATTGACCTACCAACCCTTATCACAAATTAACTAATAACTACGAAAATAATTACGGTAAATATTGCGGTCGAAAATAATTACAGTCCAATCAAAATTTCGCAGCAATTATTTATCGGAGCTATTAAAAATATAAGATATGTTAACTTAAAGACTGGATCGTCACGCGGGGGGCGCGGTTCGCCGATTACGCGTTTAAATTACTCGCGGCGTCCAGCGGCGCGTGGAACCCGCTCGGGAAATCAGGAACGGGGGCGGACCGCGGGCTCGTCGGTTGTTTCTGTCTGGATTTTACGGGTGTCGTTTGTATCGGCGCGGTGTGGCGCGCGGCACACATCTCGAAAATCCGGACGCTAGGGCGCAACGACGCGACGTTAACGCGGATATTAATGTAACCGTGTTCGCGCGCGGCCGGCAGCGCCACCCGCGCGCCCGTATATAATATTCGAGGCTGACAGTAAGTGCTAACTCGTCGCCATTTCCTCGGCCCCGCTGCGAACGAGCGCCGCGGCCATTCTACGCGGCATTTTCAGCCCGTCCCACACGCGAGCAAAAAGACCCGACCGTCCGCCACCCCCGCGACGAGCGTGTGCCGCGCCGGATTCGAGCCACTAATTTTCTGGCGGAATCGTTCGCGACTACCCACGGTCGGAGCACCGGGCGCATCGGTTGCACGCGTCCGTCCGCGAGGATCTCATTGTCCCCTGTCAGCCGAATGCGCATCTTTCTGTGTTTAATTACAGACATCTTCGGGGGTTCGAGGGATGAGCGATTAATCCGAGTTTCGAAGCGTTTAGGTTTTCATGCGCGAATTATTGAGAGCTTTCGGAATACATTTTTCAAGAGAGAATTCTCTTGGAAAACTGTTTGTTGTATTTTTGCAACAATTGTGGGAATAGTTATTGTCGAGGTTAAGGTGATTGAACTCTTTTGTTATTCTCTTTTTAATATTGTTTCAATGTATCAGGTCGGCCAGAACATTTGTGTGGTTATTGTCGTCTTTTGAAGTTAGTAGTAATAAAAATGACTAATAAAAATTGCTGATAAAACTTTGCGCAGTTGATTTTGACTAGCAGCTGAATGACTAGTTTAAAACCAATGATGTCTACGAAAATCCACATTTTCGTGAATGCACCGGCGAACAGAGAAATTGTTCAAAAATTCACCCTCCACGTCGGATTAAATGTAAATGAAAAAGTTCGGCAAACTCCTGCGATGATATTGACTTTCTTGCGCTGCGAACGCAAGATCTCCCCGTCATTAAACCGCCGAGCCTGCCTCAAAATAAAAAGAGTAGCCAAGTCAACAGTAAGAAACAGAAGTCTATGCTTCCATCTGAATCGCCGGCTAAATTTTGCCATAAATGCGTGAAACTCGCGCCGCGGTCCGCTCGTTACATTAGACAATGAAAGGCCGGGCGAGCCTCGAATCGCTCCGGTCGATATCATTGTTTTTTCGTTGAACACGAGGGAGAAATCCCTGGGAAAACCCGCGGGCACAGGCGGCGAGGGAGTTATCGGGAGCACGTTTCATACCTGAGTTGGCGTATTTTCAATTATGCGGATTTCAGGTTTCGCTTCGAACTTTGCCGTGTCGGCTTCATTTCGAGCGATTTTACGGCGGTTTTCGAGCGGAGCCTAACCGCGGCGCTCGGCTACGCTGCTCCTCGCACCGCGTGCACACGCACACACACTCACACACACACACACGCACGCACGGTTCAGCCGTGGAAAATTGAAATTAACGGCGGAAAAAGCTCGCACGAAAATGCGCGCGAAAAACAGTAACACAGAGCCTGGCCTGAATTTCGGGGACATCGGTGGAGGGAGGAGGGGGGGGACGGAACCGGGGGATACGTAATTACGCGACGCATGATCCCGCGACGGGCGACGGGCGACGGGCGCGTGTCGCGCTCGATAACAGCGTTGCTGCTAATCGAGCGCGCGCGGGTGTCCGCTTCATTTGCTGCCCGTGATTTCACGCAGGCTCGGCTGCCTTTGCAGAGCTTTTTACGCGGGCGCCGGGGTAGCGAAATGTTAGGTCGGATAACTAGGGGAAATGATAGGAAAAACGCCCCTTGGTCGGGCGCAAATCGAAACGTGGACAAGGTATAGAATTTTGCGTCGTTGCTCTGTCACTGATTTATTATTTATTTGTTATTTTATTATTCTGTATATTTTTATATATAATTTATTTATTATTACTGTATAGATCTATATTTATTTATTATTATTGTATAGAACTATATTTATTTATTATTATAATATAGACATATATTTAATTAGACCTATATTTTAATTATTAGACCTTTTTTTTCTTGTATTTGAACAATTTTATTTTATAAATACATGAAGATCCACTCTTTGCCTTGAATTTATTATACTGTACAGCATGGAATGTAAAAATTCTTTATAGCATGTATAGTATATAAATGAAAAAATTGTCTATGTATATTTGCTAATATTTCCAAGAATATAATAATTTTCTAACAGTTATCAAAGTTCAGTTGCTTCGTGTTCCTTTCTGGGTCTATACATTCGCGAACTGCGGCGCAGAGTGTTACAATATTGTAACAGCGAGCGGTTCGTAGCTCGTGCACAGGAATTTGCTCCGATCGATCCGCGAAACGATCGGCGAACGGTGCTAAAGCGCGAGAGGAATAGACGACAACGAAGAATATCGAACCCACTTCCGCCGTTCCCTTATTGCTGGCGTTTCTCCGCAGCGGAGAAGCTTCTGCCCGAATCGAACCAGAATTCCAATCGTTATGCCGCTACTCCGGAACGGGCGAGACCCCGGCAACGTGCTGTCCCAACTACCGGCAGACCGTCGAAATTACATCGACTCGATCTAGTCGCTAGATGATTGGTGCATTAACACCTTCGAGCCGCGAACACGCGAGCGCCGCAATTGATACACCGAACGCTAGATATCTTAACACCTGCGATACTTGCCGAATAAATTACGGCTTTATCGGGCTCACATTATATCTCGCTATCTTTTAATTCTCCCTTCTCTCTCCTCGCGCATTGTTCGAACGAATTTGACCCAGAAGCACACCTCCAATTTGCATATTCCCGACGTGTTTGCATATTCTACATACATTTTACATATTCGATGAAATATTTCCGGGCGCGATACATTTTACACACTTCAAACGCAAAAATTGATTTGCATATTTTCATAACAACAAACGCGATTAAAACCCCGAATTAAATGCCGACAGTATTATGCGCATTACGAACGAATTATACGGAAATTTCTCCGGTCGATCGGACGTCAATTGTGATCCGATTCCATATTCAACGATGATATTAACCTCCTACGGCCGCCGGCGAATTGTCGATTTTTCCGTGCGGGACCGCGGGCTAGTTGCATTTGTTACGCAAATGCGATCTAAGGATTCGATCGAGAAAGCAAATAGAGACGCAGAGAAAGGGTAACAAGATTTTTTAGATTTAAAATTAATAATATTTTTAATTTAGTTTCTGCTGCTAAGGTTTAGAGAATATTTAGAACCTGAAGTTTATATTGACTGGAGTTGGAGGGTTATAAAAAAAATAGAAGAAGTTCATCGCACCCCCGATTCTGTAAAAATGATCGAGCGCCATCGCAGGGGTGATTTTCCAAGGGATCGTGGGCGGAAGAAATGAAAACATTGATCTCGCCCGCGAGACGAGCGACGCGCGGCGAGGCAGGTTTTACCTCGACCTTGCCATCCCGTAGCGGCCAACAACATTTTTCAGCTGAGTTAGAGGGGTGGGAATGACCTGAGGGAAGAAGACGGGGCCCGGGACGGCTCCCAAAGGAAACACAACACCTAAATTAACCGAGGTGTCCCCCCCCCTCTTTCTGCCCGGGTTGCTCGCGATGCCGTGAGATACACCACCCACGCTTGCAAATTGGAGCAGCGTCGCTACGACGATCGTGACCTTCCCCGCGGTGGCGGTGTAACAAAGGTGGAGCGCGGCGTCTCCGACCACTCTCTGAAGGCTCGACCATAACTCCGGCCCGTGAACATTCGCTTCCAAAAACCACCCCCCAAGAAGTTAATCATTTTCTGTCAACCCTAAACGATCAGGGAACTTGTCCCTCCCCCTCCCCTTGAAAGAGAAGATGTAAAACTAACCCCTGAAGAGTTCATTATCTTCTTGCTACCCTTGACAAGTGTTTTCGGAAGGTACACGACGCGGAGGTACACTTTAATGTTCGTCGTATTATGAAGGTACTATTATTGTGTTGAATACAGAAATTTAAGCGATGTTGTAGTATACTTCAGACGAATTATATTATATTATACGTTTTATGTACGTTAATGTAGATCGTATTATGGAAATATGATTATCGCGCAAAATATAAAAATTGAAGTGATGTTATACTATACTTCTGACGTATTGTATTATATTATACACTTTACGTATATTAATGTTGATGATACTGTGAAAGTAAAATTACACTGTTAACTACAAAAATTGATGTGATATTATACTATACTTCTGACATATTATATTATACATTTTACATAAAATACTTTGTCGAAATAAATATCAACCAGTGAAAAGCGATATTTCTTACGATTATAAACTTCTCACTGTCAAATGAGTTGAACGAAACTTACCCCTTTACACACGAATGGTGACAATGCTTTAATCAGATTTTCACATGATCGAATCTGCCTCTCTTTACAAAACCGATAAAAATATAATTATTATATAAACTAAATTTCATATGCATAAATTGCTCTGAAAAGTCATTTAAAATAAATATTCTGCAGAACACAAAAAATTATTTTGTTTTACAGTGAAAATGTTTTCGACTGCAAAGAGTTAATTCCACATTAAACAGATTAATATCGAAACAAACGATGCAATTATCTTCTCTCCACGATAATAAAAAAAGAAAGATAGTCGCCATTAATTTCAACTGGAAAGGAAATTAAATCGCACCCAGAGGAGAAATAAATGAAATCGTGCGTCAAGGGGTAAGTTGGTCGACTAAAGAAGCGCACTATCACCCCCGTCGATATCTCAAGTTGTCTCGGCACCCCCCAAAAAACAAGGGTGCACCGGCGAGTGAAGGAAAGAGAGAGTGAGAGAGAGAGAGAGAGAGAGAGGGAGAGAGAGAGAGTGAGAGAGAGAGAGAGAGAGTCAGGGGTTGAAATGTATTCTTTGAGTTTGGACGAAGTGGTCTTCTCGAGGGTATTCGAAGAAACGGGAATCGAATTCGAGGGTGTTTTAGGGGTTGCCCTGCGAGCCTATTGACGGCTAGATGGGGAGGCGGTGCTTAAATTCGCCGCCTCGGCCCATTATCTCGCCGGGCCGGGCCGGGTCGAGTCAAGCCGAGCCGGGCACGTGTGTATTTATTTGTGCGCGCGAGGGATTTCACGCGACGCGGAACGCTCGGGGGTCCGCGCGGGAAGGGGAGGAAAAAAAGGAACGGGAAAAGCTCTCGGTATCTTTGTCGGCCCGTCGCTTTGTTGGAAATCGTCGTTTCGCGCTGTTAACCGTGCCGAACGGGAGCAAAAGAGGAGGGGGTGGAGGTGGGCCGGGAGGAAGTAATGTCCGGCTCGGATTCAGATAGACGCGGCAAGAGAAAGGAGAAAGGCGCGGGGAAGAAGGTGGCGGCGGCGGCGGAGGGGGCACTCGGGGATGGAATAGAAGAGTGGAAGAAAAGGGAGTGCGAGAGGTACGTGGACGGAGAAAAAAACGCGAGAAAATGCCCGGTGGACGTCGTTCGCGTTCGGGCATTGAGTTTGCCTAACGGACTCTGAGCAAACACCGTCCGCGAGAGTCTTTGTTCTAAACCAGAGATTTATGCGCGTTTCACGTCGTTGCACAGATTTATTCTACCTGCCTCCGCGCAACCCCACCCCTCCTCTCCGGCTGTGTTACTCGTCGCCGGTTTTATCCGCGGCCGCGATACTCGCGCGAATAAAGTAGACGACGCCGCCCGCCGCCGCGGCGGTAATCAAACCGGGGAGGGACCAACGGGGACGGAGATTTCGCGAGGCTCGTCGCAGCATCCCGCACAAAAGGGGGTAGTTTTAGGTTTACGACGCAAGTTGCGTCGTTACCCTTTTGCTCCCGCGAAATTACTGTAGCCAGATAGCGGCCTCGCGGGCCGAAACTTCGGCCCCCTAACGCGGCTTTCATTGAAACCCGGGGACCGAGAGCGCACCGAATTGGACGCTAGACAATCGGTTCGGTTGCCTTTAATTCCCCTCTCGCGATCGTCGTAGAACGATCTCGCGATAAAAACAGCTTGCTCCGCTCTGCTCGGTAAGCTAATGCCAAGTAACTTTCGTCTCGGGCGACTTTTGACCTTCCGCTGCACTCCGAGTATCGAATTACGCTTTGGAAATTAGAACATAGTTTAGTAGGGTCGTTGTTGTGAATATCCGTGAATATATCGTAACACTACTTCGGCTTCAAATTATAATTGATCCTCCTATGAATACATAGTAACGATGGATATTATTGGCTCTGTCTATAGGAAATGGTTTGTTTTTTATGCTAATATGAGGTATACTGGAACGATATGTAATACAGCATACGATCCCAGGGTAAGTTTACATCATTAATATTCGAATTGTGTTTGTGCAACACACTAGAATTTGGCAATATTAATTCTATAATATTAGATCGGTGCCGGATAGATGAATTCATTGGCTCTATGATTTGCAAATAATTGTGTTCGTCCATGTATTGGTTCACAAATAATGACTAAATCACTTGAAGCGAATATTTCTTGAATTGGTCGGTGTTAATGTCTGTTTTACAATCTTGGATGGAGATTTCTGAGACATAAAAATAGACGAGAATTAAATTAAAAATTCAATTAAAGTCATACGAAATTTGTCTTATCTTTTCCCGTAGAATCATCCATTTCTCGGTTGTACCATGAATTCCGACTCACCCTTAAAACAGTTATACTTTTATCTTAAAAAATAAACAAATTTGATAATGTAAAAATTATTTTAATTACCACTTATATAGTTACCACTCAAGTGCAAAGGATTGACCTTTAAATGGCAGACTCCGTTGATCCCACATACTCTCCAACCCTTTGATAGTAATCGCTGCGATCCAAACGATTAATTCGCGACTTTGCACGTCGCGCCGGGTCAAAGCACACCTGGTCCCAGCGCGAGTTAAGCGTGGAATGAAAATCGAGAGTCGGCCGAGCCGAGAGAGAGAAGGCTCGATCCCCACCCCATCGATTTGTATCGACCCCACGGCCGAAAGACAAGATTGCCCGTAATGAAAGCAAAGTAGTCGTAAGTGGTTTTCGCCGACGAGCGGCGGCGGGTCGCGGCGGGTCGGGTCGAAGAGGCGTTGCCGTGATCGAATCACAGTCAAGTGGCATTATGAGCGTGACATCTCCGAGGCTACTCCATTTCCACGACAGGAATCGGCCGTGAACGCCTCTCGGTCGAGGGTGAGCTACGCGTAGGAGCCCCTCCTGGCACCCCCCTCTCGCGCGGGCTCTCGCACCCGCACCCACTTAAGGGTGGAACAGAGGAGACTTTGATGGGGCGCGACACGAGCCAGCCCGAAGATCGCGCGCCCTTGATACTCGACGGTGTTTACGGTCCCGGCGAGCCGTCGAGATCGATCCAACGTCGTCATTCCGATAAGTGCCTGCGAACGTCCCGCTATTTCCCTGTGCGACCACCGAATCTTCGCGGGATCTAATATTCGAGACGATGAAGTTATTCAACCCTTCGCGAATGAGGATTTCTTCGAGCGTTAAGGTTATTTATCGAGCGAAAGTAAGCTGTGCACTAAGAGGAACTAAAATAGATGCAGTAAGAAAGACGCCCGCAATTTTGACATCTCCTTCACGATAACCCCTAAAATTGCACTTTAAATCTCTAAGTGCAATTTTAGTTTTTCCTCTAAGACAAAAAAAATATTAAAAATTACATCTTACCCTTATATCTCCTTCACGATAACCCTAAAAATTGCACTTTAAATGATCTCATCCTCCTCTGGTTTTCCGAAAACGCCCGCAAACCTTTACATAAGCATTGTAAGAAACAATTTCGGACAATTTTGCAAAATATCTAAAATTAGGCGAAACATCGCAAGATTCGCAAACGAATTCCCATTGTCCTACGGAAGTGGTTGGAAACACCGCGATCCGCTACTCGTCCTCGGCTTAAGACCATTGAGTCGCAGGGCGCGGCGCATTGGATCCACGATTTTCGTAAGTGTTCCAAATCGAGGTGACCCAAATGAACGAAGAGGCCGGCGAGGAACGAGAGAGAGTGTCGGAGCGGCGGAGGGGGGTTGGTAGCACAGGTTCTCCAACAATCGCGTATTAAACGTGACGAGAGGGCGCGCGTCGATATCACCGTGGGCGATTGTTCCCGTTTTCTGAAGAGGCGAGGTGGCGTTCCAATTCCGACGGATTCGGTCGCGGCTGAAAAGGTGGAGAGAGAGAGAGACTGGAGGAGAGGGACTCTGCCGGGAAACGGTTCCCGCGACTAAGCTCCCCCGGCCCCGACAATCGCGTCTCGAATGAATCCTGTCGTCGGCCATATATCGCATTGTGGGAGAGCATTGTGCGCGAGTTTCTGCAGGCTTCCCTAATGACTCGGGACTGTCTCGCGAGCGAGACACGACAGCCTTGGATCCCGCGCGCGCGATTCACCCCGGCCGGTCCTCCGACGTTGGAGCTATAGCCACCCTCCGCCACGCTTCCTCCGCCACTCTCTCTCTCTCTTCCTCTCTCATTCTCTCTTTATCCCTCTCTTTCTCTCTATCTATCTACCTCTCTCTCTCTCTCTCTCTTTCTCTTTGCGACCCCGCGAACCCACCGCTACCCGAGCCTTTGTTTATGCGTCTGTCTTAATACGGCCGCGTAATGGCAGAGTTATGCTCCCGGTCGCCACACACGGGCCGCACACGCCTGCCTCCGCTCCGCTCATGCGTGTACCCCATTCGGCCTGGCGAGAGTTGTTCCTCTCGCTGGCAACGAACCACGAAATTCCCAGAGTCGCGCTATTGTTGCCTCGCTGAAAATTATCTTCTCAGAATTCCGGTCCCGACGTTTTCCTGCCCGCCGCGACCACCGACCCCTTCAGCCCGGTCGTTATCGCTGCGGTCGCGGTCCTTTCCCAAGGAGAAACCCGTGTACCCGCTTCGAAACGCTATGGGACCATAATACGATCCTGGACGATGGCGATTCGAAAGCGATATCAAGATTGTCTCGCTTTTGGCTGTCGATTTCGGCACGCTTGAGAATGAATTGTAGTTAACGAAGTGTTTAGGTGCGATTTTATTTGAGAAAAGAGGGTTAAGGATAAGTGGAGGTAGCTTCTTGAGACGAAAATGTTTGTTGTAGAATGATGAGCCGAATTGTTTAAGGAGATTTCTAATGGAGAATGTTAAGCACTTTCACTATGATTTTTCTTGCGGTTGTGGCGATATTTAATTTCCCAATGACTTAGCCAAATACGTAAAACAAAAATCATTTAAATTACTGTTGCACGTCCCCAGTAGCGAACGTCTTGTAAACTCCCTTTAACCCTTCAGTTAACCCTTTACTTTGAATTCGAAGCCATTTTAACTGTAAATCCGAAATAATTTTCCTAGCTCATAGTATTTCTATTTGATGTAACGAAGTGCACTTTTATGTATAAGAAGTTGAGGCTCATGACTCGTACCAACAGTTTCACTGCTTAACAATTTTTTAAATCTAAATTTAGATAATATAAAAATCATCTTAGAAAGTGATATATTCACATTTAATTCTCACGGCGCCTTGGAGTCACCACTCGAGTGTAAAGGGTTTAATCCCCGACACACAGAATCAACAGCGTAAACCCATAAAGAGCCGAAGAAATTGTCGAAGCTCATTTTGTACCGGGGTGGTCCGCGCAACGTCCCCGAGATTTTTTGGGTGGTCTGGATCGCGCGAATCGCGAAAACGTCCGCTGTCATTTGTTAGCAGGACACGGCGCGCACGGCTCGTTAAAGCTCCGCGACGCGACGCAGCGCGCAGTTACCCGAACGCCCGTACCGCGCGGCTCCCTCGGGGGTCGAAGTTGCCCCCCCCCTCCCCCTCCCCCCCCCGCGCGGTGCCGGTACCTTCGCTTTCGTTGCCGCTTTCGTCCGGTTGCATCACGATAAACGAGAGTTCGCGCCGAGTTTGAATTAAAACTGTAACTTTCCATTTAAATTCCGCGCGCCGAGTCTCCCCCCTCCCCTCCTTCTAAATTTGTATCCGCCCCTGGGCCCCTCTCCTCCCCAGTCCACGGCCGTGTTGCTCGCGGTAGTTTGCCCCCCGCGCGGCTGTCCTCGTCCGCGGATTATCGCCGGTAATAATAATCAATTCTAGCGGCGCGAATGAAGTCGCAGGCGGAGCGACGACGCCCACGCTCGGATGGGAAACGGCGCCGCGGTGCGCTCGCAAATCTTTCGTTTCCGGCTCAACGCGCGATCTGTTAGAGGCAGCCGTGATATCCCCCGTGTGAGTTACGACGTCTTTTTGCCGACTAATTTTGAATCGTTTCGATGTTCTAAGCGGTCGTCCACGGGCGGCTTCGCTGTTCGTTGGAATTGAAATAGAAGAAAATTTAATGAGCGTTGGATAATATTTGCGTGATCGAAATTTGGAAGAATCGATCGCAGGGATTTTGTAGGGTTCGATGGAATTTTATTTTTATTGGACTCGGCGTTTTATAAATTTATCTTTAACCCTGTCGGCTTGTTTATTGATCGATGGTTTATTGATTGACAGTCGCTAATGACTGGAGCGTAGATGTAGCTGACAAAAATTTCGAAAAGTTAATGGACAAAAATCGGTACTGTATAGGGTGAGTCAATTAACTCTTTGATCTGAATTTCTTTTGTGAACGGCGTGACGTATGAAAATATGTTTCGAGTGAAAGTTGGTTGATGAAAGAGGAATACATACGAAAATTATTAATTTATAAATTAAAATAGAATAATATCATATTAAACATCGCACATAACACAGATTCGTTACACAGTCAAATATTGAAGAGTCCACTTACTCGTTAATCCTTATGAACATTATGAAAATTCTACAAAATTACACCCAACAATTACAGGAAATAATCTCCTTTTCAATCTTCATTAGTACCGTGCAATTGAATCAGATTTCGCATAATCCCCTCAAGAACGAGAGTTTCAACAGCAGTCTCTAAAAATGTGATGTTTTAATCCGAACGAGGATTCCCTCTGATGTGCACAGTTTGATTCGATTGAAGCGTTACTGGAATACCAGAAATTGTCCTTAAGAAACGCTAAAATCCCGCTGTTTGCATAAACGGCGCAGAAACGTTTAACACCGTCGGTCCCACCGTAATCGAGTCAAGTGGATTAAATTCGGATTAAGGTTGCCACTCGAGGAGAATCCTGCTCTGGTTCGTTGAGCAGCAATAATTAAGGTAAAAGTACCCGTTATAAAACACCGCTGAATTGTGACCCATTCTTGAAACAGTAACTGAAATATTAATTCTGCTTGTATATTCAAGCATTGTTGTTTATAAATCCATTCACAAAAATACAATCGTATCACATGATTATATATTATATATTATTATTATAATACTATATACTATGTACTGTGTACTATGTATTATATATTACGTATTATATTGTGTCCCGATTTATGGAACAGTTAGCATCTGTGTCTCGCAATCTTTGTTCCTGGGACATTATTAATAAAATATTTAGTGTTAAATAAATGTTTCAAAATTTGTTATATTATCTAGAATCATCAATCTATCGATCAGTAATATTAATATTCAATAATAACAGTTTTTAGTTGTATAATAAAATTAATGATAAGCGTTCCATAATAGGTACTTTTACCTTAGAAATGTAGCGCGTTCTCTTCGATTTATTCTTTCGCCGAGGAATCGCGATGCTCATTATCTCGAGCCTTAAAGATGGCTACAAGAAAGTGCCACGATTTCTTCATTTCGAAATCGGACCAAACTATAGCCGCACGGAACACAGTCGATAGTACTTGGCTATCGAATAATTATTTTAAAAAATTCTGCTTGTTAAGACGATATCGGCGATCCATTCGCCAATTCCTGTTTCGACGACTTTTGAACAGTCTACTCCTTTCTTTCTCTCTCTCCCTCTCTCTTCATTATTCTTTCTCTTTTTCTCTTTCTTTCTCTTTCTCTTTCTTTTTCTCTCTTCTCTCTATTCTTTCTTTCTTTCTCTTCGCTCTCTGTCTCTCTCTCTCCTCTCTCTGTCTTTTTCTCTCCCTCCTCTCTCTGTCTTTTTTCTTTCTCTCTCTCTCTCTCTCTCTCTCTCTCTCTCTCTCTCTCTCTCTCTCTCCATTTCTCCGTCTTATTCCTCTGGAGAGGAGATGCTCCCTCGTTAAGAAAAAAGGAAAAGGATCCTCGAATATCGATGGGCTTCGTTATCATATCTCATCCCCGTCTTCGAAGTTAACGAAGAAACTCCTCGTACAGTTTTAGCCCCCGCGAATTATTAGGTTCCCGCCGATCGTTTCGCGTAACGAATCCTTCGTGCACCGGCTCGTTGGCGGAATGCACTTTCGCGAGACGAGGACCCCAATCGCAGGGCTCAGACACTTAGCCTCCGCCCTTGAAAACAATTCTACAACCTGGACGGTGACAATCGTCGCTTTTCTGTTATTTACTTAATAATGCACAGCACGCTCGATTTTCTCAGCATTTTTATTCGCTAAATCAATTTTTCTAAAAACTGATATTTTTACAATATTAGTATCTCGTCATAGTTATCAACATGTATATTTTCATAATTTTCAAAGTCGACACACGTGGTCAAAGAAAATTCAAAAACCCTTAAAAATATATCAAAATATATTTCTTAAATCAAAAATTTATAGCAGTTCGATACTAGTTTTATACTAACTCCATAAGCATTATTATTAATATTTTAAACAATTTTTCCAAATAGCAATTCTACATAGGAAATAAAGAATTCAATTTTGCGACGTACACATTCATTTTTATGGAGATAGTATACTGTGCAACGTTAGACATTTCCATATGCGAGAAAGAAGAACGTAAAACCGGAGAAATACAATTCACAATGATTGTCCGGCTATACCCTTTGTACGTGGCATGAACGCGGACAAGTGTATTACTGCCGCAGTTGCGTTCCGCGTGTCCGACCGTTTTAAGAATTGCGCAATCGTGCCAGAGACACGGATCCACGGCGAGGTTGTCGGCAGGGGTTGGGAATAAGTACAACGCAGGTTGGCGACTGCCCGGGGTTTGCTAGGTATAATCTAGGTGTACAGGGTGTCCCGAGATTTTCCTATCTGCGAGAACTAAATCTAGAAGTCAAAAAAAAAAGAAAAAATGTTACATAAATTTTGCGAATAAATGTTTCGTTTCAAAAATATTACACTAACAATTTTGATAGTAATATACCCTAGAAGGGCGCTAAAAGGATTCCAAGGGTATCTTTCCTGCGCCTAAAAATTTGCCAGCGATGCCGGGTCATTTTTAATAACATAACCTCTTCTCTATTCTTTTATAATGTCTGAAGTACACTAATTTAGGTTATGTCAGCTGTGACTCGGCACCCCTTCTTGATGCTTTCCAACTTTTAAAAGAGCAACGAGTAGTCATTTTTCAATACTTGTTGCTACATATAAATAAACTGTATAATGTAAATATTGTCACTCAGCACTTATGATTTAATTAAGTAGTTAATTAGTTGAATCGGCATAAAAGTATAACTGTTGATGCATGAGTTACAAGATTCAATTTCGTATGCATAGAATACATATTGTCATATAAAATGGAAATGTTACATGTCGGAATCAATTATTTTAAAAATTACGTTTAAAATGGCTTCGAGTGCAAAGGGTTAATAGTCTGAAAGCGTAGAGAATCGTGCCAAGTCACAGCTGACCTAAGCAGTAATGTTCAGCCATTCATACAACGTTTCCGGCTTTTGTGTCACCTAGTTGAAGACGGCAAAATCCGGGGACACCCTGTATAGGTGAAAAGAGTCGGAAGGGGCATCGGGCGTAACTCGGTGTATCCACCGGCATTCGTTCCAGCCACTCTCTATTCAGGGAATTGGATCGCACATACAGATATCGCCCGGTCTGAACGGGCGACGAGTTTTAAGGGTATCAAAGGACAGGATATTAAAATCTCTCGCTCTCGCGGAGCAGAGAGCAGGCCAGCTACTGAGAAACGAAATTTCGCGTGCGGAGCCGCCGCACAGCCGCCGCGCCGCGCCGTTGCAAAGTATCGTTAGGTACCGTCGCCGAGCGTGTCGTATTTTATAAAATAGTCGGGCATTCGTCGTGCCTCCGAGGGTATTACTCGATCCGGGGATCCCGCGAGGCGGGCTTCCATTCTCACGGTTTAATTTCGGCGCGGAATTCGAGCCGCGAATGAATCGCTCGAGAAAAATCCGCTCGAAGAAACGCCCCTTGTCATCTTTGAATTTCCTCCGCGGATATTGAAACTGTTTCTATCGCGATGGTGGCTAATTTTACGTTTTGGTACGATGTATTTAATACGGTAAATATAATAGATATAATATTATTTATAATGGAAATTAAATAATTTAACGAACGAGGGGTATAAGTAAAGTAATTCTGTAATTATTGTAAATGATAATATGATATTAAAAATCGATGCAGGGAAAGAAATGCAATGTCAAATTCCTCATCTAAGTATAGAAATCACTATAAATCATTATATATAATTTATGTTTAAATATATAATTTATTAGACAGTAATACTTAGCGTCTAGGTTATGGTTATCTCCACGTTGCTGTTCTCTTTTCTACGATCCTTAGATCTCTCTCTGTTGTCTGCTCTCCGTCTCTTTGTCCTTCTGTGCGCCTTATACACTATACATACATCTGTATACACTATCGTAATTAGCCTAAACAAACGTAAGACGGAACCACTCGCCGGTATTCATACAAATGTGTGCGTACACTCAATACCATTCATTCAAAGTGTGAAAGCGGAACAGGAATAACAATGTGCAAATTATACTGCTGCATTATATTATATTATATTATTAATTCATATTATATTACTATAATTGTTCTCAACTACATCTCTTAGGTCGAAGCATTAACTCTTTGCCAATGAGAATTTTTTCAAAATCCCTAAATATTTTTTCAAAATATTTAAATAATGGAACAAGAGGCCGACTGATCTGAATTTTTCATTAAGATTTTTATATAATGATTTAATTTTCATATAATCAAAAAACAAAGGTTAAATATCAATATTAAAAAAGAGGTGACAATTATTTCTATAAAGTATTTTTTATCATTTTGTGATCAGTATAGGTATTGCTACTTATTACTTATTTATGCAGAAACTGAATATATTGGTCATTCGCCTGAAAGATCAGCTTATTTATTAATACACTGATTAACATTTAAATCGTCCATATGATGAAATTATATGCTTGCAATTTTTGCAATAACATGTACAATCTTGTCATCCATACATAGGTAATCTAGTCCTTTATGAACAAATTCTGCTATTATATATAAACATATTTTAAATTTATAAAACGTAGAAAATACAAGTAGCATAAAACAGTTCCCAATAATATTATTCCCTCAAGAATAGCAAGGAATAGACACAAGAGTCTCGTGCGCAACACGCACTTGTTAGATTGCGATCGAGTTTATTTAAGATTGTTTAAACGTCGGGCAGATCGAAGCGTCGGCATTAAGCAGATGGAGTGCATCGCTTTGAATGGGAACTAACATAAACGCGGCTACACCGAGAGATCACGTCGCCGGTGAATTCTAAAGAGAATCCCGGGGATCAGTTACTCGCGGGAGGACTTTCCTGCAAATTCGACCGTGGTCCGCGCGCGCGCGCGCCACGGAGTGTGCGATCCTCTCTGAAGGATTCCGGATTTGGGTCAAGCATTTTCCACCGATTTCATTCATCCGCGACACTTTGCCGCCGGATCTACGTTTCTCGTCGTCTGCTCGCGGCGGCCGCGCAGATGCTTGGAATCCGTTCGGCGACGATGCATCTCTGTCATGCCGCGTCACTATCAAATCGGCCAGAAAAGTACACCACATGTTAACGAAATGTACCTGTGGGGATTTCGGAAGCTTGCCCAGACTTCATGAAACGTAGAAAGAAAGAGAGAGAGAAAGAGAGTTGGGAAATCATTTTTCTCGGACTTGGAAATGTCTAAATAAAATCTGTCTCCGAAGTATGTTTCGTAAAATCCTCGGTCATTTTACGCACATGCTTGAACGGATTTTGGGATTTGCAATTTTATTGGTTGATATGATCTGAAACATTCGTCTTCTTCTCGATGTTTAAAACACCTTCTTCTCGATATTTAAAATAAGTGCCCTGTGAAGTGAAAAGTGGCTCTACGGAACGAATTTATGCAGCATATGTTCAATTATGATCCCGAGTCATTGTAACATATGTATAAACTGATTTAACAGAATGCAAATTTGTTAATATTTTTTATACAGATTAAAATACATTTATACATAATATTACACATAATATTACATACTACTGTATTTTATACAGATTAATTATTTGTTGCTGATAATCACCTGATACTTTTAAAAATTATTTAGGTGCCATACGCCATGTCCAACTCTGACTTCCTATTATTTTACTTTATTTTGCTATATTACAGTCACGTCATACGCTTTATCATCATGTCCCTTCTCCTAATTTGCACTCTGCTTGGTTATATTTTCGTATTATACAACAATAATATTAATTACTGAAGACATTTATTAATATTTATATTTATTAATAATTAATACATAATAATATTATACAACAATAATCGCTAACTGCTAAACTACCACCGCATAATAATAGTAACCTCACAAGTACCAAAAAGAAAAAGAAGCCAAAAACACATAAACCGCAACGAAAATCCACACAAAAGAAACCGGGCGATAACTATTGTGATTTCGAATCGCAATTACGAGGTAGCCAGAAAAAGATGCTCAGTTTTAGCCCCGACAGAACGGGGGAAAACCGTGGTCTCGGAGTGGCTGGAAGGTCCATGAGCCATGAGCCGGGTCGAGTGGGGAGGTTTGGCGCAGGGTTAGATCCGCGCCAACTTCGCCGTCGTCGTCCTAGGGAGAGAAAAGGAGAAAAGGAGAGACTGGTGGCAGCCTTTGTCGGCCGGCGGCGCATTGTTTCCAGCAGCCATAAATTGTCTCGCAGCTCGGCTCGCTAGGCCCGTGCTTCCTTCCTCCCCGTGCTTGCCTCCTGGCTAGTAGAACCGAGCCCGATTTTCTCCGGCCGTGTCTAGCGCGATCTACGACGTCGGCCAAGAGGGCTGGGAGCCGTCGTCGCGACCCTAAAACCACCCTCTCTGTTAAAACCAGTTCCTGCTCCCTTCACCTTGACCGTGGTTGTCTGTGCCGGACGCAAAAACTTTCACTAAACTCTCTCTCTGTTTTTGTCTGTGCCTTGGTCTTTCTCTTTGTCTTGGGCTTCTGCCTCTGTCTTGGTCTCCCTCTCTATCTTAGCCTTTCTCTATCTGTCTTGGTCTCTGTCTCTGTCTTTGTCCCTGTCTCTGTCTATATCTCTGTCTTGTCTTTTCTCTCAAATCTGTCTTTGCCTTTCTCTCTCTCTCTCTCTCTCTCTCTCTCTCTCTCTTGGTCTATCTCTCTGTCTTGTCTCTTCTCTCTCTCTCTCTCTCTCTCTCTCCCTCGTTTCATACGACTCCAACGTTGTCCCCGCAATATCCTCCCGACTTCCTTTTTAACCGCTTCAATATCGCCGGCTGTTTTTCCTTGCACCAGCGTAGACGGCGGCTGGCTGGTGCACGCCGGCTAAATAGTTGCGGGATACACCCCGCGGCCGTATACAGCGTGTTAGTACATAGCCGGGGCTGCGAGAGCTACCCTAGCGCGTCCCCGCGACACCATTTCCTTGAACTACCGTCATCCCTTAGGTGGCGTCGTGGTTTCTGGAAAGCTTCCATATAGCGGTCCGACGGCCCCATAGACCCCGGCCGTAACGCCACTTCTTTCGCGCCCCGGGGGGCTAACTTATCGACTTCGAAACAATACCTTTGCCCGCGGGAGATCCTCGTATCGGCGCGGCGGCGTGTAGCCCGACGCTGTAAGCGAGAACCTATTGCCGGGAATAGCCCTGTTACACCGTACACCCATTAAAACTCTCGATAGATCTATGGGGGCTCTCTATTCCGGCATTAGCTTCCGATCAACCTCGGCGGGGTCACTACGAGCCAAGGCCCGGGGAGTAATGCAGCCGAGATAGCGACATTCGAGAAATGGAGGATCATTGATTGTAGATTACGAGCGCGAGCACTGCGCGGAGAGATCGTAGTAACGTTTCGGGAGCTGCGGGGACTGAGTGTCTTAGATATACGAGTCAGTCTTCGACAGTAGATTTACCAAATCTATTAAACTGACATAAGTTCTTTAATTTATGATTCTTCCAATTGTGAAGATGCGTTTATGAGTTGCCTATTTTTTATTATAAGTGCCTATTTGTAGTATATTTAAGGATCTTCATTTAAAAAAAATAACTACAAATATACGTATACAGTATCAGATTATACGTATCTGCTATATTAAAATAATAGCAATTCTTAAGGAATGACTGTAGTCAACGACAAACAGACTTACATTTTTGTCAAAGTAAAATGGTTTATATGCATTATTTTCCAAAAAAAATATTGCGTGTTTTAAAATATATCCAGAAGTAAGTAAAATTGTCCAATTCGACTCCGATAAGATGTAAACTAAAAAAAAATATATAAAGTTAATACACTGCCCGAGTAATACACATCGAAAACGCCACGGAAGGGTTGCCAGCCGCGACGAAAATTTCCTTCAGTCACAGCTCGCGCCCGGAAATCTTGTTCATCAACGACTAGACTCGAAATCGTCGGATGTTCGATTGAGCCAGAAAATTGAGAAAAAAAAAACGCATCGGTCCGGGTCGGTCCAATAAATTCCTCCGTCGATCGTCAAAGGCGACAGAGAGTCCTGCACCGTGCGCACTTTTCACCGGCGATTTCGAGGGTGTTGCGCTCGGGAATCGACGCTTTCATCGGCGCGAGTCGTCGCGTCGGGGCCGTTTGAAAAATGGCCGTGCTTTCCGGGGGACGACGAGACAGCATCGGATAGTGGCCGCGATCGAGTTAATGGCGAGATAGCTTTGACCGTGGCGTTCTCGCATGTGACCCTTGTGCGGCGACAGCTGCGCGAGGAGGCCCGTTATCTCGCGGCTTTGATTCCCTCGAGTGGCGTAGCTCCGGCGAGTAGCGAGCTGGCGTGAGTCGAGTGGTAGACGCGTGAAAGGGATCACCGTGCCCGAAGATACCCTTCCGGATTTAAGTCCGCGTCGATTTCGCCGTTCCCCCCCTACGGACGCGCCTGTGCAAACACTTCTCCGCTGTGTGTCGCACGCCATTGAAAACCTGGAAATCCCCGATAAGAATCCTCGCCCTACGGTATGCCCATGAATTATCAATTCTTCGCGAACACCGGGCGCTCCCTTCAACGCCTCGCTGTTCGGACGCCCTATCGCGATAGATAAAGTAGCCGATGGGAGCGAGCTGTTGATCTTTCGAGGGCCTATCGTTTTGGTGTCTGAACGTCTGGGGATCTGACTTCTCGGCTTACCGGCTTCTGTGTACGATAGTCTGGCGTTCAGACCGTTGAGATCAATAATATAGGGTTCAGATTTCTGAGTTTAGTAGTCTAGGGTTCAAGATAATCAGGTCTATAGTCTAGGGTTCAAGTTGATGAGGCCAGCAGACTATGGTTGAAGACTGTGAGATCCATAGTATAGAGTTCAGAATGTTAAGTTCAATATTCTAGGATTCAAATCTCTAAGTTCAATAGTCTAGGACTCAGAATTTCGACCTGCATGATCTAAAATTGAAATATGTAGACTTCGAGACTTCTAGCTTCAATAGTCTAAGCTACTAGACTCCTAAGGTGTATATCTCAGGGTTCAGAGATCTACTACAACTATACTAAAATATTGTTACTAGTATCACTCTTATAATCTCCAGTATTTTAAACAATTCCACAAAGTACTATTCGTATAAGATTTTAAAGAGAACATTGTACAAATTATAATTTAAATAACCAATAGACAATTACATTTTACCCATGACAAGTATACGCATCGTGAAACGAATTACTGTCACTTTCCCACAGCAAGTATATCCTTAAACACATCTAACCAGTTTAAACAGCAAATATCATTAAACATCCATGCTATTAAAAACTAATACCACCCACCAAGGATCCCACAGTATTAATTACAAACTCCAGCATTTCAATTTCTTGCATCCCTCGAAGCGGAATTCCATCCGTTGCATCTCCCAGGCAGCAAGCCTGCGTCTCCTCTCCTCTCCGCTCTAGATGCAGCAGACTTTGGATTGGCGAGGCTCCAGTCGCATGGTTTATTAGATCTAGCCTGTGGAAGGAAGAGAGGGAAAGGGGGGGCGGGGGTTGGACGCAGGACGAGCGATCGATGCATCTCGATATTGTAGCCAGCGATTTTTATTTGCCCGGCTTTGTACGCTCATCCGTGTAACGCCTTGCATCCTTTCAGCCGCGGTCCCGTTCATCGAAACGTTTCCGCGCACAATGCCAAAGCGGCATTGGCCAGACGCGCGTGTACCAACGCAACGTTTCGTTTTCAATAATCCTGGAGGAATTTCCGTCTCCGTGCCAGCGTCGACCGACGTGCTCGCAGGAGCCAAGAACGAACCATCGCGTGTCTGCAGCGCGCGGTCCCTTTCAGGACACTGGCGCACAGTTCCCGCACACAACCCCTTTCGTTCATTTCCTCCAGCGGGCGGACCGGATGCGGAGCCACTCGGAAAGGCGATCCTAAATTTTCTCTGGCTGCCTCGTCCTGTTCCCAGCCCCATCCCAGGATGGGGATGGGTCCCCGGGATAAGAGAGCCGAGAACGACGACGACGTCGACGACGACGATTCCGCGCGGTAATCACCGGGTCTCTCGCGCTGAAAGGGCCGCGCGAGCGCGAACGCACACAAAGAGCGGAGCCGGGCCGAACTTCCAGTGTGCGCCCGGTGGTGGCCCGTTTGCGAGCCCGCTACGCAAACTCCCCGGCCACGATCAAACGTGTGCGTGTAAATATTCATTCGCCCGATGGAACGGGGCGAGCTCTCGCGAAAACCGAGGGGGCGGGAGTGGGAGAGGCGAGTGCGAGTGCGTGGCTGCTTTGGCGAACGAGTCTCGGCCGAAGTTGCCGAGCCGCGCCGGAAAGGGTCAGGATTATACCGCGACAGAGTTTCGAAGAGCCGTATTGTCGGGGATCTCTCTGGGTACACAGAGATAATGTTGAAGCAACCAAGGGGTTAGCGGTTGTCCTACAACGGCGTGCCGTGCGACCCCGCTCCTCGAGCCACCCGCCCGTCTCACCGCCCTTTCCAAACCTACTGCCGCGAACGCGCGCTGCCAACCCTTCGACTCGCCGTTTCCACCGGTCTTCGAGAGACGGTTTCGTCGACGGGATGGCGAACGTCTGCCTCGCGTTTGTTTCGGGGATTTTTTCCGGCCTCTGTTGATCCTGTTGTCTTGGAGCCTCTGCTCGCGAAGAGAGTTTTAACCCCTTGCCGTACCATTTTCGTTAGAATTTCTATGAATAGAATTGTTTTCGATTCCAATAGTTTTCTTTCAATTTAACTCAATCGCGTGCTTGCGTCTACGAGAATGTTTAAATATTGGTGGCAAGAGAATAAAATTTGAGTCCTACTTGAAGGAACGGATGAACATTCGTACCTAATATTTTATTAATACTTTATTATTACTTCATTATTAGAAATCTCTTTTATAAATTTCGTTCTGGGTCTCGTGTGTTTTATTTTTACTTTTACTCATGTCACTTGACATATTAAGTTAATTTAAGTTGTCCGTCGTTCATCGTTGAATTTTCTCAGAGAATAATTTAATTTCGTTTATTTATTCTTCAAATTATTTAATACGTTCTTTTCAATATAATTAAGTATTGCCAGTAAAACGCCATTCAAAGTACAATTGTAAATTATATTTCTCTCTGTATTAAATGTGACCAATAATGTCACTGTTGCTATTATTTCGAGCGAAAAATATTGGCGAAGGGTTCATTCGTTATTCGATTAAAATATATACATTTTAAAAATACAGAAACGTTTTTAATAAATTATTCTTAAGCTCGATCCCGGCTATGGAAAAATATGAAGCTGATTGTGCGAGTAAAATAAACAGTGCTACGAATATATCTAGAATATTAAATCGTCAGCTATTATATAAAAACGGGAAAATTTTCAGGTTATGTCAGGTTAAGGTACACAAGATACAATAGTTCATTATTAGAATAGTACGAATAACTATTTCAGTAAGTTGAGAGTTCTTTTTAGTTAAATATTTTAGTCGAATAATAATTAATCTATTTATTATATTTATAAATTATTATATCTATTCATTCCAATAATTCTTTATTCGAACAAAGATCGTAAAATCATCCCAACAATATAATATTAATAATTACTAAATGTTACTATTTTTACATAAAGTTATAAGAATATTTATTCTCTTCATATTTTATGCAAAATTATGTATCAACGATCAATTTTACCAAAATGACCAAACGTTCCACTATAACATTTAAAAAATGAATTATGAAATAAATAAATAGAAATACTATGAAAATAATACAGAATATTCATTCAATACTATCGAATAAAATATTGTTCGTTAATTTATATCTCTCTGCATTATCCGAATAAAATTTCACGAACTTTGCCTGCTACTGCTTTCTGTTTCGAGCTGCCAATAAAGAGAATTCATCGAACGGGAAAGCCGAGGGAAGGGTGGTAAACGTTTCGGTATAGAGACACAGAGCGGCGGAAACGGAAGTTCCTCCGTTGGTCGCGCAGGTGACGTTACTTGGGCGAAAAATCCGCCGCGAAAGTTTTTCCTCCGGCCGCGTAGGAGGTACTTAAAGTCCCGTTAGATCGCGGCGGGAACGGGGCGCAGGAAGCGAGTTTTCAAGAAACTTTCCCCGGGAATGACCTGCCACGTGCACGAGCTTTCTTGCGCACGCACGCGCCTCCACCCCCCGCGACGGCTATTGTGGAGAGCCGTGCTCGCCATTAGACGCGAAACGGCTGGAAATTCCCCATAAATTTCGCGGCCGTTTCAATCGTTCACGGCCGATCTGGTTTGGATCGATAGCCGCCGTATAGACGGCGCATCTGGGACACGGCAACAAATACACGTCTTGACGAACTGCCAATCAAAATGGACGCGTCCAATGCAGTCGAAGGATCATTTGGATGGGGTTACTATACTTTTGAGAATTCGTTGATCAGTGACATAATAGTAGAGTTCTACTTGAAAATAATAGAGCGACTGGTAAAGATGCCTTGAATTATTAATTAACAAAAGGGTGTCATTTCACATGCTTTTCGAGAGAATAATGAACATTAATTTTTTTTGTAATGGTTGTTGTTTTATTGCAATATATACTTTGATATTGTTCATTGAATTATATATTTTATAAAAGTGTCGTATTTAAATAAAATATAAAAAAATCAAGCTAAAGTAATTTCCATAACTAATTGATTAAATTAATAAAACCATTAAAAATATGTCATATATAAATTAAATACATTAAAACAGTGCATTGAGTCACAGTAAGGTTGCTTCACTATTATAATTATGAAATTTAATAATTCACTGCTATGAGCCTTGATCCACTTTTACATTCGTTTAGTTAATTAGTCGTTCTATCTTATAATTGTATCAAGTATAAAAATTATGGGTCTCAACATTTAATTGAACATTTGAACGTTTATTTGAACATTAATAGATTTATTAGAATGTTTCATTTAATTTACGTACGAAAGACTTCGTTAATTAATTAATAGAATTGGCCAATAAGAAAAATTATTGCAAGCATATTTTTTAAAAAGCACAGAGGAACTTTTAAAACCTAAGAACAGTCTTTACAATTAGGGGTGAGAAATGCTCGTGCATCTGAAAGAATATCTGCCACTGGGCGCAAAGTTAGGCGATTCGAGGAACGAGCTAGAAGCGCAATAGAATTAAAAGGAGACAGCGGCTGGCAAGAAAGCTTTCCGGTTAGAGTCCGAAAATTTCCAGCACGCTGTACGGCGATACGGGTTACGCGAGAACCGGGCGGCGAATCGTTCCGGAATTACGGGGCGGGTCGGTAATTTCGACCGGTTTAAAGGCGACCCCCCCCCCCCCCCCCGGCTCTCTTTGCAAGCCCCGTGAAAATTCGACGCGGCGAACGCTTGTATTTTCCTCCGTTCGTGTCGCAGTTGAATGAGAAAACATACCGGGGGCAGGAGGGGAGGGGGGAAGGGGGGAGGGGGGAGAACTGGTTTCGGGATCGTCTCGAGCCAAGGAGGGAGATAGAGACATCCGTTTTCAAACATCCGTGTGCAAACTATTACAACGCGGCGAACAAATCCACCGTGCTCCCGTAAAACGGTGCAAATACTGGAAGATGGAGCCCGGAAGGGTTGCGCGGGTAGGTTTTGTCTAGCTTCGATATTAAGGCTACGGGCTGAGTCGATGAATTAAACATCCCGGTGTTTGGTAGGAGCTGTTCCCCGCTCCAACGGCCGCGTGCAATCCTGGTCATAATATTTTTGGAGCTCGTTCGTTGTTGTGCCGCGGTGTTTTTAAATTTCTGTAGCTCGAGTACATTTTGTTCCGGATTTTTCGAAAATGCTAGAGGAAAATGAATTTTCCAATAGCCGATGGTCGGTTTGTTCGTACGCGAGAGAGGTATCTCGCGTTATTCGGAACATATATATACTAAAACTATTTATTCTAAAATAAAAAGATAAAAGAACAAAACAATTTAGTATGCCTTATTCGATAACTAAATTTAATTAGATAAATAAATTTATTATTAAGATAAAGAAATGATTACAAAGAAAACCCTTTGCTACGTTACTTTTTAACTAAATTGTGGTCCTTAAGCATTTATTGGAAATATAAAAACGGTAAAATTAAAACAAATATAGTACTTGAATTTATTGCACAATGATTGACGAAAGGATGCACTATACAATTTCCCATTTCTTGCAAATAATGCAGACAATTTTTATGTATAATATGTACATTATAATAATATATATAATATTTAAATGTATTAATAAATTATTACTAATTAATATATATAATCTCAATATGTATTTATGTATAAACTGCAATCATCCAAAATATAATATACTCCGTTTAATATCTATATCAAGATTATTTAAAAATCTACATCAATAATCAAAGTTTCTAACAAAAGCATTCGATAAAATTGTTCTACAACCTCCTACAATGAAACGAAATCGAATTAAAGCCTTAATGCACCTTTAATACATCCACCGCGTTCGCCAAAGGGTTAACCATCCATTGAACGGACCAGTGTTTGCCGAAACGAGGAACAGAGATCTCGATCCGGCTTCGAAAAAAAAGGTACGCGGGTCCTTACCGTCCGAGCGGAACCTGTCCTCCGGACACGGGATGCTCGAGAAAGAGTTCACGGAGCGGCGAAGGGGGTTGGGGAACGAGGGCAAGAGGCGTCCACGGGGCATGCAAGTTTTCCGCGGGGAAAAGTTGACTTAAATACTCGCCGTGAACGCGGCGGGGAGGGGGGAAAACGAAGGGAGCCGTGGGAAAAGAAGGATGAGCCTCGGCCCATCGTTTCCATTCGAGCACAAACTCTTGTTATTCGAACGGGAACCCGCCTGGAGAGCGGGTAAACGAATGTTTGATCAAATTCACCGGGGCTACGCCTTTTTCCGCCGCAGCAATTACAGCCACCGAGTATCGCCGCGATGGAGGCAAGGAATCCCGTTTCAGAGCGTATCCCTCTCTTCATCGTCCCTCACCTTCTTTCTCTTTCTCTCTCGCTCTTTTTCTCTTTATATGTCTCTATCTCTCTATCTCACTCTCTGTCTCTCTTTCTCTTTTTTTGTGTCTCTGTCTCTCTTTCTCTATCTTTCTCTTCCTCTTTCTCTCTGTTTCCCGCTCTCTCTTTCTCTCGCTCTCTCTATTTCTCTATCTCACTCTTTGACTCTCTTTCTCTTTCTCTCTGTCTCTATCTTTCTCTTTCTCTCGCTCTCTCTATTTCTCTATCTCACTCTCTGACTCTCTTTCTCTTCCTCTCTTTCTCTATCTTTCTCTACCTCTTTGTCTCTCTCTCTCTCTCTCTCTCTCGCTCTCTTTATTTCTCCTTCTCTGTCTCTATCTCTCTATCTCATTCTCTGTCTCTCTTTCTCTTTCTCTGTCTCTTACCGTCTCCTTTCCATACGAAGGGAAACACGAACGTTTGAACAGTAATTCAATTTTTTAACGCGGCTCGCGGAGAACGCGACCAGCTTCACGGACACGAGTGGCCGGCAATTACCAGTCTTTAGCGGCGGAAAACCCCGGGAAAAACGAGGGCAATTCGCTGTCTTCGCTAACGCGCGCGCGCGAACCGCGACGCGTTATCGTCTCCTGGATCTTTTCACGTGAAATAATGCCCGGTGGAAAAGAGCCGCGGTAAAGAAGGATTTTAATATCGCATCGTCTGTATTTATTTTAGAAAAAGAAGATGGCGAATGGTATTATTTTCATCGTTAAGTTCTTGATTTGTTGCTTGAAGGCTGCAAAGAAGTATGCATGAATATTGTTATGGCGAATTATTTAAATCAAGTTGCCGTAATGTGATACTGCCTCGAAGTGAACAACCCCTATGGAAATAGCTGAAGAAAGGGGTTGTCCGAGCGATCGACTCGTTTCGTTACAATTTTATTATACTACGTATTTAGTATAATAAATCGTACTACAGCACGATTCTAAATTAAGAATAAAATGCCACGATGTATAATGCGCAAAGCCAATGCAGTTTTAAACAATATTATGTGAGCACAAGATGCAAAGGTTAACATTTTCGAAACTTTCCTTATTCCCTTTCTCTGTTCACATAATGGCATAGTTCTCCAAGAGACAAGCTACATCCCCCGGAAATGTTGCGTTTGCATAAGGATCAACCGTGGAAGCGTCTGCCAGGAAGGCAGCCGGTAGCAGGTAGATCCAACGTCTTTGTGGAACCCGACGTTGGATAGTTGGTCGACTTTTTCCGGCGGAAGCCGATTCGATTACGCGATCGAATGAAAATTAACTAGCAGCAAAGGAGTCATCGGTTGCGCAGCCGGTGCGCCCGGGGCTCTTCGCGAACGCGGATCGCGGGCACGGGCCACGATAGCATAGCGGCCTTCGTCAGCCGGCTAATGCGGATCCGAATTTGATTTTCCGTGTAGCCGGTCCCGATAATGCGGATACGCGGCCGTTAAACCAGAAGTGTTCGTATTCCATATACCGGGGGCCGCTGCCCCGGCCTTCTATACCTAACCTAACGTAATTAAAATGTGCATTACCCGGCCCGCTGCATTATGCAAGAGTCGAACTCGCTTATTGCCGCGCGCACCCCTACCGCCAGCGCGCGGCTCGGCGTGTCTGTCTTCGTTATGAAAGGCGCCGCGCGTCGTTCTGCGTTCCAAAACGAAATATCCATTAACTTCCCGCGATCGGTAATCATCGACATTATCTTGCTCTCGTGTCTGGCTGTGCTCCTCCATGCCCGGCGTTTTGCGAAACCTAATAGCACCACTTATTGTTAGTTCATTAGGTTTCATTCGCTTCCTCTTTCTCAGACTTTCGTCTTGCCTTTTAGCTTCTTAGCTGTTGATTTCCGTGAAATTATAGTAGACGCGCGTTTCGATCGTGGTTTTATTACTTTTCCCGGACGATGATGCAAAATTGATTCTTGTATATATTAATAACAGTTTTAAATGATAGTTGGAAATGTAATTTTACGGAAGGTATCTCTCTTTGAGAAAATATATTTCTTGTGTTGATTTTTTGTTTGAATAAAGATAAGGCAGATACAGAGAACGTTTTCTAGACGTCCTGAAGACGTCCATTTTACGACCATTTTAGGTCTAGCCATGCTACAACTTGAACTAGGCGTCTTTAAAACATCTTAAAGTTTATATTAATTATATTATATTAATTCTATGTAGAATTACATATCTACATATATTTGCGCATTGCACCAGTGTGGTGACGCCGGGCAGCATAGCGTTAAATATCCTTATAAATAATTCTGTTACAACATAACCGAGTCGGTACGCCTCCACTGCTCCACTTACTATAATAAATAAAATGTCGCGGCCGTCAACGCGCAGTCATAATGAAATTCGCAACAATGCTATCTATCCCCATAAACCGTGGCATTCCAGCCGAGACACGGTTCGCGTGCGCAAAGTTGCCGGAAAACTGCTGCAAACTATTGTCGGGATCTCTGTGCAACAATTTCCAAGAATCGCGGCGGAATCGACACAAAAGGCAACAGCAACGCGCCGCAGCAGAGCAGCGGCGAACGAAACGTACGAGAAGGGGGAGGGGGTTGGAACCCATCGCGTTTTATCTTCGCATAATTTCTGGTCGTGGAAGGCAGAGCGCGGGCAGAGAGTTTCGTTTTAAAATGATTTCGCCCAGCCGTGGGAGCTTTGTCTTCGCCGGGCATTATCCTTTCAGGAGCGCGACACGCCGGGCGCGGCGCGGCGCGGCGTAGCCGGCCGTCGGGGTAATTACTCGAAGTTAAATGAAAAGTTTTCGTTGGGGAAGCGGGCGGAGCAGAGCTGAGCGAGCGCCGTTAAAATCGGTCGCGGCATAAAAGTGGCCGTTTCCGGGTAAACAGACACGGTTTGCCCAGGGGCGACGGTGCTTTAAACTTCGCCCCGGATGAATAGTTAAGAGATGGACCTCGCGATTCTTAACACGGGGCCACTCCGCGGCCCTTTTCTTTCCGTGGCAGCCCGTTTGCCCCGCGGTGGAGCTCGCTGCGTCGCGTCGCCGGAATCAAATATTAAAATCTCGGCGGGAAAAGGCTCCGAGTATTTTCTTCCTCCTCTTTTTTATTTTTTCCCTTTTTTCCCTTTTTTTACGGCCGAGCACTGTAACACGCCACGGGAGGGGTGGAGATTTCGCTAGCCGGCGATTCCCGCTTTAATTTTTATCGGCTGTAATTTCCGCGGCCGTAAACTCCCCGCCGCGAAATAAATCCCAAGCCGGTGCGCGCCTCCTTTCCGAATCGTTCAATTTGAATAAACTGCCGCGTGCGAGAACCACCCGGCTCTGCCGAGACGCGGACGCTTTGAGGGCGCAGACGAAGAATCGGGATAGAGACGAGCGCCGGCAACAACCAGACAGCCAGACATAATCCCCCGTCATGCCGCGAGATAATCTTGCCGGTTGCTTCCAGCCACTCTCTCCTTCTCTCTCTCTCTCTCTCTCTCTCTCTCTCTTTCTCGCGCTTTCTCTCCGCACCACTTCCGCCTCTTTAACCCTCTTCCGTTCCGCTCCGCCACGGCTGCACGCGCCGCGGATCGACGTCTCGCGAATGAATGCACCCCGGCGACGCGACGCGACGCGACGCGATAATGCACCGATAGTCGCGATTCCGCGTGTCCACACTTCGCTGTAAACGGTCCATTATCTCCCAAGGCTTTACGAAAACATGCACGCCAGCGCGGCAGCTCCTGTTTCAGCAGCGCCAACATTTCTCCATTATATATTTATCCCGCAAAACGCTGCTTCGGTTTTTCGTTTTGTTAACGGAGCCGTTCGTTTTTCGGCGGTAATTCGAGTCGGCTAGATTTCATCGGCGTAAGTAACGTTATTGTGAGAAACAGAGGGTATTATTGTTCAGTTGCATGTATTGTTTACTGATCGAAGTTATTGTTTAAATAATTCAGAGTGAAATTCATTCAAAATGAATGTGGATTGTTTATGTAATCGTTGACTCGTTGATTCTCTGTCTATGTTAATATCAATATTGGTTCTTTATTGTAAAAATTCCTTTTGTTTATTCATACTTATAAATATTGTTTACTGATCGGAGTTATTGTTAAATTAATCAGAGATTCTCTGTCTATATTAATATTAATATTGGTCCTTCATTGTAAAAACTGCTTTTGTTTATCCACATTTAAAAAACAAATAAATTCGGAATGATTTTATCATTTATTTCACTCGTCGTTCGAACAATCTGGCACGTATGGATTATTATTAAAACAACGATTAAAGTAACAAATCGGCTCGAACCAAATGCAGCTGAATTATGACAAATTATAAAGTTTAATGAGAATGTTTCCATTGTCAGCAAAGTGGTAAATGAAAATTCGCAGAACGTTCGGTGAATCGTGACTCTGTTCTGTATACCGAGGCTAACTAACTACGACGATACAACACGAAAATATTGTCGGAAGATAAAGAATGAGATTCAAGTGTCGCCAAAACAAAGTATGGAATACGATGCCGCATTGGGTGACGAGATAAAGTGTACAAAGTGTACCACTTGCTGACAAAAGTGTTCGTGCACAAGGACAAAATTTATCCAGCTCGAGTTGCTCATTATCGAACTCCCGGGCAAGAGTGAACAAAACGAAATAACAATTTTGTTAACCGGCGGAGAACGCAACTTTAACACTCACTGTAGTTTGCCCCAAATACTGCGAATGCAAATTAGATCAATCCACTTTTCGGCCTTAATAATTTCTCTTCGTTTACTTCGTATTTCCAAATTTTGGTATCAGAAGTTTCAAATTTTGTTTCGATTTCGATTGAGAGTTTTATTTATAAAATTTTATACGAAATTTTGGTCACGAGTCAGAGTTGTTATTACAGTTCAAAGGGTTAATATCGTCTAAAATGATCGCCTCGTCTACGAAGCAGGGAATTAACCCTTCACACACTGGCGGTGAATTATTTTTACATTGTCAAATATTTAAAAATTCACGAAAATTGTAATTGCCGTAATAGCTTGAAGACTAAAATTCACACGCACAAAATGTACAAAATAAATACGATCTGGAAACGCTGCCGGTCGTAGAAATTATCTCGCATTTAGGAATAAAATGCCTCGGAGTGCGACGAGTCAAAAAAGGGTCTCCCGAACGCGCTGATGCACTGAAAACGCGCGGCTGTAAAAGGTCCAGCTAAGCGAGCAATACCGCGAGAATTACCGCGTCCGCGCGGCGCGGACGATCCGCTTGGCCGTTCATCAGGTAAATAAAACCCATTCCGGTTCATCCATTTCCTCTTGAAATTGATGAACCGCATTTCTCGCGGTTAATTGCGTACACGCGTGTGGATTCGTCTGTGATTCATAGAAACATGCGGAATTCAGGCGGCCGACGCGCGTACACACATGCAACACGTGCAACGGGTCGCGGGCACGTGACTCTCGGCGCCGAGGAGTTATCACAATAATGCATTGCCGCGTAATGCGCCGCGTGCTGGGATGTTGTAATAAGCGGCTCGCAAGAATTTGCTCATTATGCGCCGGTAAATCTTCGCGGTCCGCCAACCAAGAGCCGGTCAGCTTCTTGCCGTTCCGCCGCGTGGACGCAACGCGCGAACGTACACGCGCGCGTGTCTCTCGACGGTCGTCGAGGCTGCTTTAACACGCTCGTTAAACGCACCCCGAAGTCGAGGGTGTCGCGCCGCGCTTCCCGAAATGAACTGCGAATTTTGGGGTGGATAAAATTTTCGATTCTCTTAAGAATTTATTAATTCTATAAGAATTAGTTATTAGTATTAGGTTCTATAGAGTTCCATAACTTAGTTTAGTATAATTAATTGTTTAATATACAGGATATGGTATACCTTAAAATTCATTTACTAATACGTACTATATCATTTTCTTCACAGTTAACTAAAATTTTTTCCTGCCTGTAACAATTTCTCAAAATTAAAATAAACTTTATTTATAACCTTCAAAGTATACAATATAGTATATAATATAATAATAAAATCAGTCAAGGAAAATCGTTTACTCGTAGCGAAAGCAACCAAAAACAATCAATTAAACGCGACCATATCGCGTCGAAGAAAATCTGTTTTCGGATTTGAAACGACTCCGAATAGTTGCAATTATTTCGTTTGTAATCGGAGCGAACAAAGCGGCACTTATCAATTATACGTATCGAACGGTAAGGTATCAAGTAACGCAATCATTTTGCGTGTCGAGTGAAGCATTCGACGCTCCCGTTGCAATTCGAAGACCCATTCATTTCCGTTCGACGCGCAGCTTGGTTTTCATCCCTCTTATCAATCCGTTCGAACTTTTGCAAATTCCTAAAACAGTTGCCCGCCGTTTAGCAGCGTCCTGGGAGAGAGAGAGCACCGGGAGTGATTTAGGGTCGAGGCCCGAACTTCTCCGGACGCTCATGAAGAGAAGTTACCTCGTAACTCTCTGTTTCACGAGACGTAAGCAGTTAGCGTCGATCGATGTGCATTAAACAAGGATATGGTTTCATCGACGATGATGTCCGAGTGCTCCAGGGTTCATGGGGCGAGCTATCGGAGGTCGTTTGGGGATTGACACTGGGCAAGCTATCCCTTGGTAGGGCGCGTTGCCTTGAGTAGCTGGACACGAGGCTGTAATGCGCTGTTTGGTCGTCCAGCGGCCGGTTAGCACTGTAAATCGTTGTAACCGTAACTGGTTAACGTCCACGAGTATTATCAACCCCTTATCATCGATCGATATTCGCTTTCTTCGCGTTAACGCGATTCCGCATCCCTGTAACTTCAAGACTTTATTTAACATGTTTCCGATTGTCCGATTTAGGTTTTGTTCTATAATTTGTTGCCATTTTAAAGGTACCATCATAATGTCTCTCTCGTAGAAGTCTTGGTCCCTATTAGCGAAAGACTCGGTAGTTTCATCCGCTTGGCTTGCATTTTCACCTTTACCAAAGAAAAATTGTAAAATGTACCGAATTTTATGTTGACTTCCATTTTTAACATCCTGTAGCTCGCAACTGAATGGACCAAACAAACAACAGAAAAACATTCTTTTTTAGAGCAAAATGTCACCTTTCCAACGAGCATAAATCTGAAATTGTTTGATCGATACTTTAACAGATATCGATCGCTACAGCCGTCTACCGAAAAAATATATAAATCTATCTAATATATAAATTGAACTTAACGGTGATCGCATATTTGCGATCGAACGGTACCATGCTCGATAAATAAGTAAACACCGCACCGGAATAGAAACACCGCAGCCCTATTATAATTAATGCCGATAATGAACAGCTTCCGTGACGCAACGGTAGCAACCGTAGGATCGCAAACAACAAATATTTGCCGCAGTGATTTAATGGGGAATTTATTTGTAGTAATAACATAACAATTTGGCGGGCCGCGGTACGGAACGGAATAAATTAAACTTATCGACGGTATTATCATCGGCAACCGGTGTCCCGCGCCGATGTTCTTGCATCACGATCCGCAAGGTTCCGATTAATTTTTCATTTCCCACGCTTGATTTAGCGGCCGCGAATCGCGTGGCGTCTGGGGGGAAATAAGTGGATCGACCATTTCAAGGGAGACTCGAAGCCGACGGAAGGACACCGTGTTGCTATAGTTAATTTCGTCGAATCTTCCGAGAAACCGGTGCCCCGGAAGCCCGCCCCATGGAATCAGATTAATCCTGACAAGCGTGTTCCCCGGAGATTGTGGCAAGAACTCGCGGAGAACAACCGGTGTCGTCGAACGCGCGGAATACGGTCCGGAAACTCTGTGTTCGCGGCACGCAACAGATCTCTCGAAACAGACGGTGCCCGATATCGGTGAGTGCCATTCGCTATTTCACAAGTCGCGGGGAAATTCGTATCGAGTATCCGCGCCCGAACTCGCTACTTCCCGGCTTACTCCCGCTGCGTCGATATCGCCGCTTTATTTTTATCGAAATTCCGAATCGTCTGTCTAGTTTGCCGAACACATTTTTTTTCCCTCTTTTTCGCTGCGCGCGTTTTAGCAAACTTTCCGGGGAAACGTCTCTCTTTGTCTCTTGACGTCTCCGATCGAGCATCTTCGATTTCCGATCGAGAGCTCGCTCTTTGAAAGCGCACCGGAGGGTAGCGTGTTTTCTTGCTTGGCTCGCGAGGCAATAGTGACGCGGAGAAATAGATTTCATGCTGCAGAGTTGACTGTGTAGGAATGCACAGTGTAGAAATATTTTTGACTATAGTCTGGGTTAGTCACGCGAGTTTTTAATTGCATGGTAGATTCGTGTGCTAATACCTGCTTCAACCCCCTGGCAAAATATCATTTTTTCTATAGTTACGATGACTAGAAATTTTTTATTTTGACTAGAAATCATTTCTTAGAAGTAAAATAAACTTTATAATAATAATAGTAATAATAGTAATAATGATAATAATAATAATAATAATAATTTTATTGATCGATAGGATAGCTCCATGTTACACTGAAACATTACGAAAACTTAAATGTAAAGAAAGAAAACAAAAAGGTACAAGAAATTTAATTTATAGTTATTATAAGTCAATATTGACAAGAATGCTTAAATATCGACGACAAGAGTGTAGCATTTTATTTAACATAAAATGTTAGAAAATTCATATTTAATAACTTACTAATTCATCAGAAAACGATATAAGGTTAAGTTAACCTATGTTCAATGAACGTGGCAAAGAACAGGTTTTCTTGCTCTAGCGATGTATTCCCGGTCGTCGTAATCGTCGATCACAGTAAGGCAGTGAGCGCAGCGCCTGGTAACAGCCAGGCGAATATCGCCTCGAACAGAGCGACGTTTGCCGAACGCGAAAGGTTTCCGAGGCGCGAGTCCGCCAGTCGGGAGGGGGGGACGAGTCTGTCGCGTAAACGGAAGCCGGGCTTGTTCCAATTTACCGAAAGATGGGAGAACAAGTCGAGATTCCTCTGGGAGGACCGCCGATCCCCGTCCTCTTTTCAGTTCCGCCCCGGCTCTCTCCGTGATCTCTCCGAGTCCCTCCCGGTATCGCCGTAGCGAAACCGCGCTCGTGAAACCCATCTCGCCGCCTCCGACACACAGCCAAGAATTCGCATCGCCGACGAGCACAGAGCAGACGCAATTCCCCCGCGAATCCTTTCCAGTCCGAGCAGAAAGGAAACCATGGAAATATTGCGTGGCAACAAATAAGAATACGCCGCGCCCGGCGTCTTTGTCGAGCTGCTCCGCGGCCCCCCACCCCCCCCCCACCCCCCCCCGGGCCGCCGCCGCGGTGCCGCTGCTCATTTTTCTTCTTCCATCAAAGTCGACGTCTTGACCCAAAATCGCGCGAGAACGCAACCCTCGGGCAACTTCCGTCGGAAATTGTTTCATCGACGGACGGCTCTCTTTCTCTTTCTTTCTCTCTCTCTCTCTCTCTCTCTCTCTCTCTCTCGTCCTCGCTCTCATTCTCCTCTGCTCTGCATAGACACAAAAGAATTTGCACATTCCTGTTGAAACGCTTCGGAAGAATGCGATGCGAATTCTTGGGGGATGCGCGCGGCTTGATCCGGCCGGCTACGTGATCCTTTAAAGAATAAGGCTCCTCGCCGCGGAATAATAACAATTCGTCCTCGCGCAATCCTCATCATTGCAGCGGAGCAGAATACAATTCTGGGAGAGAGACTGAGAATAAGTTTGCAGGTCGATGCGGAAGCTAGATCGTGGATTATTATTCATTGGTCGGTTGTTCTGCCAATCGATGGGACTAAAAATATTTTCCATTTCAAGATACCGGGTATATTTGTCGAATATTTATTTTTATTGAGATATTTAATTGAGGTAAAATAATTTTAAGAGCAATTCTCTTGTAACTGAAGAAAAATCGTCCTATTTTTACCATCTATGAAGATTGCTTATTGAAATCGTAAAAAATATGAGAATAATTTGGCAATATTTTTATCCCAACATGTTCTCGATCGTGCAAATTTATCGAGGGGAATTTATTTTTACGTATATTAATTTCATTGTCGAAAAATACCGTAGTTGAAAAGTAGTAGCTCCTAGCTCTTTTGTAATTGAAACAGAAGAAAAGTCGTCCAATTTTAATCTTCTATAAAAAATGCTTTATCAAGTCCTAAAAAATATGAGAATAATTAACAATATTTTTTCTTTAACCCATTATCAATCGTACGAATTTATTGAAGGGAATTTATTTTAATCTCGTTGCCGAAAAACACCTTGGCTAAACGGAGCAAAAGCTCGCTGATCGTTCACGCTATCCAGCATCGCGGCAAATATTTTTCCTGCGCATCGCGCGTAGATTTACGTTCGGCGGCGATTGGACGGAGCGTCGGCAATCGGGACAGGAAAACCGAGCCGGGTTATATTCGACACGCGGTGCGCGTCGATCACCAATTAATACCACGACTTGCCGAAAACACGCGTACTTGTCGGCCAGCGGCAACGTTTTACGCGCGATGCTAATTAGCCACGCGAGGAAGCGAAAATCGTTGAAGTATCGGAGGCGCCCCGCCACTTCTGGAATTTCTTCGCTTAACGAAGCTTAATTAGTCGCCTCATTAGGCGGGCCCGCGTCACCGGACGCCACGAATCCATATTACGTTCTATTTTAAAATCGGTTCAGGCTCGTCTCGTCCGGGATCAACGCGACAACTTGCGCGTAATAACTTCCGACGGACAAACTATCGCGCGGTTCCTCGATCATCAACTGTCAGTGGCCACTTATTGCCTTCTAAATTTATCCGGTTTCGAGACGGGACCCCATTAACGGGACCGCGTACTGGAAACACTCGTTAAACTCGATTTATGCGTCGAATGCAACCCTTCACGCGGTCCACGTCGCTCTGGCGTCATTTTTTTTCGTCGGAGAAAAAAGTTTGTGCTTCTGCCGTTTTTATTAAAAGTCACATTTTCAGTCACATGGTCTATTATATATGATAATCTAGTTACTTTATTTTAATATACAATATCTTGTATTTCTTTCTCTGTTGAGTTCAGATGACACGAAAGTAAAACTTTTTGAATTTATCTTGGGGATATTAAACACCGAATCCAATAATGTTTATATAGACTTTATTGTATGATATTTCAAGAGTAGAAAAATATTTTTTTGCCATAAAGTAGTAACAATACAGTCAAGCTGTAGAACGTTTCTGTTAACCAAATTACTCTTCAATTTATGAAGTTATATATAGTTTATACTATAATTAAATATAATTAAATAATAAACCACAAGTTGTATTACAAAGAAATTTTTACTTCTTGAAACTACTGTTTGTAATATTTATAATATTTCACTTTAGCCTCGATCTCGACTATGGCACTCGAACGTCGAAGATATAATCTATGAGCAAAGACAAGCTGCGAACAAATCGGTAATATCAGCACACAATGTGTCACTCGTATCGTTGCACTTTATCGATTCAAGCAATCAATGAATATAAAGCCGAACGGAGATCAGTATCGTCCTGATTTCGAATGTGGTAGAAGACGAGGCCCGTGCTCGCGAGCAACGAATCGAGCAATTCAACGTATTCGCTCATCGGTGATCGATCGCGAACGGCGGGGCACCAATAAAGAACATACCACGAATTTTCCAGGAGGGATCGCGTTATCGCACGCGTAGCCCCTCCGCCGGTTGCATCGTTTTAATCTTAGAGAAAGCATCGGGAATCGATTTGGGAAATGCCGATGGAGGCCCGGATAACCCGTCGCGCCGGTTATCATCGATCGTATCCGGTAATCAAGATAATCGTTCGATAACTGGGCCAAGCGGCTTTGGGCGGTCTTTCGGCGGCGCACTTAGGAATAATTGCATTGTTGCATGTCGCGCACGCACCCGGGATGAGAGAGCCATGTTGGTTTTGGAAGCGACGCTGATGACGACGCGGCCGGGGGTGGAGAGTAGGGGGCGAGAGGGGGCGGCAGAGGCGGCAGAGGCGGCGGCGGTGGCGGTGAGAGGGGTGGAACGGTTTCGAACGGCTGGCTGATCTGATTATGTTAATGCATAGCGGACTCTCGATTGATAATTGCATCGGGGATCGCGGATGCGGAGAGTTTGAATGGCGTTCAACCTATTCTAGCTCCCCGGAGTGATTATCTATGCTAAACGCTTGGCTCGCTAATCGCGCGCCACCGACGGAGGGACTCCTGCAATCATGCTTCGGGCCGCAAGATTTCAGAAAACCGTTCTGTCGACTCGCAAAGAAGGCGCGGACGGATGTAATGGACTTGGAATGTGCATTATGGGAGATTGCGGTGGTCTTTCAGGATATCTCAATGGTGGAGGATGTTACATAATGTAGGCATTTACACATTTATGGGATAGTAACTAGACTGTAGATTTTTATAGAAAATAAAAATTTCCATACTGAACTAAAAGAAACAGGAGACAGATAGGAGTATATTTCTTCTATTAATAACATTAATAAAATCAAAGTAATGTAAATGAAAGTAATTCTGATGCCTTCATTGCTCTTTAGTTAATTTACCCATTTTACCCATTTTATGACATTAGAATATATTGAAATTTTATATTGGATTGTAATATTAAATCAGTATTTTTACAATTAAAATTAAAGGGCACCAAGAAGATAATGATTATTATTACATTAATATTACATTAGAATATATTGAAATTTTATATCTGATCGTAAAATATTATATCAGTATTTTTACAATTGAAATTAAAGAGGATTAAGAAGATAATGATTAACATTTATCACCTTGTTAATATCAATCATGCCGCCGAAATGAAAAATAGAAAGGTAGTTTGTTGTCACGATATCGGTATTCATATCGGTTGCGACGTCATAATGATTTTCGTATTCATTAACTTCGGTATCGCAACAATTTCGTTATTATATCGGTTTCGGCGCGGCCTTATTAATGTAATACCGGTATCAAAACCGTATAGGTTTTAATCATTAACGGTTCAATGCCTCCATATAGGTGACAAGAATCAATGAAACCGTAAAATCAGGAAACTTCAATTATAATAAGCGCGATGATTTTGTTGAAAATACATGAACGAATTTTTATTAAAAAAATGAATGTTTCATTCTATATTCGACATATAAATCTTTAAAATATTATTTCTCTTCTTAAAAAAATAGCTTGGACAAATGTGTTAACCCCTTGCAGTACCATTTTCTTTACAATTACTATAATTAGAATTTTTTTTCGATCGCACTAATTTCTTCGAAGAAAAAGGAATTCTGGATTTATTTTGGCTCACATCTACTCGAATGTTTAAATATTAGTTACAAGAGAATAAAATTCTATTTCTACTTAAAGGAATGGATGAACATTTATACCTAACATTACTAGAAATCGTCATCGCGAGTCTGACTCGTTAAAGTACGGCAAGGGATTAACCAGATCGATCTCTTTCCATCGATATTCGGGAAATATGTCCAGACAGTGTATGCAACTGGAAAATACAATTTCTCGGCAAGCGCGCCTTATGAACCGAGGCCGAGGGAAAACTAGAGAGAGAGAGAGAGAGAGAGAGAGCCGGCCATTAGCAGACAGCGTGGACCGGCGGCGGCATAAATACTATTCGCCGCGGCAGGAATCACTCGATTCGATTGGAAACAGGGAGCCCAGTATTTCCGGAACAATTCGGAATCGTTCGAATTCCAAAGCGACGAGACCCCAGCCCGCAGCTCCCCCCCCTCGGCCCCGTTCCTCGTGCCAGGATGTCGACAAGCCCGCGCAACACCTGCCATTTCAATTTGCCTAATGGCGGCGCGAGGCCGCAGTTTGATTCGCATTAATTCCTCCATACGTTCGCCGTTCCGCGGCGCGCCGAGTGGAGGGGGGGAGGGACGGACGGACGTTCGCAGACGTCGGATTTTTCGCGTTGCGTTCCGCTGGAAAATTCACCGGAGCGCAATCAGCGCGCCGGCCGACGCGGAACGAAGAGAGCGACCCCGGTCTACGGGGGTCCGAGCGCGGCAGAGCCGAGTGGACGGCGCACAGTCTGGGCCGGCGGATGCCGCGGTGTTCCGCGACCGAACCGCGTGCAATCCGTGGCCGCGTTTCCGAGGAAACGGCGAGGCGAATTAATGCGGCGGCGGCGGCGGCCCCGTTTACGGCCGCGGGGAAGAATTAAAAATAACGGTGACCCGTTTGGCTCCTGGTCGCGGCGTCGCGCGGCGAGGCGAGGCGAGACGAGGCGAGACGAGGCGGTACGAGGGCGGGTCGAGGCGATTCGCGCACGTGAGAGCGGCCCGCGCCGTACCGGCACGCATGCCAATAAACGACCGGAGCTTTATTGTCCTGGAAATTAGGGGAATTGCGACTAATGCGGTCTTTTAATCGCGCGCCGCACTGCGGAAAGACTGCCGCGGCGAGCGTCGGGACTTTATCGTCGTTTTTCCTAGTCGGCCGCCCGACACCCGCCGGTTATAATTTAAATTTCAATCGGCCTTTAGCGTCCGCAACGCAGCGAATTACGAGACGCCCCGCGGAACGACGAGCCGCCGCATCCGCACCCGCGCGCGCGCGCGAAATGCACACCGGCGGCGGCGTTACCGTTAGTGGCACCATAAACGTGGAAACTGCGGGCCATCCCGCACGAAAATTACAGTAATCGTCGCTAATTTGACTGTTTAATTAGTCGGCGGCCAGACAGAAGTATGCCCGCACGGAATTTGTCGGCGTTTACGCGCCGCGCGATGCCTATCCGAACCTGCGTCGACGACAACGGACACGCGGCAGCTTGTAATGCATCTTGGCCGTAGATTGCCTCGTGGGACACTGGAGCAGTGGTGCCCCGGTTGTATTCGCTGACCAATTACTGTGCCTCTGGTTTCTGTTCCGACATGATTCAATTTATACTTATCGAGTCAGAGATATCACAATCTTTTATTCTTTTACTCTGCTCATTCTTTTAGTAAATACATCTGTTCTTATTTTTGTACTTTGTTAATTTCTTAATAAAAATATTGTTGCATTCTTTTAATTTGTTTATCTCGTTATTCTTTCACTTTGCTTATTTTTCAATACAAACTATATTTCTATTTTTTAATTGTCTTTAATTCTGACTAGAAATTTTTTTATTGTTCCATTTTGTTTATGCCTCAATACAAATATCTCTTTCCGTATATTTTTCTAAAAAAAATTTAATAAGTCCTCCTCGATACATATAAAATTAATTGTGCTCGAAATACCAAAGACACAGTAGCTGGTCACAACTGGCTCCGTTGTTCCGTCGTGAGAGCAAATAAACCACGCCCATTAGCTGCAAAACTGTTGGAAGGTAACGTAAGTTTCAGCTATCGCCGGGTCTGCCTCATGCGGGTGACACGCGGAGCACAATACTTAAGAGTATATGAGGCGAGATTACCCCAAGGAATACCGTCTTAATTCTGTTCTGGTTCCAGAACAAGAATGCAACGCCTACTTTAAGTTAACTGTTAAGAGACCTAGTTTAAAGTTATTTTTAATTACCACTAGCGTTTCTCTGCACAGTAGACAAATTCTGTGTCTAGAGCAACTGCAAATACAGATTGCGTATAGTTGCGCGATGATATCGCTCTGTGTCTCTGACTTTAGAGCAACGAGGCCACGCCCACTAACGCGATCGCTAAACGACCACGCTAAAACAACTTTTAACTATCGTAAGACTGTCTTACACAGTGGATCTGTTAAACAGGTATTTAACTACTGGAGCAACTATGGGCATAGATTACAGAAAGTACAGTTCTTGATGACTTTGGAGTTACCAAATTTCCTTAGCGTAGGGCAGAATTGTTGACAGAGCAGAGTAGAACTATTCATCTACCATTAGGTTTTCTTCTTGCTACAGGTTTGTTTTATAAGGTGAACAACTGTCTGATAGAAAAATTGTGAAAAAATGAGGGACATCGAATCTCTCTGAAAAATTTCCTGGCCAATTTTAGAAGTTGCAAAAATTATATAAATTGCGTAGACCACCCTGCATAGGACGTTCCTAAGAAACATCTGTCTACCCCTTGATCATAATCCCAGTGATGCCGAAACTATCTCTCTCATCCCTCCTATCCTCCGCCTATTTTTTCGAATTTCCGAAGGCTCGAACAAATTTGTCGCAGCATCCCGTTTAAGCGGAAAAGCCGATGAACCTGTCGGCGCGCGAAAAAGCTGTCGAGGATAGTCTAGCAGCAAGCGACGTCAAAGCGTCCTCGTTGAAGCGACGCGTCGCGCATTACGCACCGCAAAACCATTGTTTTTGTTTCACCGGGGCTGCCCACCTTGGTTACCTCGGATTGACTTGCAATAATTCACCCTTTGTACACAATTTTTTTTTTTGTCGGCTCGGCAGCAACAGCGGCGGCGGTGGCGCCGGTCGACCTGGTCGGGTCGGGCTCGGGTTCGTAGCGGGCCGGCCGATTCCGAATGCAAAAGCGGCCGTGCAATCGAAGCAATCACCGGCCGACAATGTTTGCTCAGTTAGGCTGACTGTGCGCATTGTTTTTCCCGGTTCTTTGTCTCTCGCTCCTCGCTTCCTCCCTCTTTTTTATCTGGCTGCGTGCACGGCCGCGCGCGCTCTCGCGCAAACACACCCGCGCGAACAGCACCCGCAAACAACGACCGGCAAAGACCCTATACACGAGCGCGCGCGTGCCCTCCTCGCCGACGCGACGCCGACGTTCTCTTTTCCCTTCGCGTCCGTTCTAGTTTGCCGGAGAGCACCGTTTATTCTGCTGTTACTGTTACGGGCTGTTTAGCCGAATCAATCTCCCGGCCGGCACGTGACTCCGGCCCGGCCCGGCGCGTCCCGTTCGCGTGGCTTCCCGGCCGCAGGGCCGCGCCGCCAGCGGCCGGAAATAATTAAAAGTTGGTGTTTACCAAACGAAAGCAATCGATTGCTCATCAGCGGCAACAACTGGATTCAATTATAAAACTAAACGCGACCCGTCGCCGCCGAGCCTCTCGCGGCGCGTGCATTCGCGCCGACTATTTTCCGCCCGGTGTCCGAATCCGAGAGGGGCGGCGCACCAAGGGGAGATAAGTCGAAGAAGGCTCGAAGACCTCCGCGAGGAGATCCAATGGATTTCTGATCCCTCGGCGCCCGATCCACCGGCGCAAGTCGAACCTCTTTAATTGGAAATCTACGCGACAATGGCACCCCTTCTCGTCATCCTTATTCTCTCCTCCCTCCTCTCTTTCCAGCCCTCTCGCCGTCCTCCCGCCTCCCTTCGTGCTCTCCCTTTCACGCTCCTCTCGGTACCCTTTCCGAGCTCTTTCACTCGCCGCCGTCACCCCTCCTCTTTTTCACCGTCGCGAGCGAGAAGTCGACTTTTCTCGGCGGAGCACCCAGACCAAATCCGAGAATCCTGAACAGCTGCGATCTCCGGCGGCCATTCAGTTCGTCTTGACTCAATCTCTGGCCGTCGAAGATTACTGGAACATTTCTCGTTTCGTTCTATCCGCGGCGTACGGTTACGTAAACCGCCCTTCCCCTTTCTCCCTTTTTCTCTTCGTTTTACTCTCTCTCTCTCTCTCCCTGTCCCTACTTCTTTCTCTCTCTCTCTCTCCCTGTCCCTACTTCTTTCTCTCTCTCTCTCTCTAACTCTCTCTCTCTCTCTCTCTCTCTCTCTGTACGTCTCGTCTTCAGACTCGATAGCAGACGCTGCCCCGGAGTGCGAAGGTAAGAGAGGAGAGGAGAGGGAGATCACCCCGGAGAGGAGACTTAATCTCCGCTCGATCGGCCAGATCTCTAATCTTCTTTCGGACGGTGATTCACGTCGACGAAAGAACGTCGGCCGAGTTAAACAAATTAATTGGAACGGCGAGATCGGCTTCCGCCCTCTTAATCCGACTACTTCGTTCTTGCGCGGGAATATTCTTGGGGAAAGCCGCGGGGGATCGGAAAGTTGAACGAGTACGTGAGTATTTATTGGGAAATGACTGCGTCTACGTTACTCGCGTATACTGAGAACGATCTTTGTTTTGGGATTCATTTTTTATAATGGAATTTGTGAATTTGTAAGCATAGCGGCTTTTTGCATTACTTGTGTCGATATTTGAACTTTTTAGATTCCTGATGATAGTTCTTATGGGATAGCCCTTATTATAGTTCTTGTAAATAAGCCCTTATATATTATATTATATATATTATATATTTATTTATTATATATTATAATATTATATATATTAGGATAAAAAAATCTGGTTTCAGGACTTAGTTACAACAAAATGTTAGGGTTACATTGGTGATTGTTAAACTCGTCACTGCTTATTGAATTAACATAATTACAAATTCTGGAAATAGTATCAAAGAATCTAAAGTCAGTCATTAAGATTTATAAAGTCTAATAAAGAGAGCGAATCGACTATGTTATTTATAACTTTCAAAATAACATATCGGCCACATTTCGTCTATTTTCCATAGTTATCATTTTAAGAGTAGCTAATACAAGTTTATATTTATAGTAATGA
Source organism: Augochlora pura (assembly GCF_028453695.1). Lineage (NCBI taxonomy): Eukaryota > Metazoa > Arthropoda > Insecta > Hymenoptera > Halictidae > Augochlora > Augochlora pura. Next base: position 5,294,863 of record NC_135775.1, on the reverse strand, counting down.
TAGAATTTTGCTTAATAATCCTCCAGACAGTATCAAAAAATTGCTACCTTTAATCTAGAAAAAAATAATAGTAATAGTAAAAGAAATAATAGAAATAATAAAAGAATAAATGGTGTAAAGCACAGCCCCCTTTTCAATTTTCTCGCGAGCAAGATCGCAGCCACTGCGAGCCGTAGGAGCGGCGTAACCCGTGATCCACGGGATCGATCTCGCCGTTGGCAGTAACGGGCCGCGTGCCACCGATCTATCAGCGATCCGACGCGACCTCCTAAAATCCTTGGCGGGCGCTGGGTGGGGCTGAGAGAGTCGAGGATCAAAGGACACGTCCAATTATCGGCTGTCACAGAGCTCGGGAGAGTAATGGCGCGAAAACTGCGTACGGTTATCCCACTCGGGGCGGCAGCAGCGTTTCCCTCTCGGCGGCTCTAGACCCGGGTGCGCCCGCGACCCGAGCCCGAATCCGGCCCGGAGATTTTCCGTTGGCTGCTGTCTCTCGACAATGACGAACGGTCCGGCGAAAGATCGAGCGGTGCCGGTTCAACGAGGCGAAAATTGAAATCTCGACGTTCCAATCTGTTACCGTTGGTTTCGTGACGGTGGGGGGGGGGGGGGGGGGGGGGGGGGGGGAGGGGCGCGCGCGCGCGCGGAAAATTTCGAAATCCGCGAGATCCGCAGGAGGGTCAAGTTCGAACCGATCCGTACAAAAAGAGTTAACGCGGCGGTCCCCGGATTACAACCGTCGAACGATGGCGCTGAGCCGATATTATACTGTATTTAAAATTCGATTATTGAAACGCGCGGCCGGTCGGCGCCCGTGCCCGCGCGCAACCAAATCCGTTTTAACCGATTCCTGGCCAGTTTTTCGTACACACCGGCCGCGATACAAACGGTTAGTTATGATACGGGGAGGCGGGGGACGGGCTCGCGGCGCGGTTTACATACCGGTCGTAAACTGGATTCCGATTTATAATGCACGGATCGATCCCCGGGCCGGATCAAGCGAACGTTTTAGACCGTTCCGGGAAATCCGGCCGACGCCGACGCCGCGCATCGTCGATACGTTCCGACAAATGGGGGCGGCCCGGAACAACGCGGTTATTGTAGCCCTCCCCCTCCCCCCGACACAGCCGGAAAATAACGAATGCTCGAAACGAGCCGCTGAACTTTCGCAAACACTGCTCTCTCCCCGAAAAACGCAGGCGCGCGGGGGTGAGAAAGAGAGAGAGAGTGAGAAAGAGAGAGAGGGAGCTGTGCGCTTGTTCTGCGTACACGCACCGGGTTCGATGCTAATTGCAACAACCCCGGATAATTCCCGGTTCGACGTCGGCCCGTGGTCGTGAATGATAAATTACTTATTACCCGTGATCACCGGCTGGCAATCTAAATTGCGATCCGAATTCTCCCCGGACAACTAATTGCGCCGGGCTCCTTTGAAATTTACCGTCCCGGTATCCTTTGGAAAATTTACCTACGGCGACGTGACAGGGGCACGGTAAACGTGTGCAGATCGATCCGCAAATCCTGCCGGGCAGCATTGTGGCAAAGAGCCGCGTCGCACGCACTTGTAACTAGGTAACAGTCCGCGCGCGTTTCGCCCGCGGGCATTAAGTAAACGACCCTTTTATCGCGCAAGATTCCGCTCGGTTCGTAATACGCGCTGCTCCACGCTGAAACGTATCCGCCGCGCGTGCGGCTACAACGCTCCGCGAGCCCAAAGCGGATTTTTATAACTGAACCCGGTGGTGGTGGACCTTTGTGCGAAATAAAAATTGTGCGCGGTAATTGCGAGGACAGGTGCCGCAGAGGTGCGTGTATTTCTTGTCTTAATCATTTTAACGAGTGGAAAATGATGCAACAGCGTTTTCAAATCCTCCGGAAAATTCTTCCTATTTCACGCATCTAGTGCGTTGATGTACTTTGGAGAAAATTGTTATAGGTTAGAGGAAACGTTGTGTATAGGGTGATGGAGTGATACCATAGAGTGACCACTAATTTATGAGATTTTTATATTCTGTTTATTTTTATTTGCTTTACTTATTTTTAATTTTATGTTGGTATTATTTAATCACGAAATTTAATATGTTTTATTCGATCAATATAATGTTATTTATGACAGAAACAGGGTTACTGTAATTGTCTACTCTATAAGACTTATTGAACAACCCAATAACTTAATTGTAGGCAAAAAACAAACCAAAAATTATTATTCACTCCTCAGATAATTAATATTTTATTTTTTCCATTTCCATATAAAAATATTTAATGTCTCATTCGATAAAAGAATTCGATGGAAGAACACAATCCAAAGGTATAACAATGGGGGTCACCTGCCTTAACAACCGTCACCACTGCCTTAAATATTACACATGGAAGCAATAAAAATTTATTAATAAAATCGCAATTAACCACGCAATGACGCTTCCACAAATTATTTCAGGCATACCGGACTCCGGGGAGACTAGCCGTCTTTCAAATGTTGATTTTTCCAGAAAATAGAAGCGCCCTCGTGTAACATTCCACGGCCAGCGGCGACTTACGAGTCCCATGAAAGTACTCGATACCTTTCCACCCATTATATTTCCCGTTAGTATTCCGTCGATGTTCGAAACGAGCAGTAACATTGTTCCAAGTTGTCGGGAAAGAAGACGAGGATAAAGTAAACCGAATTAAGGTTGGAACGAGCGAACCGGAAGAAGAAGAAGAAGGGGTAGAAGAAGAAGGAGAGCGGATATAGAGGTGGCTAGGTGAAAGGATAAGGTGCACCGGTGGCAAGTTTACACCAGGCTTTTAATTGCATTAATTTTACGCGGTTATCAGTTCCCGGACGCGGTTCGCGCTGCATCGACCTCCGCCCCTCCTCCTCCCCCATTGCTGTTTCGTGCGTTGTAGCCTTCGTAGTTTGCATTAATGAGCTATAACGAGGGTGCGGCGATCGGTCGCGAATTATCGACACTCCGGCAACGTGCCGTTTCAATAATCTACATCTCTTTATTCTTAATTTGAACGCTCGGGCTTGGTCATTGAATTGATAGCTGTGTCCGGTACAATTTCGGAAGTTGATCAATCAATTTCGCGATTATATTGTTCCTCGTATTTTATCTGGATCTATTAATATTTTTAGATATCTAGATTTATTAATAATTCTACATATCTAGATTTATTAATATTTCTACATATCTAGATTTATTAATATTTCTACGTACCTACATCTCTAAATAATTCCACATAATGATACACTTTTTAATTCAACAATAAGTTTACGAAACTCCGAAAGCAACTATTTATCATTATTTAGAGGTTCCATAATTTTTATCGTAGTATACGTCAAAAATTCTACACGAATCAATTTTTTACAATATCACCAATCACGAATTATACAATTTGCACTGCGTCGTATGCATTTCATATTGTTAAATTGGTCATCAGGAACTCGAAAATATTGTTAACTCTGCGACCGTGGGCAACGTGAAATTCGCCTTCTAAATATTTTGTAAAATTTAGCGAGCCATGCAATTATCGCTTCGTGTCTGATTTTTATAAAAAATGAGGAATAATGGGGAACGGTTTTTCCTGCTTAATTGGGTTTTAACCTCTTTTCAATGCTTCATCAGGTTGCTGTTGGTTATCGTTATTTATTAGTCGATGTATTGTTACACTTTTTGTAATCAGTGCTTCTCATAATTTCTAAAATGGAGGGACGTGTGATTTATTACAAGAGTAATAATGACGTAGTAAAAAGACAGTATGTTTTTACTATTTCTTGTAATATAAAATAATCATGTGTTCTGAAAATGTAATAAGATATTAATTAAAATTCCTATCATTTAAAAAATTTTTCTTTTTCTATTTATACCGTTATACAAACTCAAATTGAAGAACATATATAAAACCCAAGTGCGCCGTAAACACGCAAGGCCCCATCTCGTAATAAAATCGAGCAACCGGAGAAAATGGCGCGTAGGATCAGAGCGGAAGGAATCGCGACAGGGGAGGGGCGGCGAGCAGATTGCAACGAGGTAGCAATTAGACGAGAAAGACGTTCCCCCGACCGGTGTCGTTCCGAGGATATACGGCGGCCGGAGAATTTGTCCCCGGAACGGAAACCGCGTGAACGCGGCCGCCTACAAGTATCGGAGAGAAACGACACCGCGAAAACCGCCGCTGGATGTTCGAACGCGGCCACGTGACACCGTCCAAGAATTACGCCGGGTCCCCGTTGAAACTGGAACAAAGGTTTTCCTGGCACGTGCGCCCCATGAACGAGATCGTATCGCCGGCGTATATGCGCAAGGAGACTCTCCCGATCCGCTCTGCCGAGGTAAGGAACGATCCACGGTAGCTGAAGCGGAGCCAAGCGTGGCTCGCAGCCGTCCAAATAACGAGAACGATCGATCAACGGCTTAACGATAGTGCTCGGCCGAACAGCGTTTAATGAACGAGCAACGCGGATAGCTCCTACCTAGTTCGGACGCGTCGTCGAAACGATCGCCTCGCGACGATTCTTTTGATTCTTCGTCAATCTTGACAGCAGCATTTTTCTATAGCGGCTGCTGCAGCTGATAGTCACGTGGCTGGGTTACTGCGAGAGTTTTTTGATGTATACTGTTTGCATAAAGGCTCTTCCTCACTGTCACTATCTTTTCGCTGGTATAATTTTTTTTATAAAAATGACGTCAACAAGGAATTTTTTATATTGTTTCATTTATTTATTAGCGATTATTTTATGTACTTTAACGATAGTATTATATTGCATAATCCTTTCGATACGAAATAACAGAATTTTATACAATAAGTACCTTTTAATACTAATGCTACAAGCAACACTTTTTATTAAAAAACATTATTTTACCAAGCACAATTTTTATTTAACGTTTAGGAAAATCTTCATATAAAGGAAGATTGACCATGTGTGAATTTTCGGTAACATTATGACTTGCCATTAAAAATAATAGAAGATCTGGTAGTCGATAAAGATTGAATACTGCCGATTTGGATTTGAGCAGTAATCGATTGGCTCCAAGTTGAAGGACTTCTATTAATTTCCTTTTAAGGAAAATACTCTTGTCCAGGCTCGATCCGTTAAGGATCCCGAGCAAAAGAATCAGCTGTTGCGAACGCGCTAACTGGGTCCGTGAACTTTCTTCCCGCGGCGAAGTAACGTTCGGCGAGAGGTAAAATCTCGGGCATTTTACATTCTCGCGTAGCCCCGGAGAAAATCGCTTTATTAAAGCTTGGGGGAAAAGAGATCGCGTCGCTCCATCCCCGGGCCGCTCGTCGCTTTGACCAGCTGGCAATCCGCGAAAGGAGCGTTTTCAATCTCGTCGCCACAAAGACCGGAATAATCTGCAACTGCCTCCGCGGCTTTTCTGTTTTTTTTCTCTTTTTTCTTTTTTACCTCGCATTTCCCCGGACAAGGAGACGCATCCCCGCGCTTCGGACCGCGGTTACGAGAGGGAGAAGAGCAGATTCTAGTCGCGCCGACACCTGGTCCCTGTTGTTTATCCGTCGATTATCAAAAAGACGGGAGAACCCATTATCTCGCGGAGCGACGTTTAATCCGCCGGATCGCTTGAAATATTAATACTATTTCGGATTTATGAGATTAATACGGGACGGCACAATCGGCGAACGAGAAATTCGACACGTTAATGGAAAACCCGTGGAGGGGGCTCGATCGAGGTGGGATAGTGTGCGCGACTCCGACAGATTGAAAAAAATATTTTCCGTCGGCGGCGCTGCGTTTTAAATGCTTGCTAAAATTTTTATTCGGCTGCTCGACGAATTGGAGAAATTGCGGATGACGACGATTGAAGGACGGAGGACAGAAGCTTTTTGCGGAACGTCCTGCTCGAGGCGATCTTTTTAGCTTTATGCGATCGCTATTTTTGCGTAGAAAAATTTATACGTGTTTTTTGAAGACTGAAGAATCTGACGCGCCAAGTTTCGAAATGCTGTGATTGGTGGTTGGATCTCGAAAAAATCGCGCAGGTCGTATTGCATTTAATCGAACTGTTAAAACGTATTCTGATCTCTATTGTCTCTGTTATAGTGTTTTTATTTTCATGCAGAAATTTCCACATGTTTTGCAACAATTAAATCGTCATATTTCATATATAGTAATTAATTTAATAATTATAATTATATATATATATATATATTATAATAATAATTATAATTATATATATATTATAATAATAATTATAATTATATATTAAAATTTAATAATTTGCTATCTGCTATTGAAGTATCTATTGTATAATTTTTGAAATATTAGATGTATTTCGTGATGAACAAAATGAATAAAATAGATAAAATAAATATTGTTCAATGCCAATGATTCAATAATGCAATTACACAGTATTAAATTACTCGCCAAATTAAAATTACGAGAATTCAGAGTGAAGCCAACTTATAATAACTATACAATTCGTTTCATGATAATTTATATTATGTATATAATATAACCGGTCGATAAAATATTGAAATAAATGTCTCAAAAAATCTGAAGTCAGCAACAGTGAGAGCAGAGACTTCGCTGCTTCTGAAACATCGCAGAATCATCGACGGTCCGATTTCTAAAGTCGATTATTCACTTTGTCTCGCCCGCAAAGCGCTGTATCTATTTAGCTCGCGTGCCGCGCCGATAACGCGTATTTACATTCCGGAGCAGTGACGCGACCGACAGCTAGCATTTCACCGGAAGTCGCCGCCCACACCCCGAAACGTTGGCAGAGAGACATTCCTCGCGCACCGAGAGAAGGCAATGGCACTTCATCGACACGCTAAACGTTATCGGGTAACGTTATCGACGTGGTCGGAACGTCTGGGATTACCACAGTGATAAATCCGATCTACGAACACCGTAACGAAACGTCGCATAACACTCGACAAGTATTTCAACACTATGACCGTCCGGTGGCTCCGCGTTGATACCATGCAAAATCTAAACGAAAGTTAATATTGCGTGTTCTGTTTAAGTAACAGTAAATTACGGACGTAGCAATTTTGTGTTTTCATAAAGACCCTTCGACAATGGCAAATAAAAAAGAAGACACAATTATACGTATCTTTCCCAAAAGAAATGAAATTATATACGTCGGTTCCACCAGCGCGACACGAAAAAATCTAGATTATTATAGTACGTCAAGGGGTTAAAGAAAGTATTAGGACTGAATAAATGCTAATTAACAATGCTAAGGAATCATAGCGCAAGGGGTTAAAGACACACCGTCTACACGGAGTCGCATTCGCATTTACGAGCTCGGGGGATTTTAGTACGCATAAATTACGCGCGGAGTATCGCGACGTTGTTTGTCCGAAGATTGAGCGGTTCCAGGCGAACTTTATAGATTTCCGATGGCGGGCCGCGAGCGTCGCGCAGCGTCGGGGACGCGTGGCGTCGCGGTTCAACGACGCGCAAGTCGACGCGTCCCGTCGACTCGAGAATATATGCCCCGGCGGAGATCACACAGGGCCGGCCCATTCGTCCTCCCCGGCGGCGCTAAAATTAAGCGGCATTCTGCGGGGCAGGCCCGCTCGCGCCGGAGCAGAAAACGACGGGGAATTCGCGGTGGAAATGAGCCCGGTCAAAAGAAATGGTAGCCGGGATGCTACGCATTCTTGAATCGACGGCCATCGATCACGGGGGAACCGTTCGCCGTTGCTCGCCGGCCCGTTTCCTACCCGCTGCTTTGAAGCCCCGGCCGCGACCCCCATTCATTTCGATCCCGTCTTTCGCACGTCTTTTAACCGCGCGATTCACTTTCACGGAAATAATGCTGACTTCGCGTGTTTCTTTTTTTCTTTTTTTTTCATTTCAAACGAAACCGACCGACGCGGCGGTTCGTAACTTTCGTCGAGCAATTGCCGAGGCTGTTTTGGGTCGGCCGGATATTTGGGTCAAGTTGAACGTTTCGTTGTGTAACTTGCTGATTTAGGACGTAAGCGATTTTTGATGTGTGCAGGTATGGAAACGCATTAATTAGCATCAAACCTGCGATTCGTGCCAGCAATTATTAAGCACTTGCTCGTCGAAAGTTATGACGATGCTGTTTCCAGATGCTGTTGTTCGGTTTAATTGGTCTTCTTTCGCGGTATCGTGAGATATTTGTGAATTGTTTCCTAATTAAGTGAAATTAATTAATGCGGCAACTTTCTTGTTTATTGTTGTTCGTAATTCTTGTTTATTGAGAATTGTAAATACAGAATAAATAAGCATTGTATGTCTTAATGGTGGTCAGTTTATGTCCAGTTGGCGTCTTTAAGACGTCTTATTACAGACGTTGAAAATTACGTTATTGCCAATTTATTAAGAATTAATTTCCTATTTTCTTACTTTTAATTATTACTCCTTGATTACTAAAGTTATGTCTATTTCTATATTTTATAGAAATGGTCTGCAAATGGCCTAATTATATTCTTCAAGACGTCCAAAGAAGGTCCATAAGTGGTTTATAATGCATCCATAAGATATCCTTTAGACATCAAAGGACATCTTAAAGGCGGCTAAAAGACGCCATAATTTATAATGTAGGACGTTTCTAATACGTTCCTAGCACATTCATAAGACATCCGGTTTGTCCATAAGTCATCACACCCGACATCTTTAAGATATCCTTGTGCTATCTGGAAGACATTTTTATTACATTTACATCTACTGAATCAAGATGAAACCTCTTCCTTCCAGACAAAAATTGATTCTAATTTTTTATTTAACACCTTTATGAAAATAAGAACGCAACAGATATTAGACGAGACCGCTAATTTTAATAGCATAGTTACGGGTTAGCCAAACTAAAATTGAAAGTTTAAGTCGTATGACGTCAATGGCCTCTTCGCGTTCACGCTATCTCACAATGCTCGTCGGTGAGCAAATAGACTGCGAAGAAGCGGCGAAACAAAGACGGCGGAGACAGCTCTCTCGAGGCGAGGGCACCGTGACCGAAAAATTTGAATGGCTGGTCGCGCAGCAACAGCTGCGCCGGTCCTCGGGAGCGCGGTCTGAAGGTGAGCAAGAATGACGAAAATCCTGGCAGCGTTAACGAGCCCGGGCCGACGTCGACGACAAAACAATTCCGCGGGGAATGCGCGCCGCGACGGGCCTAACTTTATTTATCGGGGCCGAGCGTAACCGGCGAGAAATCTTGCGGGGCGTGGTCCCGCGCGGGCCGCGTATCAATCTCCCCGGGGCGGCTGTCTTTGATCTGCGAAAATAGCCCGAGAGCGCCTGTTTGGCAGAGGTTTAACGCGGCGAGTCGCACGGGGGTCGGGGATCCAGCCGATTAAACTCGCGCGCGCGCGGGAAAGAAAACGAAAAGTTGGACGAACCGCGGGGACACTTCGTTCGCCAGACACCGCCGTTCCGAGAGTCTGCATCCGCTGCCGAGACACTCGCCGAAACGTGGACGGTTCTCGGGAAAGTGGTTGACACCGACATGGGATCCCCGATAATGACGTTGCAGCCTAGAATATGGTTATTCTTGTTCCAACTGTAGTGGAACTCCACTTAGCGGAACTTCATTTATCGCGACGAAATTTCGGACAATGTCCGATGTAGTTCAACCTCTGCTGAACTTCTGTCATCTGAACTACTGCCGGGAGTTGCTCCAATTACAGGAACATCTGGGATTTAAATGTTATTGTCGTCCGACAAGTGAATTAAGTGTTTGATTAACACGTTCGCTAGCAGTGTCACACGTGTGTTTGTATCTCGTATAAGGAACATCGAATGAATTTTTTAAATAAAAATATTTAAAATTGTAACACGTAGCGCTACAGTTAGAAAATTTATAGCTTTTAAATAAATAAAATGATACAATAAATATAATAAATATAATAAATAAAGTAATCAAATAAATATAACAAATATAACTATGCAAGCTCTCCAATTAAAAACGAAATAATTCAACGAAGTGTTGGTATAATAAAAATAAAACCACCCTTATCGCGAGCAATAAATTAATACTAAAGATCGAGGCATTGTAGGAGATGCAGCGTCGGGCCCCCCCTGGCGGGCATTTAATTTTTACAAATCTCTCAGCCGAGGAAGAATGATCTTCGCGACGCGGGGGCTGTTTTGTTCCGGTTCGAGTCCCGATACCCTTTTCAAAGCCGCAGTCAGCGGCAGCGGGGATGAATCGGGTCGGTCCGAGACAAAACCAACACCGGAGGGTGGATCGGAGAGCCGGTCAGGGGTGGCGGAATAAGAAGAAAGGATCGAGCGTGTTCTCGGTAACCGGCTTACGGTCGATGCAATTTTCGCAAGGATCCATTAAGGAGCTGGCTGCAATTAGTGGGTGCCTTAACAAGGCCATTGTCGCCTAAAACGCGCGGCTGTCTTCCGCCGGCTCTCTTCGTGGCCCCCGCCTCCCGGCTTGGGGGGGACGACCGGGGGCTCGATTTTACTTGCGGATTTAATTTGCCTTTTTCCTAGACGCCCGCTCCCCCCTCCCTCCGGCCCCGAAACGTCCGTCAAAGGGGTGGCGGTCGGATGGGCTTTCAACCGGGGATCTTCGTGCAGGCCGATGGCAGGGTAGGGTTATCGGCCGGGCTATATCGAGTTTCATTAAGCGCATTGTGCGCTCGTTGGGGGTGGCCGAGCGACGGCAACGCGGGGGATAGCGCGGGGGGTAGCGTGGGGAGAGAGAGAGAGAAGGGCTCGTCACGCAGGGGTCGGAGGTGAACGTCGAAAAGGAACGGCGGAGGGGGTAGGGCGTGGAAGGGTTGTCACGCCAACCAAATGACCTCTGCCAGGGATGGAGAGGAGCCTCGATGCTCGTGGCAAGCGGTAATTTTCTCTGTTTACCCCATTGTTAACGTGCCGTGTGCTGCAGCGACGCGGTGTTGAATTAAAGGTGTACCTGTGCATCGGTCTGGCCCGCATTTGCATGCGCTCGAACCCTCTCGCTCGAACCCTCGCGCTCCAGCTCCCCCCCGCGTTCGAACTGGCTACGAACCGTTGCTTTCGAGAAGTCGGAGCTACCGGCAAATAGCGCTTTCAACGGCGTCGCTTGTGCAACAGTGACGACTCGACGTCGGGGATCATTTTCCACGAACAGGGACGACTATTTTGGGATCAGCCGAAATTCGAGGAAATAAAGTTGTTGAAATATTGATTCTTTAAGAACGATATGGTCTTGGATTGAGAATTCACTGCTGCATCAGCACTGAACGTCTTAGAGACATTCATTTTATGTACAGTTGAGGTCTGAACATCTTATGCCCCAAAATGGACGTTTTTATCACGTCTTATTTCAAGTTGAAAAATATTATAATTTCCGATTGTATATTGTTATTATATAGATATATACAAGAAATTCAAGAGACAAAGTTCGCGTTTATACAGAGTGTAGCAGAAGTCGTAGTACAATCGTCCAAAGAGTGATTTTATCTGCAAATATAAGGGGAGAAGATAGTAACACTTTCTCCATTTAAGACAATGTTTTCTATAAAATATAGTTTGAAGATGCGCCAAGGTCTTGTAGCTTGTTATATGCTAAGAAGTAGAATTGGTATATCATAGCCAGACTCGCCGTTTGCTTTCAGTTTAATAGCATCTTCTCAATCTAATTATTTTTTAAATACAGTCTCAATAAAAATATATAAGTCCTTTTTCAACTTATTTTTACATGTGGTATCACCCCTGTTATGATTTTAGATACATCCTATATAAGGTATGCCAATTAACGTACAGGTGATAGGGCTGCTAAAAAAGCAATCAATCATTCGCGAGCAATTCTGAAAAATAATTGCGATCCCCGGTGTCATACCTGCTGCTAAACCTATCAAAGATTCGTCTCTGAAACGGTATCAATAACGTCGGTGCTCCAGCTAGCACAAGCTAAAGCGCCGCGTCATCGCACACCGCCCCTAATTCAATCTCGCACGATCCGCTGCAACCTAGCCATGAAAAGACCACGAGGCACGCTCTGAAACCTACAGTCGCACTCAAGTTGAAGCGTCGACGTAAACCGCGGACTGAAGAAACTCGGTAAAAATCGCGGGAACTCTATTAAACGGTTCCGATGGCAGGAAAGACTCGTCGCCGGTAGTCGCAGGCCACTTAACTCCGTCGCAGCGGCGTTAAGCGGAGCGGACACGGTTGTTCGCGTTTCATAATTTCTTCGTGGACGACGCGAGGCGACGCGCTCGCTCGCGAACGAGAAGAGAGGCTGGCAAGCGGTTAGCAGACGTTAGTTTTCGAGCGTTTTCTGAAAGGCAGAACAGGTGAATCGCGCGGGGCCACATCGTGGGAAGAAAGCTCGGTAATGGGCGTAGAGAGTGAAGTGGCTGGCAGAGCGCTACTCTCTCAATGATGATGGATCTACTTATGCCGTGCGGCTGGCCGGAGTGGATCTCTGCTCGCGTTAATGGGAGCCGGGCGCGATGAATGCGCCGTTTCTTCGGTCGGTCGTCGTGGCAGGCCGTTCACCGTGCCTTGCGACTCTGCTGTGCCCGTATCGCTCTAATTGTGAACGATGGCGGGTGCCATTCCGTCGCGTCGCCGCCGTCATCGTCATCGTCATCGTTCTCGTCCTCGTCCACGTCGTCGACGACGTCGTCATCGGGCCACGCTCGTCTACTTTGATAAATATCCTCGCACCGAAACGCCCTGTTAACTACCCGGCCGAATCGCTGACAAATTGAGCCACCTTCCGGAATTAATTCCCGGGGAAATGGGACAATGTTCGCGCCTCTCCTTTTGCGCACAGCTTAACGGCGCTCTCTCTGTGCACCGAGCAGAATTTCTTTCAGGCATGCGAGTGCCAACGAAGCGAAACTAGGCGACGGAGTTTATAAAATACCCTTTCAGGAAGCTTGTTCCGCGCGGGAACGAACGGTAGGATTGAAATTATAATGGAGTATTTCCTAGCCGGGATTTCTGGTTTAGATTTCTCCGGGCAGATTTCTACCTTCCGCGTTACGTTTGCATTCGTACCGTCGATGATATTACGGTTTTGTTCAGCCGATATATAAATGAATTTTATAATCGGGTATGGGGCAAGTGTTATATTGTACTCCATGTTCTAAATGTTATATTATACAATACTTTATATTCTAAATTTTATATTATACAATACTTTATATTCCAAATTTTATATTCTAAATGCTATATTATACTTTATACTCTACTGAATAAGCACCGTAAGTCTTAATGAAGTTCATTTTACACCCAATTTAGATCTGAATGTCTTAAAGACGTCCCGAATTGGAGATCGTCTTACCGTCTGAAAGAAAACGTTTTTAAAACACTTGATATATCTCTTCAATTATTTCTTTTATGTTTCTAATATCTTCCAAATAAATCAGATGACTGATTTTAAATATAACTTTAATATGGACTCATAGAACCAGAAGATAAAATGACGTTATGTATTTTGTTTCTACGCTTTTTATACAGTTTTTCGTTTCCAAGAGTACACGGATTAGCAATTTATTTTTTATAATTAATTTATAATTCTTTCAGAGTTGGGATTAAACTACGTTCAAAAAGGAATTCGAAACAGAATTTTGAAAGTGAGCTCTTGCATTTTTTACGAGAAGAAAAATATTTCTTAGCATCCAAAAAAAAGTTCAGCTTTAAAAGCAACCTGTTTTGCAAATGAGACAATTATTTAAAAATAATCTAGACATTTATACGACCACGATCAATGCAAAAGAAGATCGCAAGATTAAAGATCAACGCTCGCCCACCTGCGGCCAAGATGGGTTACCCAAATTTCCGCTACCGAACAGTTATTCCATGAATTTTAAGATAAACCAAGAGTCATTTTATCCAAGGAGATCATTGCTTTCAAACGATACGAAAGATCGAGGAGGCCCGGTGTTCCTCGAATCGAATGGAAACGGACGACGCCGGCGGCAGCGATAATCGATATCGCCTTAACGCCGCTTCCTCGTTAAATAACGCAAACGCAGCTCTTAATTAATTCTTACTGTGCCCGGACACGAACCGCGGTCGGCCGCGGTCGGCCACGGGGAATTAACGAATGCGCCGGCCGTTCGTGAATCACGCTAATAGCGAGCGACGCGCGAGCGCGGCGCGCGCCGACCGTTCCCCGTAATCTCCGTAATCATCGTTTCTGATAAACGGGGAAACGGCAGCGCGACCGCTAATATCGTGTCGCGGCCGACGCGAAAAGTCCCCGGTCGCGTCGCGATTAAAATAAATTCCCTCCTAATTGTGACAGGTGTTCGGCGTGCCGGCGTTGCCGGACGCCGAGTAAACAGCACTCTAGCCCTGATAAATTAACGACCGCGAGCGCGGCCGATGGGAAAAAACGACGCAGGAGTCGGGTTGCCCAACGTTTACGGTCGCGGAGGGTTCGCTTTTATGGAAGCTGATTGGAAAATACAAGTGCTCGAACGACGACATTTTTTTTTTGAGTCTTTTCAGTCATTTTTACGAGTCTTTTTGTGGCAATCTTTTTAGCAATCTTTTTAGTAATTTTTTTAGCAATTTTCGGTTCTCTCATTTTTATGTATCGTGCTGTTGTTATTTTATTTCTGGACGTGATGAGATTCGAACGAGGTAGAGACAGGTGGTGAGAGTCAGGACAGTCTTGAGGTATAGTGTTGATCACAGCGAACAGAGGTTCCTTCGTTTAATTTTCTTTGTTAGTTGTAAATCTATGTGACAATGTCGCGTGAAACAATCGCAACATCATTTGAGTGACAATTAATTGTATTTGTAATATTTGGAATATACAGAATTTTTAAAAATCTTTTCAAGCCATTATATAAGATTTAAATAATTTTTAAAAGATTTAAATTTGAAATAAATGAATAAATCCGATATAACCAGTTACATTGCAAACTATTCAAACAATCACTTACTCAATGAACAGAGTATCCGGTGACTTTAAATCGATAGCACGTCATCCCTGTTCATAACCTCGGACGACCCGACAGTTATGGTTGTCACGACAGTGTGTGCATAGAGGTCCGAAGCGGGGCGACCGCGACCAAGCCCCCGGTTGATTGTATCAATTAGACCCCGCCCAGGGCTTCTTTATACGATTAATCTTAATGTAAAGTTACCGCCGCGAAACGGCCTGGCCTCGTTATTGTCCGAATGAAGTGTGCCCACCGACCGGAGACAATTACGCCGGCTCCGCTAGCGGCCGCACCTGCGAAAATGCCGCTTTTTCGACGAATTAAACGCTAGCTGGAAACCGTGAGAGGACGACGCGCGCCCGTGTACCCCATAAAGACCGACGTACAACAGATTTTACGACCGTCCTATTATTCAACCGGATAGAAGGCGAACGACGCGCTCGCGCCCGCTCGATGCCGCGACCCTCTCTCTGTGCTCTCAATTAAAACGGTCCGCTTGTGCGCCAAATGCTCCGATCTAGCCTAGCCCACCTCCCCCCCGTCGCGAAAATGAGAAAAATTACCGTGAACTGTAATTGCAGAAATGTGACCGCCGTGGCCCATTTAGTTTTAAAGAAGTCAATTACCGGCCGGGTCCCGTCTGGGCTAAAGTAGGTCATTTTTCTAAATTAATACGGAGGAAACCGTGACGCTCGAATCGTTGACAATTTTAGCCGGTTATTAGAGACATTATGAACTATGAAAATTTAGTTTAATGCTCTATACAGAATTATGTGGAGAGTAAGTGAAATTTATTTTCCTTTGACTATAACATTATTTTAGAGATATATCCAATAAGGGGTGGCAATGTCTTTATGTTACGAGAAGGTTACGTGAGATGCTTCTGGTTACGATCTTTTTGCCGGGAATAATATTAAACTTCTCCGTATACGGTGGTAAAGCTAGATTAACTCTTTGCACTCGAAGCTATTTTAACTCGAAATTTAAAATAGTTTCCCTGACCTTTATTATTTCCATTTCAAGTAACTTACTGAATTTATTTAAATGGAAATGAATTCATGTCAAAATTATTTTGAAAAATTATTTATTGCACCTTAAAGTAGCTATTCCAATGTAAAAGGTTTAAAAATTATCGTATCTCAACAGTATATATTAACATCCCCAAGTAAAAGCGAAGTCACTAACAGATCTTTAAATCCACAACAGACGCACTCTCGGCCCTCCATTTCGAACACAGAAATCCCTTTTTGTTCAACAATACGCGCCGCCACGCAGAACATTTTCCAGAAGCAGAGTCCCGTTGTGCTCGGATAAAAGAGAAAATCGAGCGACGTTAAATTCGATCGGACTCGGACAAGGTGTTGGTCGACAACGGCGCCGCGGCGGCCGCAGAGCCCGTCCAACGGGATGACAAAAGGGGTGAGGGGTGTGGAAAAGGGGGAACGCGGGGTGTGTTGAGCGCTAGGCGCGATATTAAAAAACGATCGAGGAAAATGAAAGCATCGGCGCGGGCGGCGTTTAGCAAAGCGTCGGGAGAGAACGACACGTCGGTCGTGTCGCTCGTCGAGCGCGTGCTCTCGCGCGCGCGCGCCCGCGCGTCCCAGCGCTGAGTCAGGGCCGTCTGCCATGGCAATGGGAGCTGACCGCGGCTGCCGGCGTTAATGGATTTGACAAGATTGAATTATAGGCCGGTACGTCGCCGGCAATACGCTCGGCAAAAGGGGGGGGGGCGGCGGCGCGGGTGGCGCGGGGGTAGGTCCGCGCGCATACTGACGGCCCATTCGAAAGTAATGGACCGGTCCCGGGTCCGGGGGAGATCGAGTGGACACGCGACCGCTGCCGATAATTGCTCGGTGTCGGAAATTCCGCGTCGATTTATCGGCGACTCGCGGAAAAACCGAGAGGTGGGGGGGGGGGGAGAGAGAGAGAACGGTAATGAAACGACCGGCCGTCCGGTTTATCGGCGGCGACTTCGCCCGAAGACGAAATCGACTGCCTCGACGTGCTGGCCTCGCGATTAGTCAGCGTCCACCTCAGAACAACCGTCCGTGACGCGACGGCTTCGTTTTCTTTTTTTTCAGGCGGAACAGAATTTTCAAAGTTAATTAACTGCGCGACGGCGCCCGGTTGTCGGCCAATTAATGCGGGAAAGCAACGGATGTTTTTCTGGGCTGCGCTTTTCCGATTGTCGTTCTACGGGAAAAATGAAAGTTTGATTTAAAGTAGGATTTCAGCAACGAAGAGACGACTGCGAAAATATCCATTTCCTGGTGTAACTTGTTAGGGTAAACAGGGGATATTGGATTTCTCTTAATGGAATTAATTACCAACGAGGCTGAAAATTTGGAATTTTACTTTGAAGCGGAATTGTTTAATTTCAGGCTAAACCTGCTTGTCGTACAACGGGTTTCACATTTTCCCTTTTCAAATTGTTCACGCGGTGACTGTTGCAAATCATCGTAGGGAAATCTTACAGAATCCAAGTAATTTGTTTAACAAAACTGAGAAGTTTATATTTTTATTTTAATTATTTTCATATATAATTTTACATCAATTTTTCTTATTTGACCAAAGCAATACATAGTCGAAGCTTGATCTCAACTTTTCTAGACGCCCTGTATAACCTGCGCGATACTTGAAGTGTTAAAATTATAAAAAATTCAACCCACAAATTGTTAATTTAAGCACACAGTAAGACAGACAAGAATGACGCAATAAATCCAGAATAATACGTCATCGTTCCCGTAAAGCGACAGAAGCAGCCACCATCGGTGCCGCGTACGTTCGACATTAACAATTACAATCACCAGAACAATCCATAAATCCGAGCGATTCGGTCCGCGAGCGAATCAAAATTAGTGCCGCGAAGCGCGTAAACCTCGACTAAAATTATAGGGATTCGCGCGTGAAGCGGGATTCGGTCGTCGACGGCGGCTTTCGTCGCGTTTTCCGCGGGTCGAGCGTTTAAGAGGGGAACGTAGATGGAAATTCTCGGACGTCTATCCGCTGCGCGCGTAAGCCGCCGGCTGTGTATGTATGTACGTATGTACATTTGCCATCCAATCTCGTTGCGCAACCCTTTGCTTGCTTATGAAATATCACAAACTGCTGGGGTTGTTAATCAAACAATAATAAGCCCGTGCCGGCGTGCCGCGCGGCGATATGCGGCTCTAACAGGCGGCGTCGGCGCTCGGCGATGTACCATCGGCCCGGCCCGGCCCGGCCCGGGCCCGCGTATCGCCCGTCGCGCGTCTTCGAACGACGATTCAATTACGATCGCGTGTTTTCATACTTCGGGCCCCGTATTTTCCTCGCCGGAGGGATTACGGGGATCGTTGTCGCCCGTTGGTTGCGCGCGGCAAATATATTAGCGGCGGGGGTACGCGACGCGCTGAATAACTTATCCGGGGATAAGAGCGATTTGCCAGCGATCGATCGGTCGATTTTCGGTAGCCGATCAGGCTGGTTTAACGCTGCGAAAATTAGGTTCCCGTGTTGGTAAGGGGGGCGCGCGCGCCGCGATAGGGGATACGTAAATACACGCGCGGAGCCAAGGAGCCCGCCGCTACGGGAAGACCAATTCACCAGGCAAATTGTTTGAGGCCAATTGAGGTCAGAGCCGCCTCCCTTCTACTTTCCCGCCCTCCTAAGGCCACCACCTCCGTTCCTCTCGCCTTTCCGGGGAGGCGAGGCTCTAATGAAAGTAACTGAAATACTGCTACTGAATGTCGTGCTTCGGATCTCATTCTCTTAAGGAAACGCTTTTGCCTCCGTCGCTCTGAGAAATTGGACGCAGCCTTCCTAATTACCGGGAAAGGTTCTAATTTCACTGGATGCGTTTCATCTCGATTCAGTCTCTCTCTCTCTCTCTCTCTCTCTCTATTTCTCTCTCTGGAAATAATTCCACTGCACCGTCACTCCGGCGGCTCTTATCAAAAAACGTCCGCGCACATTTTTCTCCCGGGCGCTCCCCGGATCTTCGTTCGAAGCGTTCGTCAGCACTTTGGACCGTTTTAACGCTAACTGAGTGGAAGCGTATTGTGGTTCCCGGATCATGATTTACTTGGCTCTCGCGGTCTTTCTTATTCCGTATTGTTTCGGCAACCGCAAACGCTTCCAGGCTCTAGCGGATTCTTAAATTGTCGCTCGATGCATACCTCAAAAGGTGCAGGAGTTGCACATATTACGTGAACCAAAATAAATCATTAATAATATAAAATATAAAATAATATAATATAATAATATAAAATAATATAAAATAAATATTAATTATTATAAATAAATACATTAAAAAAGAAAAGATTCGAGAGTTCGGAGATGAGGATACCGAAAGTCGCCGAAGACAGAGCTTACTTACGCGGCGAACGTATAAAAGCGATGGACTCGAGCGGCATCGAAACAAAACGCGGAAGAAGGAAGCCGTGGCGCGCGACGCGGCTGCTCCAGAGAGAGGTTTTCCTTTTCAAGAACCGCGAAGTTATGCCAGCGGTTACCGGAACGGTCGGATTCCGCGGCGGTGGCGCTTGTTGCTAGGTTCGCGCGGAAAAGACCTCGTTTCCAGCTACTCCCGGCGGTCTCTCTCTCTCTCTCGCTCTCTCTCTCTTTCTCTCGAACCCGCCGCATTCCGTCCACGCTGGAAACTCGTCGTAGCACGCTCGAACTCGCAAAAATCCGACCGGCACACAGCGCGAGCCACGCCGACTTTCCCCCGCGTTCTTTCGTTCCTCCGGCTTCAATACCATCTTCGAGAGTCCTCCACGGTTTCCTTTGCCCTCGGAGCGTTGAACGGCGGGCCGCAAGTCAACCCTTGCAGCAGCATCGAAACCGACCCTCGATGTAAACTTACCGGTAAATTAAAAAGAAATTTCGCTTCTCCCGGTTCCGCTGCCATTCACTCGCAACCTGCTCTAGAGTTGCTATTTTATTGTACGAGGAAAGCTGGATCTTCCTTGTCGGAGACGGTCTTTGGTTGACAGTATCGTCACGGTATATTTTGTTGCAATCGGCGACGACTTAGTGATTTTTACTATTTAATTATTATGCTTAAAATGAGAAATAATTCCAATTCAGGTATTGTAATAAAATAGTATACATTAGTCGCGTTTAGGGGTTGGTATTTTCACTGCTGAATTGTGTGTAAACCAATCAAAATGACTTTCTAACTTTTCCTTCTATATTATATTATTACATAAATTATACGAAGATTAAATAATTCCAATTCTGGGATTGCAATAAAATAGCATACATTAGTCGCGTTTAGGGGTTGGTATTTCCACTGCTGATATGTACTCCGTAACGCAGCAAGGAAAATAGGTCACATGTTGGGCAAAAGGAGATACCGACAGCCTAGAAAATATAATATTTCAAAAGAACGTCCTACGTAGAACGCTCCAATTAATTCACGTTAAGGCCCACTGCACACATGCGTTTTTCACGGCACGGCGACGGTCCGCGTGTTGCCGCAATTATAGTCGAAACGAAATGCGTGCACATTCGCTTCTTAATTGCGAGTTCTGCAGTCTAATAAATATTAAAATATTGAAGATACTTATACATCTGTGTTATCCATACTGGATATCTTAATTTCATTTCTCTCATCTATTTCTTAACAATAACAGAAAAAAGTATGCCATATTTCTAAAATATTTCTAAAATCTATTTTGTTAAATAGAATGGAAATACCACGAACCAGAAAAATTATTTCATATTTATAGTTGATATGGCTCCAAGTGCAAAGGGTTAAAAACCGCATGTATTAGTTGTGTTTGACAGGGCAACCGGTACTCGAAAAGGGTTACACGAGTTCTCAGTAGGAAAAATTTGCTGGCAGACAGTGCACCTGCAGGGAAATTGGATAGTACGGCTCCGGTATCATCTTCGAGGATGCTCGACGACTTCTTCTCGCTGCATTCGCCGGCGAGTCGCTTCTCGGAGCGCGCGCGCGTCGAAACCGACGTTCGACGACGCCGGAACGCGGTATCCTCCGACTTCCCGTTCTCCGCGGCCTTATCGTTAAGGATCCCGCGAGCCGCTTAAGCTTCCGACGATACGCGCGAAACATTGCCATAGTTACGCGACGCGGCGCCCGCGTTAACGCCGGAAACGCTAAGCTTCTTACGCCTCACTTTCCGCTGTTGCGCGAGCGCGGCATAGTTCGTTGGTAATTAGCACGGAACAACCCCTCGATCGATCGAATATTCCCAGCGATATCGGGGCGCAAACATGCACCGGGGAAATATACGGTAATGCTCGCCTCATCTGGCGTACACGAAAATTTCCCGCGTTATCCTAACCCCCCCTACCCCCGACGGCTGCAATCGGCTTCGAGGGTAAGGGGCGCGATCTTATGCGAACGGATCCGTAGATCCACGATGGAGATTGTTATCTTCTACTTGACAATCGGCGAGGTTAATATTAGACGGCGAATGTTCGTGTAAAATGGAATTTGGTGCATCGGTTGTGAAAAGTGCATAGAATTGCATACACATTTATTATTGTTTTGAATAGTTTGAGTCGATTGTAATTAATATAATTATATGGTTAGATTGTTTTTAACAGAGTTTTTATTTTCTTATATAATCCAGCCAAACGCGAAACACTGGTCCACCCGGATTCGCGACGGCAGGAAGAACCGAGCACCTAGGGGCAACGCGAACGAAAAAGGAGTCGTTCGCAGGAAGCTCGGGTATTGTTAGCCAACAGGCAGACGCGTCCATCTGGTTTTTTTCCCCTCCTCGAAACGAGCGCGTTGCTCCCTTTACGACACATATATCGCCGTGAATTAAACACCGTTGAGGCGTACCGATATTTCCCGCGGCTCGCCGCCGCCCGTCGTCCCCGTCGCCCAACGAAATAATTATGAGCGTCTTTGAGGCCGCGTGGAACCGCGCGCGGCCCTGGAATCCGTGGTCGAAAGTGACAAACTGCGGCCGCGAAGCCGTTTTGCTCGCCGGAGAACTTTAAATCCGCGATAACAAGTTATACGTCTTACGATCCGCAGCGACAGCGAGCCCTACCTCTCGTAAATGTATCGCCCGACTGCGGCAAACAAAAATAGTTTTGACACATCGTTAACCGTTGACTGAGCACGCACGCCGTGTAAAAGCCCGTGCGTATTTCGACTTATAAGAAGCTGCCTGGCGGACGGCCAGCTACCATCCGGCCGATGGCTGCGCTCAGATTTATGTTTGAGTAATATCTGCTACGCTTTGGCTCCTTACCCGGCGTTCGGGGACCTTTTTGCTATGGGGAAAGGCCGGCGGGAATTGCCGAAAATGTATACTGTACGGCGACGAATTCTACGGTGGTTGGCCATTCGGGGGATGGAGACGATTTTTTTGTATTTTTAGTTTATTTAGATTTTAGGAATGTGACATGGTGTTCCTGTCTTTTATTTATTAATGGAGAATTAACCCTTTGCTCTCGAGTGGTGACTCTGAGGCACCGCTACAATTTTTACAGCATGTTAAAAAATAAAATTATGTATTATATGTAATAGATATATATTATGGAAAATGATTTAAAAAATTATTAGAAGTATAACTTGTTGCATGAGTCACAAGATTCAATTTCATATGCATAAAATACATTTTGTCACATAGAATGGAAATGTTATATGTCCAGAGAATTTATTTTAGAATTACAGTTAAAATAGCTTCGAGTGCAAAGGGTTATTTAAGTATATTAATTTTTATCTGCGTTTTGGAATAAGTTTTTATTGCGATATATTTGAACGACCTGAATGCTTCTAACATTTATAATATACAAAAGAGTTAAACTTGTAATAGTTAATATTATATATTTTAATCATCTAGTTTCATTAATTCAATGATTTTGGTATCGTGAAAATGTGTACGGTTGATATTCTTATTTAACTTGCCAAGAGTTTATTCCACAATTTATTAAAACTAACCTATAAATCGATATTAAACTCTCCGTATAAACTCACCGATCTCCATAAAATGTATTAAAATTTTCATGAGAGTAGCCAGTGCACCTAATGCACAGCGTTTTTAGTGAAGCAGTTCATGAAAAGACGCGGAGACCGGTAAACCGATTTTTCGTATGGAAGGTGAAAGGGAAAATCGTAGAACTTCTGGATCGGTTTATAGATTTCGTCGGTGTCGGTCGGTCGGAGCAGCAGATTTTTCGCCGGGCAAAAGTATAAACAGCGTCCTTCCGAGATCCTATTCTCCGTCGACAAGTGGAAATCTAAGAAATGGACTTACACCGTTCCTCGATCTCGGGTCGTTAAATATCGTCCGAGGAAGTAGGTCGAGTCGCCGGAATAAGAAGAATCGACCGTGGCCGGTCTCCCCCCTCTGCCCCACGGAAAATAGAATTTCAGCGACGTCGTAGGAGGAGAAGAAGAAGAAGAAGAAGAAGAAGAAGAAGCCGTATCAGTTCCTCTCTCGGGTCGTAGAGAAGTGTATCGACTCTCCGTAGCGATAACGAGTCGACGATAAAATAAATTTGACGTTTCAATTTATCGATACGCTCGTCCTCCGTGTTCGGGAACGCTCGACCCCCGCGCACACGTCTCCCCCTTTTGCTATTCCGTACCCCCCGTTGTGCCGTTAACAGCGCTGAATAACAGCGCCGATGTAAAATTCCCCGGTCGAGCTGCCGCAAAACTTCGGCGAAAGAAGTATACGCTACGTGTACACGTTCGACTTCCTTTATGATATTATAGAATCCCGAGGACGGGTAACGAACCAAGTACTCGTCCCATAAGTAAATCAGTGTAACAAGCCGGTCTATCCCTTCGTTCGAGCGGAAGGAGCTCGCGACGACGGTGAACGAACACGCCGAGGAGCCTCCCAGCCTCCAACTTCTTTCATCACGCCCGGCCGAGTTTCCGCGATTCGATTTAAGGGCCGATCTCGTTCATGCGACGACGACGACGACGAAGACGACGACGACGAAGACGAAGACGAAGACGACAAGGACGACGAACGACGACAAACGAAATCTGGGACGATGACGAATTTAGAATTTTAAGCGCGAGCTAGACCGGCCCGGCGACAAGCGCTCCGCAATCTGAATACTTATGGCCTCGCCGAAGGATCCTCGGAAGTATCCTGCAAACGCGTATCGCATTCAGGACGATCCCGCTGCGTTAAGAATTCTAACTAATAAAACGCCGGATACGGATCTTCTTCAGACCCTGCGACGCTCTGATTACGCGAGACGTTTTTCCAGTCGATACTATGGGAGACTGTGTTTACTGTGATTAGTGCTGCGGGATTTAGACGTCTGTGACAGAAATTAACAAGTGGGGTTGTCGTTTGTATCGAGGTGTTTCTGTGGAAAAAATTGCGTTTATTCCAATAAGTATTGATGTATAATAAATGTTAAGAACTAAGAGTATGTAAATTCGATTTTGTGGATTGTTAGTTACGGAGGAGACGCTATAAATAATACACAAGAATATTGTTCACTTCGGACGCGCTTTACTTGTTTTAATATGGCTGTTTAATATGACCATAATGCGGCTATTGTGTCTATAGCATAGGACAATCTACAGCCATAATATGGAGGTTGGGTCTATAGCATAGATCAATCTACAGCCATAATATGGCTGTAGTGTCTATAGTATAGATTAATCTACAGCCATAATATGCCATAATACCATTTACCGTACAAATTGGCAATACCATTGCTATTGTCCACTAATATAAAACATTCTTAGAACTTTTCGTCACCATCCACACGTGTTCTTTTACATTTCCAAATACATTTTCCTTTCGTTGCTTTTTATCAACATTTACTGAAATAATAAATTTTGTTATTCCAGATAAATTTATTCCTTTCCTCCAATCTGGAAGAAAATAATAAACAAGGTTTCTTTAATTTTTTATAGTTATTTTTACAGTACATCAGCCTACTTCGAAGGATTCGAATGCAACCCCGATAGGTACGAAACATTACGCCAAAGTTGAAACCCTTCCATTCCTAAAAAGATCGCGTCAAAACGAAAACGTCACGGATCCGCTCAATCACCGAAAGTGCCAAATAAAATCAGAAGAAGAACTCCGTCGCATACGAGATTCGTCTTACTTATTCGTCTTACCCATCGTCGAGCGTTCCATCCCCTAGGAACTCTGTTGACTCGGTTTGCGAAACGCTTATCCCCTTTCCTCGGAATTATTCCCGTCGTGACGGACGTCGAGTGTTCCGCGCGCGTTTCTCAGCGAACCATCGCCACGTCGCGATGGTACAATCGGTGTCTCTCAGAGTGATGAGCTCGCTGAGGGCGGCAGGACCGAGAAGGGAAGGGAGAGGATCCAAGGGGTGTAACGCGAGGCCATAATTCTCCGGCTCGGTGCGTCCTTCTGATACGTTATCAATCCGACTGGTTAAGCCAGACGTGAACGCAACGCTGGTCCGTCGGCGGTCGCGCTTAATCCTCGGGATCCCTGGATCCATCCAGGCCCCCGAATATTCAACGACGGTGGCCGGCAAAGAGCCTGAGCATCCTTTCCTCTCTATTGATATAACCTTGACTAGGTGGCTGGCGCCAGACGGCGAAAATAAGGTGGCCCGGTGGACCGGTGTCTTAGCTCCTCGTAGCCGGCCCGGCCCGGCCCGGCCCGTTCAAGTCCGCCGGGGTTGAGTAATTTACGAAGACGTCGCTTTGATCCGATTTCAAGGGGTTGCGTCCTGCTCGCGGATCTTTACCCTTTTAGCGCCACCATTTAGGCGGTCCCGTCAAATTTATCAAAGCTGCGCCGGCCTCTACTTCTCTCTCTCTCTCTCTCTTTTCCTTTCTCTCTGTCTGTCCATCTCCGCATCTCTCTCTCTTTCTCTTTCCATCTCTCTGTCTCTCTCTGCGAGATCTCTCGCGACATCTAATTTAAGTCGCAGTCCGGCGCAGCGCCCCCGTATTACTTACGAGTGTTAAATAATTGCGCTTACGTCGTCCAGAATAGATCATCACCTTTTTGTCGTAAAAGAACTGACGGTAGTGAGAACACGGACGAATTTTATGCCCGGTCAAACGACCCGGCTATATTTGATACCGAGAGATCACGCACTTGGTTAGCAGACACGTAGACACTGTGTTCGGTGCCTGCGTTTCACCATCGAGGATGAGCAGTCGCTGTACTTTGGTGCGATTCTTCATTTGTGCTATTTAGGGGGTGGAAAGCTGTTTCAGTAGTTTGTTTGATTGTGGAGATTTGATCGATGTTATTTATTACAATTTACAAATACAGCTACTTATTTTCATCACAGATGAATAAAATCACCTATAAAATCACCATAATCTAATTACAATAAAAAGGATTGGAAAACGCAGATTACGAATTTTTATGTGAATTCATATTTTCTGCTTCGATTATCGCAGTCATTTTATTAAGTCGTGGATAATATGTTCCATCAGCGAAAATAAGATAAAATGTTACATAAACGTAGATCCGCGTTGGCTATACAAAAATGTTGTAAGAAAAATATGGAATCTAAAGTCAATATCGTGTTCGAACTTCGAAATGTAATAATAACAACGGTATTTGTGGAATCTTCTCTTACTGGCCATGGTTACTATTTGAAATAATTTCACTCGATCAAATTATAATATGAAGAGAACCGTACTGTTATGCCGAATGAGTTATATTATTATGAGTTTTGAAATTATTTATTACGTGATACAGAGCGATAATTAAGCGTTCGCAGAGCTTCATTATGTATCATTCTCTTCATAATTTTACCTACGAAGTATATTGATGAAGTTCGATCGTTTAATCATGAGACACACCCCATCAACCCCTTGCACCTATAGTATCGTATCAGACTCGCGTCTTTTAAATCCAAATAAAATTCAGTACTTTTATTATTAATATTTAAATGTTGAAGTATAGCTAGAATACAATAAATATAACTGATTTGTCTTGTGTAGGATTTAATTAGTAACAAATAGATTTAATTAACATACCTGTGAAAGAAATTATAGTGCAAGAGATTAACACACTATACAAGATGTATCAAAATTATTGTAACTCCGCGAATTAAATATTTATTTAATTAAATTAAATTATTGTAACTTCCTTTGCGATAATGCGACAAAAGTATTAACCCCAAAAGTTGAAAAATAAAAGAAAGCAGAAAAATAGAAGAAAATACGAAAATGTGCAAAGCGCGAAAGGAACATCGTCTCCAGGCTAAAGAAGGAAGTCGCCGGACGTAATAGTTCGCGTACTACCGAACGTCGGACGTATCCGGCCGAACGCGGAAAGATGCGGGACGAGGAATTTCATTCGCCGCGAGTTTGGTAGTTTCAATCGCGTGTACCGCAGCCCCCGTTCCGGCCGCCCGTAAAACCACGAACCTCTTATCCAGCGCGCACGGGGACGAGGGGGGGGGAGAGGGCACGTTGCTCTCCGGTAGTGCTATAAGAGGTTCGATCTAATAACTTTTGATCGCGGACCCGAAAGACTTGTAAGCACCCGCGGTATGTACTTACGGTACTTACGTAATCGGGCAAGTTTGCCGCATGTGCGAAGTTTCGCCGATCGATATTATTAGGGGAGGGGAAACTCGTCGATGAAATTAATTGATGGTAATACCGTAAAGAGAGCCGCGTCACGGTTATTAGCTCGAGCAGTCGCCCTAATGGCATGCTCCGCGACGCTGCGTCCTATCAACACGTAAACCCCAACGTCGGATAGATTCTGGTACCGTTTCCGGTCCCTTGGAAATTCTCGGACCACGAGGTGCGATCGAAAAGTGCAGTTCGCTTCTCGTCGAATTTATTCGCTTAACTACTCTACTAAATCTATTTAATCTATTTAGTTTATTTTATCTATTTAATTTATTTAGTTAATTTCATCTACTTAGTCTATGTAATTTGTTTAGTTTATTTAATCTATTTAATCTATCTACTTCATTTACTTTATTTATTTAATTTTATCCATCGACACAAGTACCTTACAATAACCTCAAATTCTAGTATCGATGTTTCTTCCATCTACTCAACTGAAAAATATTTAACATAAAATATATTTAACTAAATAACTGGGACACATTTCACCATATAACATCCAGAAAAAGATCATTCATAAAAATTCTCTATTACAAGAGAAGATAAAAATATAGTTTGCTCACTATTTCAGAAATCTATTTTGTCCATCCCTGCGACCATGTCAGAGATTCGAAAACAACCATAAGAAAAGATATAAATGTCTTTCGGAGCAGTTTGAAAGGAATGTAAAAACTAACCTACTAAACCAAATCAGCCTCGGAGTTTGGCACAGTTGTCAGTGAGACGGACTGGCGGGTATTATACTACATCTAGCAATATACCGGGTGTTGCTTCCACGTCAGAGTAAAGAATTGCGCGAACTTTTTGATCGCGTACGCGTCTATCAACCCTCCGAAGCGCAGCGCGCTCGCAAAGTGGAACGGCTGCTAATCCAAGCTCGGTTCCTCCTCGAATTGATACAAGTTGCTCTCGGCGAGCCGGGGTGCCTGCGATGATGGCTCTTTTTCCGTCTTACCGTCTTTCGTCGCTCCGGTAGAACCGGGGTCGAAGAGAGCGAGGATCGCTGGTAGAACGGCAGCAAGTCGAGATAAAGAAAAGTAGACGCGTTGAAACTGTTGTACGAAGAGCAATATCGTGGGAGGTGGGGGGCCGTGGCTAATCTACATAATAACAGCGTCCGCGATTAAAAACGTCTGCGTGTGTCTGCGGGGGCTCTAAATTAATATTCCGCTGAACTCGAACAAGTGGCTTGGAGAACTTCCCTCGCGGACGTACCAAGAAACTCGCCGGAGTCCCGAGGGTTTCATTAAGACATTTCGGCCGAGCAAACGAGCCTTGCTTATTGCAGTTTTCGGCATTAATTAGTATCCGACGGAGACGAACTTTGGCGAGCCGTTCGTTCCGCCGCGGCCGTGCCGTTGCCGCATCATCCGCCCGTTTTACGCCGCGAGTCTCTCTTCCACGCGTCGCCCGGCCGCTGTTCATCTTTTATCTGTTAAACGGCGCCGCTACCGAACCCCTTTCGACACTAATCCATTTTATACTTGTCAATGAAATCGTATTACTATTCTCCGTGCTTTTAAGATGAAAATAGCGCTAAAACGATAGCTTCGATCGAAAGTCTTTGTGATCCTATTAATTAATTTAAATTTAAATAATTTAATTCGAATTTAAATTTATACATCAAGCTCTGATTTTAAATCAAATTCATGTCACTCAGATTTTAATTCAACTTTATATCAATTATATTCTGATTTAAATTTACATCAATTAAACTTTCATTTGAATTTATGTCAATAAATTTTGATTTAAATTTATTTCAATTAAATCTTAATTTCAATTTGTGTCAATTCGATTTA
The DNA here is from genome assembly GCF_028453695.1 of Augochlora pura. NCBI lineage: Eukaryota > Metazoa > Arthropoda > Insecta > Hymenoptera > Halictidae > Augochlora > Augochlora pura. The sequence continues at coordinate 5,265,691 of NC_135775.1, read as the reverse complement.
AATCAATATCTTATTTAACGGAAATTTTATTTACGAACATTTCTATTTAAACCAATACTTTAATTAACTAATTGGTATAGATTGTGTAATATACTATATATTATAGTAATTAGTATATATTATATTAAACAGTATATATTATATTGTACAGTATATATAATATTATATAGTATATAGTATATTACATATTATACTCTAGTACAATGCTTTAACAACTGGAAGTAGTACAGAACGACGTAACGTTACGATGGAGTATAAACGCGGAGTTTAGGTGGAGATATAAATAATGGAGCAGTCGTCAGGGCGGTGTTTTTAGTGTGACATAGCAGGCGTTAATGGCGCAGAAAGGTAACGAACGTCGAACTTCGGAAGGGCGCCGGGGCCATCGCGAAGAGCTAAGCTCTTCGAGTTTCTCGCAGCCCGAGCCAAGTTTAATCAGACGGCGAATCGATGGCTTTAATTGAGGAAACGTCTTACAGTACGATAGCTAGGTGCGGCTGGGTTAATACCCTAATGTATACATCACCCATATATACGTGTATATAACTATACATATATACACATATATATATACGTATACACATATACATGTGCATATATACAGACGCGTGTATCCATATTCGTGCATGGACGCGACACAGGGCCATCCTCGTGGCTAACCCACGAGCACAGCCCGAGCCACTTCGGTCTGTTCGCAATGCACCCTACATCTATCGACCCGAAAACCTCTCGGATCACGTTTTCTATCCTGCCGCATTCTACGCGCGAGTCATCTCCGCGGGCAACTCTCGCGCTGCGCGCCCTCAATCGCAGTTGCAATTCTATCGAAAACGTAGCCGGGAGTGTTGAAAAAAAAAGTCATCGACGGTCCAGAACCAAGAGGGAAGAACGTCGATGGAAATGTTAACAAGTTTAACAAATTCAGCAGAATCGAATATCGGCTCGTTCCAGTTTCGGTTATTGCGAAGTTTAGATACGGCGTCCTGCGAAGAACGTTTCTATTTAGGTTGCAGTAACTCTATACTTCGAGAACTGGTATTAGTTGATAACAATAATTATGGATTTACTTGCAAATAATTCATTGTAATTGTTAGTTTTCTTCGTTAATGATACGTTTCATATTTTACTTTTGAAACCCTTCTGTGATGTCTACATGGCCCATACCATGTATTAGGCTTCTATGTATAACTTTTTCATAACGTCATCGCATAGAATATTTATTAAACTCTGCGAATAAATTTTTAATTTCATGTTAATTAGTATGCCCTCTCATATATTGTGAGTAACATATAATATATATTACAGCACAGTTTTTACAGTTACACACGTATTTTATTTAATTATTATACTCTTTCATATAACAAAAAATAAATAATATATATCACAGTACAATTTTAAAAAATATGCACGTATTTTATTTAATTATCACACCCTTTCATATAATAAGTAAGAAATAATATATATTGTAGCACTTATTTTATCGTATTTTATTTAGTTATTGTACTCATTTATATAACAAAATATAAATAATATATATTACAGTACATTCTCCAAAAATATGTAGATATCTTATTTTTCTGGACTGTATATAAGTCTTTATGGCCACCATAAGAAGCACCTTCTTTATGACACGAATAAATTCATCTGAGAAAATTAAATTATTAATAAAGTGACTACCACGAGAACGTCAAACTAAAATACACTCCTCGCCGTTGGAAACAACGTTTCGCCAATCCGCAGCGCCTTAAACAAGCGGAAAAGACAGTGCACAGGTAGCGAGGCATCACGGAATGAATTACTTATACCGGAACATTTCACGGCGGGCAATAAAAAGCAGTAGGAATCGATCTTCCCTCCGATTTCCGAGCGCCAGCCAACTCCCACTGTTGCATTTTCCGCCGGTCGTAAAACTATTCTGCAGCGGACTTCCGGTTTTTATTCATGCCCACCGCCCCCGAAATTGATGCATCTTGCGGCGCTGCCGGAGATTTTATCGTCCGAGCTTACGGAAATTGCGCCGCCGTAAATAATCATTTTATCAAGAAGGTGTACGAAGATGGTCGCGATGAATCTAGTTTACTGACATCTCGAAGCAAATTAATTTTGGCTATGTACGAGTCATGGACGGCCGTTTCGCGTGGCTTTTTATGCTCCATTGAAATCGGGGACAGAGCATTGGATATTTGATTTGAGAGATTGAAATGACCAATCGACGATCGGGAAGAGGCAGGAGATTGTACGTCGTTGTGGACAATAAATTCACGATTTACGGTGTGTGATAGGGTGTAAAGAGCAATTAAACTCGTATGTTAAGAACAATTAATCGTGTTGTCGTTCGTCAGGAGGAAAATTTCTACTTAACATAAGACATTTTTCCTGGGTTTAGATATTTGAAAAATAATGCAAAATATGATGCAAATAAAATATAAAGCTGGTAATAAGCTAAATAAAATACAAAGTAAAACTGTTACGCGTTTAACAGAAGGGTCTTTAATAATGTCAACAATATTTTGTTAATCATATAGCAATTATCATTGGTGCTTCAGAGGGTCAATCGTCTAAATATCTCTTGGCTCCGCGCGTTCACGATTCACCGCGTCTCGAGCAATGCACACGCGACGGAATAAAACGTGGATACCAAAGGCCAGGTTGGTCACCAAAGGGTTAATGGGAGTAGCGACATAGCCGAGGGCCTCTTGGTGGACAACACCGTGGAAATTGGCGGACGGCGGGAGTGATCGGCGACAGCTTGTGAACGAAGCGTTTCCCGCGTGGCCAAAGGGTCTCTGACGCGTTGTTTCCCACGAGCGTGCGAGACCGTCGGTGCGGCGGCTCTCGCCGAACGATGGAGATGCGTGTTAGATATAGACGAAACGAGCAACCGAAAGAGAGAGAGAGAGACGAAGAGAGAGAGAGAGAGAGAGAGAGAGAGACTCGCCGAGAACGGGCGAGGCGAAGTAATCCGCTTTGCTCGTCCGACACGCATGCCACGCACCGATGTCTCTCTTAGAACTCGAGTGCGTGTTCGAGCTGCAAACAGAGAGACAGAGGAAGGGTTGGAGGAAGCGAGAGACAGGAAGAGAGAAAGAGAGAAGAGGGAAAGGGAAAAGAGAAAAAGGGAAAGAGGGTGAGGTATAAAGGAAAAGAGGAAAAGATGAAACAGGAAGATATATATGAAGATAATAAATACATGAAGAGAAATAGAGAAAGAGAAACAGAGGAAGAGAAACACAAAAAGCGAAACAGAAAAAGAGAAATACAGAAAGGAAAGCAGAGAAAGAGAGAAAACGAGAAAGAAAAGCAGAGAAATAGAAATAGAAAAAGAGAAACAGAGACAGAGAAAAAAGAGACAGAAAAACGGAGAAAGAGTAACACAGAAAGAGGAACAGAAAAATAGAAAAAGAAAGACAGAAAGAATGAAAGAAAGAGAAAGACAAAGAGAAGAAGGGAGACAAAGAAGGAGAGCGCACCAGGCGCCGGAAAATCGCGGAACATCGTGATTTGCACGCGCGTCGCACGCCTCTAAGAGAGGATGATTCACCGAGGGGCGCAGGCCGAGCTAATTTCGGGGGATAACTCGGTCGGCCAGCGATCCCGGCCGTGGATAATTACGATAATTGCCCCGGGAACGTGTCCACCCTCTCTCCAGCCTCTCTCCTGTTCCCGCCGCCGTCTTCCCCCTTGCCCCGTGGTTTTCAATCGGTTACCAGTTACCACGTTGTTACTTTCGCCGTGTGTACACACAGAGCGGCCACCGAAGGAGGATCTGCCGGGTTACATTGGCTACGTTCCAGTCGGTCGCAATTTCGCAGCCGATTCGGCGAACGCGTCGCGAATTTTTCCAACGAGCGCGCGACTCGCTCGCCGAAGAACGAGGGCTGGTGTTTCGAGGGGCGCGTTTATTAGCGGACTCAATATCCTGTGGCGCCAAGGTCGCGCTGCCTTCGGGCCGTTCCGAGCGGTTTCCCTGCCGGATATGAACGACCGATGTCACAGCATTGACAACGACGGATGCGTTGCGCGACGGACTTCGGGCTGTTTTGATATCTCTCCTACGTTCGGCCGGCACCGATAGCCCCGACACCTGTCGAAATTAATCTAGCGCTGCCCGGGAAACGGTCAGGCTAGTTTTCGGAACAACGACCATGATCACCGAGCCGCGCGAGCCGCGAGTTTCTACCGGACGATTTTTCCAACATTTTTGTCGGGTCCAGATGGAAATATGGACGGTTTTTTGTTATCTCGCGGATTGCTAGTTTGCACTTTTTTCTCGACTCTTTTAGATTATCTATTAAAAAGTTGAGTAATGGGACGCGCGAACAGTATAATATCTTGATCTGGAGATATGCACGTGATAGCAAGTTATGTTTGTTATTTCTGGAATACGATATATTATACATTACTCGTTTATAAGTATGAGGATAGTTCCATAAATGACATAGTTATTTTTTAAAAATTATGAAGTCATTAAAGAATATTATTATGATTTTTGTATGTTTCTTGTACAATATTAGAGAATATATTTTACAAATATCTTGCTTTAAATATTGCCGATAACCGCGTAGAAATATAATTAAATTTTCTTTTACTAATTTTATCATTATAATATTAATTTTTTCGTTGTAAAATGTTAAGAAATATTCTTCTATCCAGCTTACAATAATTCTCGTACTTATTTTTCAAATCTTGAACATCTCTTACTAAATAATTCCATAGTTCCGCTACTTAACTTTCACTTACTTCACTCAGTTTAATAATAAATGCTACTGAATATACATTCAAAGTAGAATTTGCCGACATACACTGTTCTATAGCATTACTTCACACATCACTTATTTATTGAATTTGGTGAGAGCTGTGTACCTATAGACAAGGGTGTACAGTCCTGATGACATCGCTGCGTCGACCTTCGTTCTCAAAGAAATAAATTCATTCGCCTTTATCTTACATAATATGCCGGAAAATTGCAAATGCTATTTTTTAATAGTATTTTGTAGCATCTTCACTGATGGATATTTATTTCTCTGTTTCAGGTATGCACTTCCATTGCCAATCTGTACACTGCGTAAGTACAAAAATCCTCCAAAGAGCATCCTATCGCGTCATCTAAAAACTACTTCCAAATCTTTGTCTAATTCTTAACTATTCCATATTTCTTTAGCACCGTTTCTACTACGAAATATTTCAGAACACGCATATTCTACAAAACCAGACCGCGTGACACAGATGCAATCATTTGCCGCGAATGTTTCAACGAAACGATCAGGAAATCCGACAGATTGGTGTTCTTTAAACACTTTTATCGGCGATGTTCATTAACTACCGCCAAAGAGTACAAATTCCCCTCAATCCCCGTTGAAAACAAATTCCGCCTGTTCCGGCAGAAATCGGCGCACGCGGCTCCATCGACTATAACAAAATCCATCAATCGCGGAACTACTCTAATTGCTTTGATTACTTCCGGCATTTTCGTGTCCGCACTAATTCGTGCATTCACCGCGCGGCGGCCGCGCTGTTTAATGCCATTCACCGCGTTTTACGTATTCGTTCAAAGGGGCCGGCGAAACTTATCCCTTATTAACGAGCCGAATTGCAACGGGCTGGGTCCCATAGCGAAACGCGGCGGGAAAATTATTTAAACCGATCATCGTCCCGACTCCGCCACGATCGAACGCGACCGCGTTCGCTCGCGCGCGTCAGGATCATAATGCCGGCTGTAATTATTATTTACTTGCCTTCGCGACGAGCGGCCCGCGAAATTATGATTTATCCGCGGGGGTGACGCAACCGCGAACAATCGCAAAATGGCCACCGGCCTCGATACGCGTGGCCGCCTCGCCTCGCCTCGCCTCGCCTCGCGCACGGACGAGATCTCGCGGACACACCTGCGTGGGTCCGCGCGCGCGGGCGAGGCGACCCGGGTGTCCGCGGGTTACGCGATGGGGCGGTTGACGGGGGTATCGAGGGGGTTGACAGCGTGCACGGGACCTCGTGCGTCCTGTCGCATCCAACCCGTCACAAAGGCCACGATGGATCGCAGAACGCGTCCGAACCGATGCGACGCGTGCTCACGCACCCGTTCATCCGCATTTGTTTATACACGCGCGTCCCGACGCCTAATATTTCACGGTTCGATTCACTGGGCCGGCATCGTCCGAACTAGGACACGCTGTTTCGCCGCCAACGGGTCCCCGGCCGGAGCACCTGCAATCAAAGTACCTCTAACCGCGGACGCAACTCTACTCGAGCCCCGTTCTCAACGCGCTTTCCTTTCGCCCGTTTGATCGGCGATCGTACACCGGACAGACCGTCCATGGAAAAATCGTTATTCAAGTTTTCTGGGGCGGAAGTAAAGGGGGGAAACTTCTCTTCTACGAAGACGTTTTAAAACGAACCGCGCCATGGTAATTGTTTGACCTGAACCACCGAGAGGGGTGGTTCGAACTTGGAAAATTTGTTAAAAAAATCGGACGCGGTTCCATGCTACGTCTTTTAATGGGCAAGGACCGTCGGGGAAAATTCAGTTTCGGGATGGTGAAGTGGAGGCTCCAAGTTGAAATTGAGCTCGGCCAGACTTTCGCGCGACCTTTTTTCACGGAGTTATTGAGGTTCGAACGGTCGATGTTTCTCGGTGCTTCGTTTATCGCGGAGGAGATTGCGAGTGTTTGCTATGGAAGCTGCTGAAGTCAATATTTTAATTCAAGAAAATACTTGAGATTCTTTAATTAACTGTGGTTAATTTGTTTAACATTTTAATATTCTTTAATATTATATTCTTTAACATTATATTCTTTATTTAATTAACCCTTTGCGGACCAGGGTTTGGAATTCCTAGTAGATATACCGCTAAGAAAAAAGATTTCTATATCAAATACAGGACAACTGTACAATTTATTTTATAAAAATTGAGTGACACACTTTCGTGAAAATCAACGAGGTTCTTTTTTTTTAATTTCTTGCGAGAATATACAATTCTATAAATTTTTGTCGTGTCTGGCTTAAAAATTGAGTTGCTTAACATTAATTACTTTTTTAATATATTCTTACGCTTTGCAAATATCAATGAAATTGAAAAGATATGACAGATTAACCTAAAAATGTAATTTACAGATCTGAACAAATAATTCTGTCACCCACATATGAGTGACGCGGCTGTCAAAGTGTTAATTCATATTTTTACGTTGATTGATTGCTAATCCATCAAAATTCAGTTATTAATCATTTTTGCAAGAGATGTTGTCGATCATAATTAAACTGCAGATTTTATGCATTCATGAAAAAAATAACTAGAAAAAATATCAAAATGTGAATCCATCGGAAAAATTTAATAACATTTTCCATCGTCTCTTCGATTCATTAAAATTGTAAAATTCATAAAGCAGAAGAAATACATTTTTATTTTAATAAAATAATTTTATTATAAAATAAGGTGGATAATAAAAAAAAACTTAACAATTAAATAAATTATTCCCTACTATAAAAATTCATCGCTGAAGAGGCTAAGAAAACTCTATACCCTTTCGAAAACAATTCTCAACGGTGTATTGTAGTTTGTCCAGATCGCCAGCTAAGCACGGGTTAATAGACAGCCGGGGTCCGCGATAAACGCGACCCGAGCCCCGGTCTTCCGTTGTTCGCGGCGAGCGACGCCGAGGGTAAATAGCAGGTGGAAAGTCACCGATTGCGTGATCGTCGTGATATTCCGGCACTAGACTTTCATCGTCTCGCTCTCCCTCTCTCTCTCTCTCTCTCTCGCTGTGTGTCGATGTGCACGAAAACGAGCTCGGGTAATGGATCCATTCGTGGCATGTAATTCGAGTGTTTCGCATTACCCCCTTGGTGGAGGAAAGCCGTGTTCGTGTGTGTTCCGCGTCGCGTCGCGCCCGGCACGAACTGCGCTCGGCGCAATAGTGCAACGGGACGTCGGGACACAGAGGCAACGCGGCGATCTCGAATCGGCAAACCGGCTGGAACCGGCCACGGATTCCCATGATTCCGCGTCGATACGTTTTATCGTACGTAGAAATTGTTTTCGCCTCCCCCGGTTAACGGCCGTTCGTCATGAAATTCCTCCGCCCCGCCGAAAGGAAAAAGAGCCGCGACGTGCCGCGATCCTCATTTGCATGGAATCGCTTCTAAGCTCGAAACCTACGGCGACCATTATTTTTCGATGCTCGCGTACGCCACGCTCGATAGGGAATTGGATGACCGCTGCGATCTTTCCGGTAGATCGCACGCGAAACTTTGTATTCGGGGATGCAGTGTTCTTTGATAATTATTACTTGATGGAAGCTTGCCGATTTTAGTATCGATTAACCTAACATCGATTATCATCGGCAACACTTTCAACATTGAAAATTCAATTAGAATCTTAAAATTTTATAATAATAACTATCATCATCCTTCGTGTTGCTGGCGAGACTTACTTACTTTTCCAGTTAACAATTTTAATATTAACAATTTAATATTTAATACTGTTAACGATTTAATATCTAATTTTATTTGTAGAGAATATTATTCAGTTAAATAGTATTTCGAATTGTGCATATATTGGCGATATATCGGCTATCATAGTTCCGTAAAAGCATCGTTCATTTTTTGTTGCAACGTGCTCTTGCATAATATAACAGGTGGGAAACTGGAGGCATGCCAAGCTGAAAAATGTTACCGATTGAAACCTCTGTAATTGCATTAGTAAATATTATTCATGACTGATCCTAGCATAGATTTCAAGAGTAAACTGTTCTCTTTAAAATGGAAACTAAAATTTTGCGATTTTTATTGGCCGCTTTACAGAGATTTACAGGATAGGTGTACTGTCCATTTTACAATAAAACGACTAGACTATCGAACTTGATCCTCGTTTCTGTATCATAAATTAACTTAAAAAAGTCGTTTTTTAAGTTTCAAGGAATCATTTTAAAGAAATATTGCAAAGGTTTTCGAGATGTTTCAATTTGTTACATTTTCGAGTAAAACGATATCTTATGTTCCGGTTTATTAAGAGTTGTTGCATGATAGGAAAAATTGATATTTATCGATGAGTTGATAAAAAAAAAATGATAAGAAAAAAAACTATACAGTAGAATAAGCATTAATAATGCATATAAAATTTATTATTTCCTTTCATATCAAAAACAGAAATAACTTTTTCTAATCTAATATCTAATATAATCTATCATTTTTACCGACACGGTAAGTTAACTATTAACTACTATATATATACGGAATGCTGCTCGTAACTCACGTCTTAAATCAGCAACAAAACAGCAAGCGTTCTCATCATCGTTCGTGTCGCGCGCGCCGTCGACGCTCGAGAAGAAATTTCGATCGACATGGCAGCTTTCCAACGATTTGCATAAACTGTCCGACCGCGGCGCAAACCATGAGATCCCATCAAAAAACACAGTATAATTGCGTATAATGATTCGACTCGCGCCGCTTGTAACATTTGATGTACGATTGCCACGGCTGTAATTCCCGGAGTCGGCCTAACGCATCGATCGCCGCCTAATCGAGTCGACGTAATCGTTGCGTGATTACGGTTTAGCTGTACGCTCATTATTTTTTTTCTTCCCTTACTGCCGGCCGCGCGCGGTAATTTCAGTAGAACTCGATTAGACGGCTAGCGGTCTGCGCGGCGGCGCCGGCTTGTATAGCAGATCCATACAGAGGACGGTCGCAATTACTCTTCCCGGAAAGCAGCCCACGAGCAACTAATATCCGTTGTAATTACTTCGGAAAGTGGAGAGAGAGAGGGAGAGAGAGAGAGGTCGCGAGAATGCGTGTACACGTGCGTGCAATATTCAAGGGTCACTGAAGGCGGTTCAATTATCGGACACGAGCACGGAGGAAACGGTAAGTCCGAGAGCTTCACCTTAAATGCCGCTCGTGGGAAAGTCTTAATACGATCGTTTACTGCGATCCTCCTACGATTCGTCGGCCGCGTCTTGCTATTGCGATCGCGAGCCGGAATGCGAGGCGAAATAGCGAGAGAAGTGCAGTGGAGGGCGAAATTCGGTCAACATATCCACGCAGAAAATTGAAACCCATGAAACCCTTGAAAAAGCCGTGGTTTTTTAACCTTTTTAATCGAGCTAATAATAAAAATTTGATTGGAATCGATTGACCTTGGCATAAGCTGTAAACAATTAAAGATCGCAAAATCGCTGTTTTTCACAAATATCAACTAAAAATAATTTTTACATGATTCAATAATTGTACCATAACTATGCGACGACCTATTTTGATGAAATTTTCAACTCGCCTATAAGATACCGAAAAGTATCAAAAAATATTTTATAAATTGTCATTATAGACTCGGATAAAAAGCTATTAAAAACAACAGGATTTTAACAGGTTTTAATGAAAAATAAAATATATTCGTCAATGGTTAAATATTTTTAATCTCTGAAGGTCAAGGTGGCATAAATTGAACAAATAACAAATTATAACATATAACAAATATGATAAAAAATTTCGTAAATTATTACGCAATAACTGTGTATAGTGTAATATTTAAATATTTGTTCTCTCTTTTGTAGCACATTATACATACAGCACGTCTCAAAAAAGCCACGTTAGATAAATGATCAAACAAACAGCGAGGAATATTTTTAACATATCTGTGGCGAGCGAGTTTCGATTCACACTGTATAATGAACGAAGTCAATTTCAATGGTAGCCCCGTACAATCAACTTTGATGAGGTATTCAGAGCAGCTTTCGCGTTCAGAACCCAGCACTTTTGCCACAAACTTTGCATTTCTATTTAATGGACTTCCCTACGGGAACATATTTTTATGTGGCTTTAACATTGTAAAAGCATTAGCATTAATATTACAGGAACCAAGTTTCCCAAAGCTTTGTGTAACGTTGATGACCTGGGCCAAACGCATAATACGAGATTGTCGGAAGCTTTTTACTTCCACGCTGCGCGCCGGAAAAATATTACGCACAAAGCTCGGCCACGCTTATTGTTTGCGCAGCTTTCACAGTTTTCTTTTCTATTTTACGCGAATTCATTTCCGATCAACTTCTCCGGTTTCCGTTTTAAAGGGAGGGGGTTAGCCACAGGCGAAACGTTGAAATAAACATATTATCTGGGATTTTTTTATAACAAGGAATATTGTTGGAGCTTCTTCGTCACTTTTCATACGTATTGTTTCATATTTCCAGATATATACGTTTTTCTATCGTTAGTTTTCATCGACGTTCGTTGAAATAATGAATCTCATTGTTCCGGTCGAGATTAAATAAAAAGTAAAAAATGATTTTTATAAGAAAAAATGAATTTTCTGGCATGTGTTTGTTCTGGCCTTTGCTTTTGAGAAAATTGACTTTTCTTATCCTCTAGGCGGCAAATTTTTTCTAAAATATGGAATAGTTTATAAAACGGGAAATCAATAATTACAAAGCTACATATGCAGATTAAAAACAGATATACTAGTATAAATAATTTTATTAGAGTCAATATTCTTTGTAACTTTGGAGTAATAACGTCTCAGAATAATTGCACTTCTGAGCATAAATACTTTAAATATCTTTAGAATTATGTCCACTGTTGCATCTAATTTTAAGAAGAGAGCAAAAGCAATATCATAAGAAGTCATAAATCAGTTTCCATTAAAATTTGTCAAATATATTTCTTTACCCCTACCCACGCTATAATAAAAACAGAGAAAAACATGAACAAATTCTATATCCTAATTCTTCCCAGGCAATTTTGATTAATCGCTTTTAGATCTCATTAAGTTTAATATTAAACTACGAATCATTATTATAAAATATTCTTGAATAAAGAAGCTCACACCAAAATCTCTTACATTTCCATAATATCAATAATTGTAAAATAAAATACAAGAAAGCAGAGATTCTGCCCGATTATGGAATTCCAGCGTTAAGAAATACGGGACAAATGCAAATAAACATTTTCCTTTACCAAACACGTGACCATTCGCGCCGTTCGGTGTATCCGTGCCGGGTCCCCGTATGAATAAACCATTAACAAAATTGAACGAAACACCTCCGCCCACCCCCGACAGATCGAACGACGCCGCTGTCTGTTGCACGGGCGGCGGTGGCGGCGGAGAGGGGGGGAGGGAGACGGGGATTCATCTGGCGAGCAATTGCTCCGTAAAATAGGTGGAGATTGCGTTTGTCTGTCGTAAGGGGAAGGCGCAAAGCCGCGTGGGAGCAGCTACTCGCTCGCAGGTCCCCGCAATCGCGTACAACCGTGCTTTTCGCTCACGCACGCGAATGCTTTGCCCCACCAACGCCGCCCCCTCGACGGCGACGCGTCCGCCGCCGCCTCCGAGCCGGCGCGCCGCCCGTCCCCGCCGAGGAATCTGCATATTTATGACTGTTTATAATGTATAATTGACGGGAATCCGCATACCATCGCGGCCAAAGCTACCAAGGGGGGGAGAGAGGCTAGAGGCTACGCAGCCTTCTGCGAGCCTCGCCAAATCAGATTACCGGCTTTGCATTTCGGCTTCGGCCACGACCGCCGCGACTCCTGCCCGCGCTCATTCATTTCTATCCTACCCTCCTCCACCGCACCTGCTCTCCATTCAACGGTCAAATCTTCGCGCGACCATTTCCTCCCTGCGAACACCCCTTCCCCGGCTGGCCCCGGGGGCCGATTGCTATTTTTTACGGCGCGTCAGGTGCGGAAAACGCGAGCTCTTATTATGCGGTATCACCTGGACCGAAAATATACCGTGACGTTCTCTGTGTCGGTCTGCCGTTGGTCTACGTGTACCAGACTATATTATTGTGTTACTGGAATTGTTATAATTTATTTTAATACTGTAGGATAATACATACTGTGGAATTGATAATAAGTTGTTCGAGATTAGAAAATTATAGACTAGGATAATTAACAGAGAAATAGCAAAACTAAGAACACGACTATAAGACAACTCTTAGGCTTAGTCATCGACTTTCAGAACAACTCGTAACCCTTTCGGTACCAGTGCCAGATATATCCGGTATTCAGGCGACGACTGGTATAAATAACAGAATTTTATATTATTTTATATTAACAAGTATCTCTTAATGTCAAAGCTAGAAGCAATAATTTCTGTTTAAGAGAAAATTGTTTTATTAAGCACAGTTTTTATTTAACACTTGGGACAATCTTTATTAGTGATTGACTACCTGCGAATTTTCGGCGCGGCAAAAACATTTAAAGGCGCAACCATTAATAAAAAGCAGTTGAATAAACAGCTATAATAATGGAAATTTAATTTTTTATATTTCATACTATAAAATATAATTTTATATTATATTACATTTTATAATATAAAATATTCTAAGACCGTCCACGATGAAATCTTGAATGAAACAAATACAAAATTATACTAACAACGCAACTCACATTTTTACAACAATACACAGGTGCGCAAATACTTCGGCACTGCAGGCGACTCCGTTACATCGGAACAAAACATTCTTTTCGCTTCGGTAGGGCAGGAAGAAAATCGTCGAATTAATTCGGAGCACCTTGTTGCGCGGCAGCGAGAAGGCCGAAACCGTGGCGCACAGGCGAAAGTGGTTCCGCCAGGTCGCTTTTTCCACCTGTCGAGTGGCCGCGGTGGAACGCGAGTCTCGCCGTGGCCGCGCCGCGGCGCGCAATTATGCGCAGGGAAGAGGAACCGCGCGGAGTCGCGGCTCCGTCGACGCGACGCCCTGAAACGCGCTTACCGAAACAATGAATTATTCAGCGAGTTGTCGTTTAATTGTTTGCCCCCCACCGACCCCCCCTGACCCGATGCCCCGGAACGATTCGTCCGGCTCCTTCGGCCCTCCACGATCCAGCCGGCGTATTATTAATTTAGCCGCGGTGACGTTTTGTTTTCTCGAGCGGCAAACGCCGAGCGCGGGCGCGCGCGATCCAGATTACGCTTACCACGTGTGTAGGTGGACACACCTTTGCTCTGTTCTCCAATCAGCTTATCCGGCTAAAGCCTCTCGACACGCACCGAACAGATTCACGCCCGATGTCGGATCACCGGGCTCCTGTCGCTTCTTACACGATCGCTGCTCCGATCTCGTTCGATCGTCGCTGGCTGACGTTGCAGCGCGTGTAATACGAGTGTGACGTAATTTCACCTGGAAGCAGAAGGAACTTGGACGCTGATGACACTTTATTCTTTCTTCTAGAGAGACCTACGTATTGAATAACGATTTCAGATTACAGATTAAAAAGATTCAATTCGATTAGTTATTTATAAGCACAAATACGTTTATCGAAATAAAAATCGCCATACCAAAAAATAGTACCTCGTTTCCACGCCGTATTTCCAAAGCTTACAATAATATTTATTTTCAATATTTCCTTTCGAACTTTCCTACTCGTTTTACGCGATTTTTGGCCACGAAAAAACTCCACGCGCAATTCGAGTAAATTGAAGGCGGGTGTGTGCCGACCACCGACTAAAATTCTTCAATTCATCCGCGTTCGCGCGGCACACAGTATTTCAATAAAGAATCTCGTTACGTTCTCCAAGTTCACCGAGCATCATTACACCCGATCACGGAAACAATTTCGCGTCAATTAATCCGGCGAAATGGACTGCAACCTGTTTCCTGTAAATATTCTCAAGCGTTCCGCGGGAGTGTTTCAGGGTTCCTTCCATATTAGGTTCTCGCGTGTCATCGGTACGGCTTAACGATCTCCCCGCCTGGATATTTACACTCCGGAAGTTTTCCTTCTCGCCGCGTTCGTTTTCCACGGATCCGCGGCCGCGGGGCTCTCAAATCCGCGCGTGCACGGCGACCGGGTGCTCGGGAGGATCGCGAAGATACACGCGATTTCGCCATTGCTCACGCGAATTTCGCGAGAGGGAACCGCAATTACAGAGAGAGCCACAGACCCGGCCGGAAACGCGTCGCCTTCCGCTCGAGGCGCGCGCCCGCCGCGTCCCTGATAAAAGGTCGCGAACGGCTAATTTCCTAGTTAACGAGAAACGGGGCACGGGTCGTGTGCGCTACGCGAGCACGCGCAGCAACCGAGTCGCCTCGCCTCGCTTTTCTACCACCTACGAGCTCTGGCCACTTTAAAGCTACTTAGAGCGTTTGCGCGCGAGGAAACTTTTTCTTCGTAACCTCTGACACTGGCCGCTCCACTCCTCCCCTTGCTCCGGTACCGGAGCCCCTGCTCTTTGACCCACCGAATTCCCTCTTCTCGCGTTCCGCTGCAAAAATTCGTAAACACGCGCGACCCTTTCGTCGCGCCCTCCTTTTCGCTGCGGGATCTGCAGAGGGACAGCTGAAAAGGCGCGCGGGGTTCCACAAAGAATTACACACTTTGACTCGGATGTTGCTGTTTTTGGAACGTCCTTTTTAATGTGTCGCGCGGATAAGGGTTGTGTACGGCGTCAGGAATAAATTTGTGATTGTAAGGAGGCTGTTCGCAATTAGTATAATATAATATAATATAATACAATATAATAAAAATAGAATACAATACAATATGATATAATATAATATAATATAATATAATATAATACAATATAATACAATACAATAAAATACAATATAATATATAAGCGCAGATCGTTTAGTTTAATGCATTAATTTGAACCATAGAAGAACCATTTACGTGTTTGTCAGAAAATAGAATATTATGAAAATAAATTCAAATTACGAAAATTATGCAATTTGAAACCATATTAATATAAAGCAGTAACGAACAAAAATTATCAACAATATTTCGGAAGTGAAAATATGTAACAATGCCTTGACAAAAATTTCTACAAATTGACAGTGTCTCGACACGGACATACAATTCAAGATACTGACAAACCGACCACCATTAAAAATGAATTGCGTGAAGTGTGGGACGTTCGAAACTGTAATCAAACCGCGGGCGACTCGTAATCTGGTCTTCAACGGAGACACGATCGAACGACCATAAGAACGTCGGATACGAGAGACGAAAGTATCTTCAGCGAGGATTACGGGAGACGTTGAATATTTCGCGGGTCTCCCTTTAATTAGGGGCAATAAAACGAACAGTAAACCGGCGGGTACGACGACGGGAACATTGCCCGGCGGTGTAACAAATTTTCATGGCTGACGAGACGGCGCGCCCAAGGGTGTGTTAAACCGCGCGAAGCGTAAAGCGAGTCTCGCGCGAACCACGCGTATAAACCATGCAACGGGGGAGAGGGGGGCGACGCCGCGACTCGAGAGCATAGGAGATAAACGTGTGACGAGAACGTTGGCTGGCGGGTGCGGAGAGTGGAGAGAGGCGAGAGGCGCGGAAAGATTTCGGTAATCGCGTTTCATAGCCGGCAATATGAGGCGCATTACCGCGATAATGGAATTTTATACGCAATCAATTATCGTATCGGGGCCGAGCGCGTACCGGCCAGCAGAGAGAGAGAGAGAGAGAGAGAGAGAGAGAGAGAGCACCCTCTGTATTTTTGTTTAATTGAAAATCAATGGCCGGCTGGAGCGGCGCGCACGGTCGAACGGTCCTGAAAATGAGCAGGAATTTTTCGACATTAACTATGCGGCCGAACTAACACGCTCCCGGGCACGATTTATCGCGTAAAATCGCGGCGGCCGCGCAATCGGGAAAACGGCGAGCACCGGGCGGCAGGAGGGACGGAGGGACGGAGGGTGGGATGGAGGGGAGCGGCGAGGGGCGCGCGTGGGTGTAGCGAGGGTGTTGCGGACGCTAAACGCGTGCGGAACGCGCCGGGGGAAAAAGAGAAAACACGGCGGTGGCTGAATAGCCGGTCGTCGGCCAGTCCAAGCCATGCGTGATATAACGTGGCGACGAGGTCCGAGCGTCACACGACAAATGGCGAGCCATTTGCGAAATAACGCATCGATAAACCCGCCTGCAAAACGAACGTCAGAAGCGTTTTCCTACGGCCGCTCTTCCGCCCCTCGGCCGCGGCGGCTCGAATTCCCCGGGCCACCGTTGAATAGGGGGTGTGGTCGCGCCCAACTGTCCGACAAGAAAACCGGCCGCACTTTGTATTCACCCGTGAGAATCGCGGTTCCCGCCGATCGACTCTCCCCCCGTAACTCCCGTCGATCGAGATCCGCGAGATCCTTCCCCCTTGAAACTTTTTCAGGGGGGGGGGGGGGGGGGGAGGTTCTCCTCCGCTTTATTTTAATCGTCGGTCGATCGTAAATAGAGCCGGATTTGTGGAATATCTCGTAAGTTGACGGCGGAAATTTACGCGAATTTACGCTTTAGAGCTCCGTTCGGTAGAAGCCAGGAATCGGATTAAAGCTTACTAGCTCGATAAATATTTATGCCGTTGGAAATTTGTAGTTCGATGGGCTTTATTGAGCGGCGTTCATTAGAGATGCGGAAATATCCGCGGTCCGCTAATAGGAGAATTAATCTACGAGATATCTCCCCCCCGTCTGCTCTTGACTGCTCTCTCGCCGTGGATGCGCGAGCGCTGAGGGGGAGGACGTCGTTATTGTTATTAGCCGGTGGAACGGCAACGACGGAATCGCCTGCGAAAATTCGGTACGTCGCCCGTCCTTTGTTCCGTGGACGGTTCTCTTTAGCCGATGGAAACGTTGGCTGCCAACCAAATTGCTGTACGATGTGTCGTGATCGAGAACGGAGGCAGACTCCGGAGGATCGAAAGAGTGCACGCGTCCGGGAGGACTGCTCCCTCTGGCGTGGGTGACGGACGAAAAGGAAGGAAGGGTGCCCGGTTCCTCGGGGTAGACATGGGCGGTGCCAGCCAGTGTTTGGTCTCGGACCAGAATATATAGATTATAGGAGGGTGTATGAGAGTCTGGTCGCCGGAGAGTGACTGGCTGCGTCAAAGTGAGGGAGGCTGATGTATATGCATGCTACTCCTGGGCCTGGGTCATCGGGATCGCCCGAATTACCATAAACACGCTAGATAGTAGGCTAACTGCCGTTGTACCTCTTCATCCTTGCCCCATTCCAGAGCCCCTGTCCTCCTTCTCCTCCTCCTCCTCCTCCTTTGGTCCCGTCCGTCTGCCTCTTTCGATTCATCGAACTACACCGCGAATTTCTACCCTCTCATTGTTCGGTAACTGGACAAGTTTACCGCGGTGTCTTCCACCGCGATCGCCGTCCGGATCATCTGCATCTTCGAAACCGATCCTTAATCAGAGGGTAGAATAGTCTCTTAGACTATTACTATACCGTGCGCTGTTATAGGGTAGGTTCCAAAAATCACTTGCAATCGGGAAAAAGAGAGATTTTTGAGGTTATTTGAAGCAATTTTTTCCTTTAGAAAAATTTTCTCCGAAGCTTCGTTAATGAGTTATTAACGAAAAACAGGGACTAATAAGAGGCGAGTGGACGAACCCCAGTTCAACTCATTGGCTCGGTTGCACCGCACTAGCTGGTCCTCGCCTCTCATTGATCACCGTTTTTTGCTAATAACTCTTAAACAAAGGCACGGATTGCATTTGTGCTAAGGAAAAAGTTGCTTCAAATGATCTCAGGAACCTCTCATTTCTCAATTGCAAGTGAATTTTGGGAGACCATGTGTGCTTTCGCAGATATCATTATTTTGATCGACGCGCTACTATAGTGGTCACCAAAGTCGCCATTAAAGGATTTTATCTATGAAAACATTAATTTATTTCATTTGCTCTCATAAAAGACGTTCTAATCTATTTACAGCCGATAATTATGATAAACAATTGATATACGAATCAACTGTTGATCAGAATCTCACCACGTAATTTCTTGCGCAAATAATCGCAGCACGCGTCCAGATCAACGGATTCAACCAAGCACATAATTCATTTCTCAGATGACAACAATAGGTGTTCGCATAATTGGAGTAACGCTCGGTAGTACATTGTTCATAGAATAGGAGTTGGCGGATAGTTAACCGGCGCATCGGGCATCGCCCAAAATTTCGTTCCGATAAACGTAGTTCGGTGTAAGTTCGGTTCCGCTACGCAGCATTTAATTAATGAAGTCGAAGCCACTAATTCCTGGCATCGGTAATTCCGGATTGTTTGACCCAAAATCTTGCTCTGCGATTGCCCGAACGTCTTGCGTCTATGATAAATTTAAACCTACCGGGAAACCTCTCGTCAATCGGCTACCTGTTTAAGCGCCTTAATAATTTCTTACGGGAGAGGAGCTTCTGAATAATCAAGAACCAGTTGAAAACGTCTTTGAATAATTCATCGTTCTCGGAGCTCGAGAATCCGCTAAAAGTTCAAATATACCGCGTCGAAGTTGATAGTCCAAAAAGCATGCTAACAGACACGTTATGTTACACGTTGTGGAAGTTATTAGAGGATAGAGGTCTAGCGGGTAAGGATTACATTTGGCCACGAGGGACGTCCGAGTGCATAGTCACACGTCGAAATTTTATTAGCCCCGAACGGTCGTAGGAGCGCCGCGCAGGTATTAAATATTTGCCGAGAGCCCATCGTTCGGAATCACTTTGCGGGCAGCCTCTAATTACGGGTTCCAGGTCCTAGCGCGGGTTAGGTCTAGGCGGGTAACCGGAGCCCCGGGTTGTCCCGGTCTATCTTTCTCGAGTTTCACGATACCCTAACTTTCGCCGCGCCGCCGCCGTCCATCGATCTTTGCCGCGCGAGATCACAGAGGACAGCCTCTCCTTGATGTTACCCCCGACGAGGGCAAAGGGCAAGGCCGCCCCCCTCCGGCTTGCGAGCTTTATTCGTTCCACGGCCGTGTTTGATCGATCCCATCTCCGCCCGGCTCCGGAACACCTCTCTAGAATCAGGTTGTTCTTTGAACCCTGCGGTGACCCGTGGCCAACGTACGCAAGACTCTCGATCCTCCGGAATTTTCCGAGTTCGATCGGACGTGGGTGGAGGAGCGGGGGGACTGGGAGCTAGAATTTGATATTCTCCGGGGCGGTCGGCTTTCACAAAGGTCCCCGCGAGAGGATCCATCGCCGCGCCGCACTCGGCAAACAGGGAATCCCTACGTGAGGCTAATTCGAAAAACCAACCCGGGACTCGAACAGCCTAACCGGATCGAGCAACTCGTGCAACCACGGCAAACCGAGTCTGCGGCGAGCCGGAAACCCGGGCCGCAAATTTTGTTACACGCCCGCTGCGAAGACGCTCGTTCCACCCGGCACGCACAAATCGCTCTCGGCTGCCGCCGCCGCCGCCGCTCGACGCCGCTTACCTCGCCGGTGGAATTTCTCCGATCGAACAATTTCGCCGCGAAACAAATAACACTGCCCCGCCGACCGCGGACCGTTCTCCCTCGAATTCAGCCACCCCCTCGGGGCCAGTTTTTCAATTAAATCGGAGAACAGCTACTTTCGAAGTTCGCAGCTGGCCGGCTAGCGCGGCTTTTCCGCGCGAGAATCCACGGGAAATCCACACGAAATTTTCGGCAGCCGTGGCGCGACGGAGGCGGGCGTGGGTGTTTCGACGCGTTCTCGAGGCGTGCGCGCGATTAGAAAGTTTCCGAAGCGCGGATGAAGGTTAATTAACGCCGATCTAATTGGCCGAGCTGCGCCGGCAGATGGACCGGGCCTGGACACGGTCGCTCGCCGCGCGAAATTTCTGTTGCGCACGATTCGCGCATAGTTTCCCACGGAATTGTTCCCGATTATCGCGATCTGGTATTCCGGTTCGCTTGCTTCGCGAAAATGTATTTCAAAATTGTTTTTTTTTTACTCACCGTAGATTGTGACATTTTTATTTCAAATCTGGGAAATTTGCTGCTTGTTGCAATGTGAAATGGTGCTGCGTACGATATGAATTAAAGAAAATATTATTATTTATAATATGTTATTGTTTTTAATGTGCTGGAAACTATTGTAATAAAATGTAAATTACGCTGTTTCTGGTCAAAGACGAAGAAACTACTGAGCTTATTTTTAAATAAGGCGATCAAAATGTTAAGTGGCGAAAAGCGACAGGAAAGTAATCTTTAACCTCTTTCACTACGATTTTTCTCTTAGCTACGTTGATTAATATTTCTGTGTTTTTAATCATCTCGCTGAGGGAACGATTTTTATTTCTCTTGATTTACTTTCGTTCCGAAATTGTGAAAACGGAATAATTAAATTTTATTCAGAAGAAATAAATAACATCCATATTCAATGAGATATTTATGAACTTATCATCTCGAGTGTGAAAAAGAGAGAGAATTTTTTAAATCAAGTAGAGTTTTTGAAATTGTGATTAAATACACTGTCTAACCTGAATCGTTCAAAAATCGTATTCAAAATGCAATATATAATATATGTTATATTATATATAAAATACATATATAAAAACACAAAATATTTTATTTATTAATTCCTATAAAGACTTACAACACTATAATGACTTTTATTTTAATCTAACTTCCTCTAACAAAATCGCAATCTTTGCAAAATTTACTAGAAGTTGCTAGCAAGTATTTACATCATATCTTCGTAGCGTTAAGGGTAAAAGTTCTGCCGCATGCTCAAGAAGATGTTGCAGCGCAACGGATTAAGATCTAGATCGCTGATCTGGAATCAAAATTCTTCGCGTTGCACCGCATCGCGACGGGCGAATATTAAATTCCTGAATAATTGTTGAATTTTCGGATAACGCAAGGCCGTTCGAAGTTGGTACAGTCAAGTTCCGGTTCGTTACGCGAATTTATCCCGGTGATCCATACCGTCAAAGGGTTTCAAGGAGGGACGGTCTCGGCCGGTCGATCACGGGGTCCCGTTAGTCGATCGATCATCGAAATTGACCGTGCAAGAATGTAGCTACGGTGTCGCCGATGCCGTCGCGCACGTGAATGCAATATTGATCGGCGGGGGGTGGGGGGGAGGCCTCTCCCCGGCAGGGTACGTTCGCAACCGGCCTTGACGGGAAAGTTCATCGTCGGAACGACGGAACAGCACAAAGTGCATCCGAGGAAAATTGCATTCCTTCGAGTTCCCTTCCTGACCCACTCGAGAATCCGGCGAACGCCAGGCATCGTTGAAACGCTTTCCGCACGCTTCGTTGCTCGCGCTTTTCCGCCAAGAGTCGAACCCAAAGATTCGAGAAGTGCGCGTCGGGGAAGAAGGCAGGCCTCGGGCGCAACTCCCCTCGGGCACCCTTCGGCCCGAGAAATTTCTTTCGACGTTCTACGGCGTGCTCGCGGGAGGAAACACCGTTGCCACGGACGATTTCTCCCTCGCTATTCCTTTAATTGGCTACACGTTATGCAAAGGACGCTAAATCGCGTCTGCGCCCCTACCGGGGCAGTAACAGCGGCCCGCGCTCCGCGAATCCATTTGCGAGGAGATACGATCGAAACGAACGGTGAATGGGTAATTGAACCTCTCCCTGCAAGTTCGACTTACTCTTGCGTAAGAAACCCCGACGACGACGATGCTGTAGATACTGGCCCCCCCGTTTCCTAGAATAAATTGGGAGCACGCTGATTTTATCTGTCTTTGATCCTGACCCCGTTCGACGGTTCTGCTTTACGCTTCGCTCATTGCAGTGGAAGAATTATTACTATGAAATAGTGTTATTCAAGGGCCACTGAAACGTAAGAAAGAACAAGATAATTAATGCGAATTTAAAATATTAATTTCGATAATTTTTAAGACATGTTCTGACAGAGATATTTTTATGTAACTTAGCTGAAATGAAAGCTGGAAATATCTACTTCAAGGCAGAGTAGTTTAAATTGCAATACAGTAACGAGATTATTTTGAAAAATTGAAAGGAATCAATCTCTGCTGTCAGGGGGTTTACAAGATTTAAAAGTGAAAGTTCAGATGAATTTTAAAATACTTTTCTCTAGAGATATTTCTTTAAAATTTAGCTTAAATAACAGCTGAAAATGTCTACTTTATGATAGAACATATTAGATTAGAATAGACTGCCGATATCATTTTTAAAAATTAAAGAAAATCAACCTCTGCTATCAAGGGTTTTACAAGATTTAGGAGTAAAAGTTCAGATGAATTTTAAAATACATTTCCATAAGGATATTTTTATGCAATTTAGCTTAAATAAAACCTGAAAATATCTACTTTAAAGCAACATAGATTAGGCTAAACTTGTATAATAAACCTGTCCGCGTCGACGTCTGCACAATACTATATTTTCTTCCAAGGCGAAGCGAACGAATTTATTACATAAACTAATATTACCGTAAGGTCTTTTTTTAAACTTTTCGTGAGTGTAGTCACTGTAGTGGTTACTTACAACTCGGCGAGTTTATCACGGAGCAAGGGACCGTGTAAAGTGTGCTATTGGTTTTATAAGTACGCTCGTGAATGTTGCAAGTGTTTGTCAGGTAAGGGGATGTTGTAAGCAGGAGAGACGGCCTGACTGCGGTTGCTCCGCCACAAAATTTCTGTGACGTTGAAAGTCTACTTCCATGAAATGGAAAATCTTCCGTGTTCAAACAGAACGTACATGAAGTATACCACTTATTCCGGGCGTGTACCAAAGTACCACCGCACAAGTGGAAATAAATGACGTTACCTTCCTTTTGATTAAAATTCACTGTGGTCGAGTTGTCACTGAATTAAGATCCAAATGTGGTGCTTTAACATTGAACTTACAGAGTTTGTTAAAATGACTGAACTTAGATTTTGTATTATAAAATTTTTGAGGTTATAAACACTTTTCTATTGGAAATGATTGAATTTTCTTCGTTCATGTATTCAGTGGTATATCTAAATTAATTTAGTCTTATAATTCTTGCAAAGCAATACATAATCATTAATTTTAATACTTGGTAAATTTAATATTAATATTTAAATAATCGTATATTATTTCCTCTAAGCTTACTCTAAAACTGTCGATTTTCTCTTTTGGGTCTGAAAAACAAATTCCTTTATTTCAAAAAATTTGAAAAACTTTATTTCAAAAGTTTTTTTCCAAAAAGTTCCTTTATACATTAAAACACGAGAAATCACTTGAACAACACCATTTAACTTAACAACAATCTAGACTAAACATCGGCTTTAAAAATACATCAAAAACGTTTTTCTTTCATTTAATTCTGGCACAGTGAAATATCGATTATCCGAACGAATCGATGGAATATAAACGTGTTCGAATAATAAACTATATAGTTGTGGTAATATTGTTGGTTCGTACGATACCGGTATTTGCAACAACGCTGTCCACGTTTATCCAGCTAGATTTTGGATCCTTCGCGATTCAGTTTCATTCACCCAGTCTCTCTCTCTCTCTCGCGCTTTTTCCCGCTTCATCCTGGCGCTCGCAACGAGCGAGCACACAAGGTCGCAAAGCGGCCATCAGTCTCGTCCTCGAATGACACACGCGGCTTTGGCATCGCGCCGAGCACGGTCCACGGATCCCGTAGCTAACGATATTAAAGAAACATAACGGCATTACCATGCTGCAGGTGTTTATGCAAATTGGTAACTCGACGCAGAGAATCCATGGCGAAAAGAAAACAAAGGGCGGGGACACGATTTATTCGATCGGAGGGAGTGGGCGCACCGAGAGCCGGCGATATTCGCGCTCGAATTTTTAAGAAGCCCGCGGCAAATAATTCCGCGTTAATTTGCATTCGCCTCAAAGCCGAGGATCGCTTAAACAGAGGCGTCCGGTAACGTTAATAATTTCTTCGGGGGGGCGAGGTTCAATGGCCGTGTCCGCGCGATACTTCCCCCCCGGAGTCCGCGATTGAGCAGAGATTAAGACAAAGCACCTGGAATTACTTTTCACGAGATTCGGGGTACCGTCGTCGACACCTTCCGGCGGCGAGGACCCTTCAAGCCAACCCTCAACACCTTGAATATTAATGCGGGGGCCGCACAATAAACCGCGACAAATTCCCGTCTCGTCGGCGGACTATACTTCGCGAGGATTAACGTGAAAAGACGCGTCCGCGGGACCCGAGGTCGTTATCCACGGAATTATTTTCGAATAAAAATAAGGGTATAAAAGCGCGGAGCGGAGGGGGAGGTGGGGGAAGCCGCGGTGGCTGCGGATCCGGGAAAACGCGCGAAACGAGACAACGAGGGAGGAAACAAAGCGTCTCAGACCGGGAGGCCGGGACGGAGAAAAAGCTTCGGCCGCGAGGAGAGCCGAGTGTCCTCGAGACAGGTGGGAGGCCAAGGACGAGGGTGGCGCGTCCGGGAGGGAGGGAGGGAGGAGGGATGGACGGAGAGAAACGTGCGACGGAGATCTGATATCCGCAGGGTCGGGAACTTTTGAAAGTTATTTAAATTAAATAGACTACTGGGAGGAAGACGGGCTCGCGGCCGCGTGGGAGGGGTGGAAAACGGCGGATGAAAAAAAGGGATAGCGGCACGGAAATATGGAAGACGAGATAAGGGTTGATCGCAGGGAAAGTAAAGGTTGGCGCGGAAGAGAATGAAAGAGAAAATGAGAGAGAGAGAGAGAGAGAGAGAGAGCGGGTACAACCCCGACGGTATTGATAGCGACAACATCCCCGGATAAAATATAACGCGCGTCTCAGCGCAGGGAATTAAAAGGTGTTTCTGCTCCCTTTTAACGGCCTCGCCTTCGTCCTCCTGCACAAGAGAAGCCAGACCCCTTCGAGGTCGACGCCGGAAGAGGGTGCTGCTCCATCCCTTCGAATACCGCTATCTGGTATCTCGATCCTCGCTTCGATCCTTCGAAGGGGAAGAACCGCCGATTATAACCGCCCTTTATGCGTCTCCTATCTTTTCGGCGCGCCGGCCGCCATTAGGCGGAGCGTCGCGCACACGAGGAATTACATTCTCCTCGACCGTGTTTCGAGGTTCCGATCGGGTCTACGTCCTCGACGGGGAAATCCGACCGGCTTTCATCCACATATTACACTTCAACGGTATTAGGACCGGATTGATTTTTACCGCTCCTTTTGAATCTTGTTAGATCAGGCACTTCACTGCTTGCTACCCTGACTGAAAAGCCACCCTCCGGCACTCTTAGCCGCCTTTGCCAAGGCTTACATTCTGATTCCATGGACTTCTCGTAGACCTGGTTACGTAGGCTGGTTTATTACGGACTCGAAGCCCTTTACAAGTTTCACGTGGACCCTTCAGCAATTTTCAAAAGGATCGCTTTGGCCAATCAGGATATCCAACCCTTAAACTTGGAATCAGATTACCCAAAATCAAACGAAACATGATACATTTCCGAATAATTTTGTAAATTCGATTCGCCGGATGAGGAGTATATTATATTTTTACAGAATATTTCATATTATCCTATTTTTTGTTAACCCTTCACTGACAGGTGTTTTTTTTTTATATTTCTACACTTTCAAAAAATTTTTAAATATTGCGAAATAATTAAAGATATTTCTACTTTAACATACAATTTTTAATTAATTTTTTTAGGCGGTATTATTATAGCGGAGGATCTCTTCTTGTTCATCGTATCATCGAACCGCCCCAGTTACCGACCGCCGACATTGTTTCGCGTCCCCGGACCGAACCGTGGCTCTTCCGCTGATCTTTTTGCCGGGATTTAGGCACGGTGTTTGGGCAACAAAACGGTCCCGGAGCGTGTAAACCGTCGAGAAACGACGTCGATGCTCGGCAATCGATCGCGCGCGCGCGCGCGGGGCTCCATTATTCGGGAACGCGTTGCACGGACTTCGTTTTGTGCCGGGCGAAACGCTCGAGGCCGTCGGCGGAGTTTGTAAACCGGCGTGTGCTTAGCGAGCCGGCTAACCTGACGGATCGATCATCCATTCCGGTCCCACTCGATTCCGTTCGTCGGGGTAAATAGACGGGGTATTAAGTTCCCGATATAAGTAGCAGCGATTCCCCGGATGCCTTAATGCAACGCGGGATCCTCGGGATCCGGCGCTCTCCAAAGAGAGAGACAGAGAGAACGAGAGAGAAAGATAGAGAAAGAGAGAGGGAGAGAGAGAGAGAGAGTTGATCCCCGCGCACCCTCGCGCCGAAAACCTGAAGAGATCCAGTTACAGCGAAGTTTTGGCGGCAATAATGGAGCCCGCCGCACGCCGCGCCCGCTCCGAAACTTCGAGTATTGTTTTATCGCCTTTAATACCCGCCACCCGTTCGGTAATGCAAAGTACCCGCCGACCTCGTTCGGCTTCCCACACCACCGCGCCGGCCGCTGTTTCTCCGTGCAGACGGCTCTCTCGCCCGCACCCTTTTCGCCTCTTTTCATGACGGGGCTTAACGATAAGTGATTTCGTATGCACGAAAGCGACCCGGAGGTTCCCTTAATTTCCACGCTCGTAAAACCTGGACCCTTGGACCCCCCGCGCGGCGGCGCGCTTCCGCGAACGGCGACCGGACCAGTTTCGGGGACGGAGTTTCGCTAACATCGCCCCCACCGCCGTCTCTGCTCGGACTACCCCTCCAAGACGCACGATTTCCGCGATCGTTTCGGAGGACCGATTCCTTCGCCATTTTTTTTTTTGACCTCTCCGGACTACGAAATGCGTGATCTACTCTCGCATCTGCTATGCATTCAATCTTCGGAGGGGGTAGGTGATGCATGTTTGCCTCTGTATTTACCTGTTTATATTGAAAATGTTCCTAGGTATGCGTCGACTCAGGCTACGTCATCGTTTCTGTAAGAGATGTATGACGTGGAAATTAAGTGTACGGTCCATGTGAAAAATCGAGACATTTTCGACAGGTGAATAAAGTAGGAATTTCTGCATCAATAAGAGCAATTAATTATTGTAAATGAAACGTGTAAAAAATATTGTACGCATTAGAGAAGTTAAAGACCATTGAATGGACTGTTCTAATTTTTATATTGTTTAAGTGGTATTAGAATTGATGTACTAATGTTATTAATGGTAATCGTTTTTCTTGCTGATAACATAAAAATGAAAGAAAATACTTCGACTTGTCTGATTTAATTTTTTATCGATTTCGAAGTCTTTTATTTTATTTTGGAAGTATTATTATATTCAGCTTTCTTTACAGATTAATAACGCTATTATGTTTAATTTTCTGTAAAGATTAATAACATTTCCTTTTCCATTAGAATTCGAAGACGAATGAGTCAGCCCCGTTGATACCATTCTGAATCAATTAGTACACGAATCGCAGTATTGATTATCACTTTAATTACAATAAGTAGCACTGTAGTCGGCATAATCTTCGAGGATTCGACAACATACTAAGACGCGTGGATGTGTATTTGACTATTGATTATCGCGTTATTAATAGAAACGACGTAACTGCAACACGACGTCAATCGGGAGAATGGAAATCGAGAAATGACTATATTCACTTTTAACGATAGCTAATAACAGATATAGATAAATATAGCTATCATACATTAATTCATAAAAGGAAAAATAAGACATTCTGATTTCGAACGAGTATTATTCTAATATTTAATTCGAGTAATAGATGTGTCGAATAAATAACTTAATTAATAACTCATTAATAAGCTATTAATAATAACTAAATGTATCTTTACAATCTGAATAATCACAAATAAAAAACTAATAATAATAATAATGAAATACTGTGCCTTCCCCAAACATGTACCGCCAAAACGGACCACTCGATTACCGAAAGCGAAATTACTACCACGGGCTAACAGACTGCCATAACGCTCAATCTACGTCGTTTCATTTTCGGAAACTTCATTTGCGCATTCATCGATTCCGTCGTCGCGGCGCGGGCACCCCGCCGCGCGCAGTAAAAATGTAACAAGAGCAACGCGGCCCCGACAATAGTTATCGCGGATGAATCGTTCCGGGACACCTTGCGCACATGTGCCCCCGGGAGGACAGGCCGGGATTCACCCTGGAAGTACGGTCAACCATAAAGTCAGTTAGGTAAGCCGCGGCCTTAACAATGGGAAGCCACGCGCCATATGCGGCCCCACATGCTGCGCGCGTGTCGCGTCGTCCTTCGCTGCACTTCCAGGACGCGCGGCGTGCACCCTACCGAGGTTAGGGTTACGCTCCTCGAGGGTGTCTGCCCTTCCTTTTTTTTTTTTCCGCCGGCCGCCAAGGGCGCGCCAAGACCGTGCCAGTGGGTCGCACTGTTTAGCCACGTGATTCATGAGTTATCGTCGATGATCGACGATTACGTGCCTCGAAATCGAACGCCCGGCTTTGTGCACCCCTGCTGCACTCCCGATAATAAAACACGAAAATATTAGACGCAGTTTTTTGCAGGGAGAATATTCGAACAATATTGCTCCGTCGGATTGCTGGATTTTTTTGTTGAGGAAATTCTGTCATCTGTGATTTTAATCTGTTGATCTTGGTTTAACGCAATAGAATTTACGCGGATGCATTGAATCCATGAAAATTTTCTGAGAAAATACATTAGCAATAGAATCCGGTATTAAATAAAAATTAAGAGGACTTTAAATAAATTTTAGGTAACAACTTAAAGCAATGTAAATTTTTTAGTTTTATGTCATATTTCACACTGTCAGTCACTGGCGACTGGCGCGGCCTGAACGGAGAGTTCAGTGTCAGTCATCGATGACTGACGCGGCACTCAACGTGTTAATACTAAACCTACCGAGCTCGAACAGCGGCTACGTGTTTTACTATAGAAAAATGATAAGACTGGATTTATTTAAACTTTCTGCCATTTGTATAATAATTTATGCTTCAATCGTGATGTCCATTTAATAATTTCGTATATAAAATTCTTTATAATCTAAAGAAGTTATAATTATTATAATTCCAACTTTTATAAATATTATTAATACCAACTTGGTAGGTTTAATGTTAAATACTCGAGTAATTATAATATTTTTACTAATCAACCATGCTTGTAGAACTTAACCTAGTATCCAGCAATTATTACTTATGCAAATGTTCGATTTAAATATCGAAGCATTGAGATTTAATAGAGCGACGAGTTTGCAACTGGATGAGCTCTGCTCGTAATTGATCGGTCAATTGGATCTCGAATTATCCGTCACGCAGATTTAGAGAACGAGGTTTCGAGAAAAACGCGTTTAAAGTTTCAAGCTGGTGTTCCGAACTCGGCAGCATCCCGCTAAATGGTCCGCGGCTTCGTTATTTTTGCAAATTCCACCGTGAAATCGGTAGAGGGCCCTTTTTCAATGTCCTTTAATTTCTACAAAATAAAGAATCGAGGACGTTCGAATATTAGAGGAATTACGCGGCCGTAGTGCTACATTACGCTTGCACCTGTGGGTTTATAATTGTACAAATGTATATATTTATTACTGCAGTAGAACCTCGATTAACCGAACTAGATTTTCCCCGATCTTTATTATTTAAATTTTTGATTTGTTAATTACAAGGAAATTACAACAATTACAAGGAAACTAAAAATATTTTTCCTTTCTTAAATAATTTTAGTAGATCCTGGACAATACACCAACACTTTCAAATTCTTTTAATCTCCCAACTATTATAAATAGCAATTGCAACAATTGCACAAACTCCGTAATTGAATAACAATCAGCCCGCATTAGACGTCATTGAATCTATAACGACTGAGATCCGCGGCGAACAGGGCCGCAGAGTTTCCAAATCATTCGCGATTCCGGCGCGCATTACAAATATGTGTAGGAAACCGCTATCAGTATCGACTTGTGCAATGAATCGTGTTGCTGTTGCGGAACTATTTCAAAGCGCCAGGTTCGTTATCCAGTTCGCTATCTAATGTACGAGTTAGAGGCGGAATGGTTGTATGTCCGCACAAACGTTTGGACACAATCTCATTAAACCATAAATCAATAATCTGGAACAAGTTGACGCACGCTCCGTCAATCTTCTCACTCACTTCATTCGCCGTGCATGCGTAGGTTACATAATTATAGTCTGCGTATCTTCACGCGATCATGGCGGGCGCAGATTTTCTAAAATTAAAATTTTTCAGAGTAAAATTTTCTGAAATAGAATTCTCTAAAATAGAATTTTCTAAAATAAAATTTTCTAAAAAAAAATTTTTTAAAATAGAATTTTCTAAAATAGAATTTTCCGAATTAGAATTTTCTAAAATAATATTAAAAGAATTTCGGAGCAAGCGCGTATTGTTTAAAATTTTCTGATTCGCGCGTTCGTTGCAGCAGATGAAAATAATTTTTATTTTCCATAAAGAACCGCGGTCGGCTTTTTACAGAGGACCGAGCGGATAGACCGTCCAATTCCGATTCGATTGACCTCATCCAGTCGAATCGGTTCGAGGACCCTAAAGGGCGCGTATCTCGAGGGGGTCAGAGGCAGCGAAAGCAAACAGCAAGAGCAACGCCTCGCGGGCGCGTCGGCGTCCTTTATCGACGCGACGCGACAACGCATTTAGGGACGCATATTCATAAAGCGTATATCTTGCGGGCGACGCCGCAGCCCGGGTATAGGGTTCCTGGATTTATGAACGGAAGGTCTATCGTTGGAGATCGGTCGGTTAGATCGGCTGTGTATCGGTCAAGGAACCGGTAGTCGCCGCCGGTGTCTCCCTAGCACGCGTCTCTAAAACAGCATCCGGTAGGAAAAGAGGCTGCCGGGGTCGTGGGTCGTGGGGGTCGGATCGGGTAACACGGCCGCATGAATCTCCGCTCTCGGCTTCGCTCGGAGTCGCGTCGCGTCGGCGTCGGGGGGAGAAGGCCGAAATCGCATTTGAACGAAGCTAAACCCGACGATGTATTCATGGCGGGCGGTATAGACAGGCGGAGGTGTGGGTGTACGGCGAAGTGTCGCGCGGTGTCGGCTACCGTGTGCCGAGCGAGAAGGGGCTGAAGAGAAAGGCGGAGAGAAAGGGACAGGGGAGAGAGAGAGAGAGAGAGAGAGAGAGGGTTCGTGAGCTCGGAGGGGTGGGCGTCGGTGTTGTGTGTCGCAGCCGCCACAGTATACAACGGTATCTCTCGCGCATGATAAATCTCCCGTCGCGGTTCGAGCCTCTATCGTATCGCCGTAGCTATTTTAATATTTTAAAGTTCTACCCTAAATGCGCAGTATATCAAAACTTCTATCATAAATTACTCTCCTCGTCTCCCTCCGGCCGGCCTCACCCCCGGTCCCGTGCCCCCTCCCCTCCGGCGAGCAAACCCCTCGCGGCCCCGTCGCCTCTGTTCCCCGGCCGCGCTTTGCTCTTTCTCTGTCGGCCGCGCGCGTCCCCCTGCTCGTTTCGCGGACCGAACAGGTCCGCGGCTCGGGAAATTAACGGCCAATGGCGTCGACGACGCCCGGCGGCGGCGGCGGCGGCGGCTGCCGGGCCCGAGAGCCAAAGCCCGCGCCGCATCCCCGGTTTCCGGGGAACAAAATATCATCGCGCGGAAGCTGCGCCCCGACCGCGCTCCAGCCACCATTGTTCGATCCCACCGGCGGGTTCTCAATTAATAGAGAAGAGGATCCGAGCCCCCCCTACGCAACCGATTTCCACTCACCCTCGCCCCTTTCAACCCCGCCGCGCCAAACCCGAAATTCCATTCACCGGCCGGTTTTCGATGGGGCCGTTGTTTCGATCGGCGATCATCAATAGTCCTTTCCCTCGTTTTCAATGGATCTTATTTGCATTACCGTCTACAACAACGACCACTTGTTCTCGCCACGCCGGCGATCGTAACGCTCGATTAATTGTCCCCGTTCCGTCCCCACTCGCCCCCGTCCATCGGTTCGCCAAGCGCAACACGCCGGACCGTGTGCTGCATTGCGCAACCATGATGACCCATCGGCCGCGGTCGCGTGGATAGAGCGCTGCGAACCGAGCTGACCGGCGCGTCGTTAGGCGACGCAATCTTTAATTGCATCTGTCCTCCGCCAAGACACGGGAAGCACTCGTCGTCGTCGTCGTCTCCGTGCCCCAATTTCGCGATCACGCTTCTCTCGGATCGGCGTTAATTGTTTCAATGATTCAGAGAAACGTGCGCGTGCCCCGGGAAAGTGTCGTCCGCGCGACGCTGGGAAACTGATGATTCATTCTTTCTGGAATTTCCTACGGTCGCCGCTTGGACACGGTTTTATTCTTCCGCTTCTCGAGGACGCGCTGGAATCCAGAATGACTGAGTTTCGTTGGCTACACAATGCTTTATTTGTACGATTTTCTCGAACGACGGTTCTCGACATTCATGTTCCACCGATCTATAGAGATAATAATCCTTTTTAATAAAAACTTAATAAAAATCAATTGTTTTTATTTTGCTTCAAGAATAGAGATCGATCAAGTAGACACAAGTGTATTACAAATGTTCCACCTTCTACCATCTTCTTTACAACATTATCAGTAAAGATGAATAAACGATTCTCAAATTGCTTAAATAAAATCCTTGAATTTGATTCAGTTTAGGGGCCGTTAGCTTGTCATGCAGAGTGTTAAACGCACCACTTTCCTCCTCGCGCGCCGAAAAAGCGCGGCATTCCATCGGAACGAAATACAGTCGCCGCAACGTTCACGAAATATTCTGGAGAACGCGGCCACCCGATTTCCAGCCGAGCGTTGAACGCGCCTAAGTAACGACCGTCACGTTCTCCCGGCAGATAATTTCGCCAGCTGCGAGCCGGTCGACGGTGCCTACGTAACTCGGAAGGTATCCCTTCCGTTGCTCTAGCAAAGAAAACCTCGCCGCCGTTAATTTCCGCGGCTAGCACGTTGCTATCCACTTCGCTGTTAATTGCGTGTCGTGCATCTCGTCGCCGTAGGTGCTCTAACAAGTGTCGCAGACGAAGGTGTCCACGAGAGGGGTGGCATGCGGGCGACCGTGAGCGTCGCGGAATAAATTGCAGTTTTATGTACGCGATAGTTTTAATTTCTCACACATCACTGCCAGTCGGGGTGGCGGAGGACAATGCCGGGATTCGGCGCGCGCCAACCTTTTTAAAAGTTCTCCGTCTGCGACGCAGGGGGGTGGGGGATGAACGGGCGAGCGCGAGAAAAAAAGGTGCATGGCTGCGGACGTGGACGGTGGTGGGGGGGGGGGGGGGGGGGGGGGGAGGGGGGGGGAGAGATGGCGGCTGTCTGTAATTCAGGAAGAAGGACCGGCATAGCAATCAGCGATGCTCTCGAAAAGGAGGGAAACTGGGACGCGGGACATTTAAATTATGCATTCCCGTTGAAGAGTACGAACTCGATGGGGTGGCCTTCGCCGTCGCCACCCCCCACCCGCGCTCGCGCGCACCGCCCGCAGGAAGTTCGAGAACCGTGCACGCGGGGTGCTAGGAATCGTGCTTGCATAACGGACGACCCCCCCGCGAATCGATATACGTGCCGCATTCCCTCGTCGAAACTCAACAGGCTCCGCAGACTCGCGGAATCTCGGCGCAGGAACGCGGCCGAGTGCATCTTGCTGGCCGATTATCGGGGCCGCCTGCTGCTGCCCCGGCGGACCGGCGTTCACCTCGTTACCGAATCCTCGAGAATGACGCAGGCTGCCTAAACCGACCGCCCGGCAACCGAATTACCTCCAAAATTCCGCTCGGTCCTTCCGCCATTACGCGCGACTGTTCCCGCTAATTGAGAACAACGTCCGATCCTGAGCCAGACCCGCGAACGCGTTCGCAGATTTTTCGGCCGTGCGACCACGTTCTCGTGATTTTTTAACCTTGGCCAGCATCCAATAGATCTTGGCTCGTTGCATTACTAAAGCAGAGTATAAAAAACGAGTGTAACAGTGTAAGATATCGAATATTACTTTCTTCTTTTAATTAGAAATAAATTCATTAATGCTTTCGCTATTCCATAGTCAAAGAGAAGCAATTATTTTTCCTGGATAAAAATTAATTAATCAATGCATTACATGTTGCAAATTTTAGGAGAAAGAAGGTTAGGATAGCAGTAAGTATAATTCAATGTTTCTTTCATTAAATTATACTTTCGTTTTACTTTAGAAAATGTTTGAGCTTTCTGGGTTTAGCAGTCAAAGTGTTAAAGAATTTAGGACAGTGTTCGATTCATAAAGATTAATGCAACGAAGGACTAGACGTCTAGAAATCTAGAAATCTAGAATTAAAGAATTAATTTCGAATTTGTCTTATTATTATATACGATTATTCATATTACAGACGATATAACAAATTTTAATGTAATAACAAATGACTAGAGTCAAAAGTCGAGTAAAAATAGCTCGGAACCTTTTAAAATTCACGAACATCGAAAGAACGATCGCAACCGTCGAAAAACAATACAAATCGACAAAGGACGCCTCGCCGCATCGCGCGAGCCTATGCGGGTCCCAAAAGCGGCGAACTGCAGCGTCCCAGCCATCATAGTGCGCCGGTTAAAAAGCGGCGCGTTAGCAACGATTCGAAAGTTTTCCGACCACGCCGAGCGACAGGATGCGGAGAGAGTCTCTGGATGGAAATTCGACTTTCTCGTTGCCTGGTTGTTGGCTGCCGGCCTGGCCGACCCGACCGGTCGTGTTTCGAAGGTTGATGCACTTTACTTCCGGATAATCAGGCGAGCATTGTTTGCCGAGTTACGAAACGCTGTGCCACGCGAAATAGAGTTAGAGCCGGCGCGTTGTGTGCCACCGCCGGCATACACAGAGAGACAGAGAGAGAGAGAGAGAGAGAGAGAGAGCGAGAGAGAGAGCGAGAGAGAGATACCCTTTGGGACAGGAGCAGGGACTATACGTCGGCTACCATCACCGACCAGACAGCCGAGGACAACCGGGGGACCTTTGAATTGCGAGAGGATGTTACGAAAGCGTCTCTTCCTCTCTTCCGCAGCGTTTCTGTTCATCGTTCTACTCCGCGATGCTCCTCTCCGCGAACAAGCGCGGGACTCGCGTTACTTTTAGCAACGGCGGAACGATTTCCTTCGACCGATTTAACTCGCGTTAACCGAAACGACGGTAATTCGTTTAGAGGCCTCGTTGTCGGAACGCCGCGCGTTATTCCCTGGTTTACGCGCCTTAATCGCCGGGAATTACCCCCCCGGAACCAGCCGCCCGCGCCCAACTCCGGCGAAGTTCGGTGATACAATTTACCGGGCAGATAAGTGGATCGCTGGATGCCCCGGATAGCTTCGATCGTTTCACTTTCGCCTAACAAATCGCCGGCGAAACGGGCTGCGGAAGGGCGGAGGCTGCTGCTCCAGCTACCGAACAGAGACAATCGATGCGCCACGGTCGAATGTAGAACGCTGATACGCGGGATTAATCATTTGCGGATGGAATCACGGTTGTTCGACTTGTTCGAGGCAAGAAAATATACCCGGAGAATTTTATCGCGTATGAGTTGCTTTTGGTACAACTGGTTAGATGGTTTAAAGGACTATATTTGTCGTTGCAATAATTAAGGTTATGTTCGATCTAGGAAACGAAACTTGGAGAATGTAGATACAGAGGAATCAGTAGGGAAAATTAAATTCTGACGGAAAGAAATCTTTCCACAAAGTAGGTGATAATAATGAGAATATAAATAGGAATCAATATATTAATAGGATAACAAGGATTTTTTAAGTTAGCGATTTCAACATGCAATTAACTTTTGTTACTTTGTCTTAAGCGAACACAAAAATTTAGGAATATAGTTTAATCGTTCTAGAATATAATTTTCATTGTTAAAACTCAATTTCTCATTTTAAAGTATCTTGAATTAATTATTAATATCATCCTACTCATGACAATTTTTCCCTTCTGAAAAATACACACGTGACATTTTAACCAATGCGGAGGGTTAATATTTATATATTAAATATAATGTATTAATATACTATTAATATATACCATAATTAAATATATCAATATACTATTATATATATATATTATAATTAATATGTCAATATATACATTAACATGTCAATATATTGAAAAATGGAAATAAAAATTAGTATATCAAAAAAATTGCGTTCCGATAACGCAATGCAAAGACGGTTCGAAAAAATGTCGATTGTTTGCGGCGCTCAAACGGCGGGTTTCCGGATCGTTTTGGATTCCGTGGGAGCGACGATGTCGGGCCACGAGCGTTAAGGGTCGACATTGTTGTCGAAAGCAGCGAGTTAGAGCAGTCGCCATGTAAATGATCAATTTCCTGTAGGTGTCGGATGCATGTTTCGACCGTGCACGCCGGCGCGGCATCGGCTCCGGCGCGGCCGTGGACCAGCGTTGCAGATTGCAGGTTGCAGCGCGCGCTCGATGCACCGTTGGGTCCCGCGAGGTTTCGCGGGGAACTTGTGCCCGGAAATTCAACGGGATCGAGACGCTTTATTGTAATCGTCGCTTGACACAAATTAACGTAACTCGGGCGCAAGTTCGATGTAATCTAAACTTCGCCGACAACCTACTTCCTCCGTTAATCCGGCCCACGAGCTGCTCCGCGTCATTGCGCGCGGATGCGTGCGCCATTCACCGTGCTAAAATGGATTTTGGGTAACGGACGACCGTTCCAAACCGACAACACGGAACCGGGACCGTAATCGAATCCCAGGGAGCAGAGCGAGACGACCGACCAGAGAGGAAGAGAGAGAGAGAGGGAGAGAGAGAGAGAGACGGAGGAACGAGCGGTCGGTTCGAGCACACAAACTAATAATAATTCGGGATAATTTCGATTATCGATAACCGCTTTAATATACACACCCTTCCGATTGGTTTCCATAAAGCCACCGCCGCCGCGCGCGTTCCGATCCGACCTGATCGAGCCGTGCCCCCCTTTTTCCCTACCAATCTCGATCAGCTAGCCGCGTTTCCCGCTGTCTGACTCTCATTAACCCCCGCCGCGTCTATTATAGATATTTCCAAATATTACCGTCCCTGTTCGACTACACCGCAAAACCCCTTCCTGTCGATCATACAACGTCATACGCGTCCCATACAACGTCACGCAAAAATCGAGAAGCGATCTTCCTGTTTATATGGAACGACCCCTTTCTTGGTTCTTGGAGGCTTCAAATGCGTCGACAATTCCAAGGGATATCGTTTGATCCTTCATGCTGATTAATTTGATATTTTTATATTCGTTCAAATCTTTATTCGCTTCAATATTTTTACACAGAGAAGTTTTAGTTTAAAGAAAGAGTCGCATAAATTGTACGCAATCTACGGAGGACTTTAATTCCATTAATAATGTCGGAAATAATCGAATAAATCGGCAACCAAGATAATGACGTTGATAATAGTATTAATCAATTTTAACATTAAAACTTTTATGAAAAATGTTTCAATAAATCAAAGTGACTTACTATGAACTCGGGAGACTTTTATGAAAAATGTTTGAATAAATCATAGTGACTTATTATGAACTCTGGAGACTTTTGTAAAAATGTTTGAATAAATTATATTACTAGAAACATCCAACACTATCCAGCAACATATATCTAAATTAAAATTTCTATGAATTAGAAATAATTCAATAAATTTCTATGTTCGGACATACACTGTAATAAAAATGGCAAAAAACTTACCTAAACTCAGTGTTCTTTTTCATACACAGCAATATGCATCAATCGCTTTCAAAGCTCGGACAATTTGATGTTCAATAAACAATTAGGAAAGTACCCACATTTTGCAACGTTCGAGGAAGAATGGTCTGTAGAAACAGTGGAAGAATTGTAGGGCAGCATCGATGTCCTCGCGTGTACGTGCCGATTCGGAGGAAATCGCGGATGGCGTTTTGATTCGATCCCGCGGCGTGTACGTGGATGGGGTTGAACCGGCTCCGCTCGTCTCGGCTCGGTTCCACGCGAATCCAAAGACGTTAGACGTTAGGCGTCTCGGAGGCGTCGCTCGTGCCGATCTAATGGAGACATTTCCCGCTACGAGACTTGATTTACAATTCGATCGGACTTAGCGGGAAGTTTTGCCGCCCGGTATTACCTGTCAGGTGTGTCGGCGTGCGCTGATCGACTCTCTCGCGCTGTTCCCTCGCTTGAATGGAAGAGGAAGACGGAGGGGAAGATAAAGACGGCGATGACGAAGACGTAGACGACGAAGTGGAAGCGAAGACGTCGAAGAGGAAGAGGAAAGGGAAGATGTTGAAGACTAAAATATTGAAGACGAGGATGTTGAAGACTAAAATATTGAAAACGAGGATGTTGAAGACTAAAATATTGAAGACGATGACGTTGAAAATGAAGATGTCGAAGACGAAAACGTTGAAAACGAAGACGACGAAGAAGAAAATGATGAAGATGAAGATGTCGAAGACAAAGACGACGAAGAAGAAAATTATGAAGACGAAGAAGTTGAAAACGAAGATGTCGAAGACGAAGACGTTGAAGATGAAGACGTTGAAAACGAAAATGTCGAAGATGAAGGCGTTGAAGACGAGATGTCGAAGACAAAGACGACGGATTCGAAGATGTCGAAGACAAAGATGACGAAAACGAAGAAGTCAAAGACGAAGTAGTCAAAGACGAAGAAGTCGAAGACCAAAACGTCGAAGGCGAAACAAAAGACGAAAACGATGCAAAGGACCAAAACATCAAAGACGAAGACGACGAAGAAAAAGACGAAGACGCTAACAACGACGAAGACGTCGACGCTGCCTATGTTTCCAAGCCCGCTACACGCTGCCACTGGCATCCATGGGAACTCGATGCCTTCACCGCGAGCTAAACTTCTATCGATAATTCAGCGGCGGGAATTGCACCGCGCTAGACTTCCACGTTAGCTGCCGCGAAACTTGAGAACAAACAGTCTCTGTCACATTCAAGGGAATGACCGGCGAGAATATACACGTTGCCTGGAAATCGGCTGGAGTGATTTTCGATCGGTTATGGTTACACCATTAATCGCTTGCCCATATAACAGGTAAACATTTCCTTTCAATTTATTTAATATATTGACTATATTGACTATATAAATGTATATTTATTTATTAATTAATTATTACTTATTAGTCTAAACTGTACACAATGTATTGGTAAAAATATATTTAGGTCGTCAAATATAAAAAAACCTTTATGAAATATTATTAAAATTATTTGTTTGATTTCGATTAAATTGACGTTTTGAAATATTATTGGAAATAAAAAATAAATTTAAGTGAAATCTTTTTGTAAAATCAAAATTTGTCTAGAAGTTTAATTGTTTGTTGAATCATTTCAATCGGTTGAAAATAGTACATCGACAGTATTAAATGTTTCTTTGCTGTCTTAAATTATATACACATTGTTATTGTAACTGCAAAAAATCTGCAGTCTAATTATAAAATTATAAGCGACAGAATTTACCTTCTCCGCATCGATAAAATGTTATTAGCAGGAAAACATCGTAAGAGATATTAATATTCACGTTGCAATATTCACTGACTTCAATTACAATAATTAAGACCAAGATATTTCCAGTTGTTTGCGATCATGATTACATTTTCTCTCAACAAAAAACAAACCAAATAAACGACGTATCCGATGATACGAATCTCCAAAGCGAATCGGAAATGTAAATAAACAAAGATTAACAATATCCCCGTTTCATTCGTACCAGCAAATACCCTTTTAATCAACGTAAGAGATTTTCCGCCCTTAATGCGGTACGAAAAACGTGAATCGCAATCTGTGAAAGTACGGGCTCGTACGAAGGACCGGCAGCAGCGGTTCGATCATAAAGTGCTCGGCGCAATATGTTAAACACTGTGAAAAACCGTGGCAGTGTGCGAAAAGGGGGATGATGGTCCGGAGATCGTTCGACGCGAAAATTGCGATTGATTGATTGAAACGCGATCGGACCGATTTCCGGGCGCATTACTATTTCGAGGCCGCGGCGGTTCCTCGCCGTTATTACCACGGCCGAGTGATACTTGCGAGTTCTCGTTACACCGATTAACGTCATTACACCCCCGTCGTCGGGGCTCGTGTTATTGACACGCGCGTCCGGCTTAATTGTTCGGGGCAACGCGTTGAAAAACGAGACGGCCCCGCGGCTATCGTTCGAGCCGGCCGCGCTTTTCGATTTGCCCTTTGATCCGCGCCCGCGATTTCCGTCGATTAAACCGCGGCGGAACCGATGCGCGCTCTCTCTCTCTCTCTCTCTCTCTCTCTCTCTCTCGCGTGTGCACGTGATGGACGGGATGGATTAGATTCTCCGCTGGTAATTTATTTATCCCCGGTTTTACCCGTATGAAAGCGAT
The DNA here is from genome assembly GCF_028453695.1 of Augochlora pura. Classification (NCBI taxonomy): domain Eukaryota; kingdom Metazoa; phylum Arthropoda; class Insecta; order Hymenoptera; family Halictidae; genus Augochlora; species Augochlora pura. The sequence goes on along the minus strand of NC_135775.1, from coordinate 5,224,810 downwards.
TGCATCGGAATCGGATAGACGTTCCGCAAAAATCCTGCCGCATCGAGGGACGGTCGCGTATTCGCGAGGGGAAGGGTTTGGGGAAACCGACGAAGCGATTGCCGAACGGGCGGGCCAGTCGTCGTTCCATCCGGCGAAATTAATTCAGAATTAGCATCGACTTGTGCCGACTTTCGGTTGCGGTCGTGGTCGTGGCAGTGGTCGCTCGGATATATCCCGCATGCAGAGCGGCGGTGCCTCGTCACTGCAACGACTCGGTTACCGTGTTCCTACGGTCGCTCGGCTGTAACGTGTCACGTGCACGTACCACACGTGGCGACCCGGCTTGTCGGCCCCTGCGTTTGACAGCGTACACGTGCTGGCCTTTCTCACGGACGTCGGTTCGCGTGAAGGACGCCTGTCGCGCGATCAGGAGAAGCGACATCGAGAGTCCTTCGTGCGCCTTTGCCACCTTCGGCCGCGAACTGCGGAGCCGTCGACAGCCGCCGAACCGTTTCGCACGTAATGTCGCTAACCGCTCTGCTGTGAAACAGGGGCCGTCATAAAGCGATGTAAAGCGCCGTTATACCGTGTTTGGTCATCTTGCCGACAAAGCAAATTTATACAGTGACCCTCATTAATTTTCGGACACATTTTAAATGACTTTTTTAGTAGTGAAATAGAATACTTGAACTTGTTTTAGATTATGGGAGGGTTAGTTTAGATGATCGTAACTGGAATGCATTTTCTTAATTTTGCTATTATTTAGAATGATAGAAGAAGAATTTTCGCAATAATTACAGCAAAGAAAACCTAACCTAACAGCTTATTACCAGAAATCTCCACTACGAATCTGAGTTATGAAAGTACGGCAAGGGGTTAATGAAATTTTTGGCTTCGAGTCAACCACTAATGCACCATCATCCTTGCAACAATTTTTGATAGTTTACTTACTCACTTCCTCAATTCTTCAAATTCTTCTTCAAATATTCTCGAGTTGCTTAAATTTGACTGTTAAACAAAAGACAAATTGAAATGGACGATTCTGTTTACGATTCATCTTTTTACAAATTGATATCGAAAATTGGGAATTTGTATGAACGACCACAATCCACAAGCTGTCTGTGAATTATGCGACGTTCTACAATCCCAGTTAATAATGTGCTCTAGATAATGAGGTGCATAATCAGTATGATTATTATTAATACTATTATGTGATTTGTATTGAACAGACGCTGGATAATGCTATCATGAATCAGAATAGATAGAATCCAATTATATACGTAACCATTGTGTCCTATGCAACATTAAACGCCGCACTTATTTACGACGATATCGGGGGTTCGAGAATAATATGATTTTAATAGAATCGTATGCGTTACCGTATACGAATGTGCTTACTCTTTCCATGATTCATTTTGTTCTCGGTCTTGAGAAGGATGTACGATTCGAGGAAAGTCACTCACTTATAATAGGAACACATTCTTTCCTATGTTAAACCAGTCATCTTTATTTATTACTTAGTCGAATGTAGGACAACCTGAAATTTAAAGAAGTTTAACACTCATATTATGACTATCCTTTCATTCTTTTCTTGGGAGGGGGGAGGAATAATTAACTTTATATTTATCGAATGAGACATTACAATTGTTTTATTAAAAAAATAAACGAAGATCTTTTTAGTTGAAATTTATTTTCAAAATAAATGAAGATAAAGGAATAAAAAATAATTTGTATTCAAAATAAAAGAAGATAAAGGAACAAAAATAATTTGTATTCGAAATAAAAGAAAATAAATAAAGAAAAACAATTACAATTAAAAACTAAACAAGATAACAGAGATTGCTAACCAGACACTAACCATACCGCTCCCCCGACCGAACATCTGTGAAATCCGGCTCGTTAGCGCTCTAAAACATCCGGAATCCCAAGTTAAATCTTCCGCCAGCCGCAGCGCACGCACAGAAAATCGCAAAAACCTCAACGATCGGTATCGCGCGGCCAACTTAACCTCGCCGGCTCCGCCAAGAGGATTAGCCGTGACCTCGAAGCGCGTCCCCGGAACCGCGGTCAGACCTCTGTCATCGCGGCAGTCCGGCGTTATTCAATTCCCCCGCAGGGTCCTGCACGGCAACTTGGTCTCGAATAACGAAACAATGAAGGCGGAGAGCCATCCCCCCCCCCCCCCTCTCTCCTCCCTGCTCTCCGCCGATGGGAGTTACAAATTTTTCGGTAGAAGCCACGCACCGAGGAGAATGGGAATTTCGGCTAGGTGTCGCGGCCCCGGTGATAAATCCTCGTGAAAGATGACCCCCGGTGGCTCCTGGGACGAGGATTTCCTGGCGCGCGCTAACCCTGGACCTCGTTCCACGTCTACCGCCGCTAGCCGGAGGGGTTGGCGCGCGCGGGGTGGTGTCGTGGACCGGGGGAGGCTTTTGACTCTCTGCCAAGAGCCCCGGCCTCCTCTCTCTCTCTCTCTCTCGCCCTCTCTGCACTTCTGGCATCCCGGCGTCGCACGCATCGGGATTAGCGACGTACCCTGGGCCCGACCACGTCGGGATTTATGATTGAGGCTCCGCTCGACCGCGGAAAATGGACGGGTTGGAGGCAGGGAACGAGAGAGACCGACGGAGATCGAGAGAACGAGAGAGACCGGCGTAGATCGAGAGCGTGAGAGAGCGCGAAGATGGCGGAGGATGGGAGCGGCGGGTGAAGGAGGAAGGGAGCGTTTCCAGGGAGGAAAAACGAGGAGACCCGGACCGGATAGGGATCGTGGCTTCGCCGAGAGATGGAACCGGAGAGGTCTCGTAAAATTTGGCATCTGGCGTGGCTTCTGGTCGCCTCCGCTCTACTTCTTTCGGTCCGGTAGGCTCGGAATAGATTCCTCCTCGGAATGGGTTAGCTCTCGCATCCTACGCTTTTACGATTGGGAATCGGGAGTTCCGGTGTGTTCCGCGCTGTCTCGAGTCAAGTGGCCCCGGGACCAACGACTTTATAGACCTCGCTAGCTTTTTGCCGGGGCTCTCCCCTTCCGTTTCGTATTCCCTACGCAAACCGCCTCCCCCCCCTTCCTACGGCGCAACGTGATCGAGGCGACGCGATCGGATTCTTTTCGACGATACGACGGCTCCCGGTTTATGAGGTGGTCCCGCGAATATAGGTGAAAATATCGAACTTTTACGGACACTATCTTTCGCTGTGAACTCACCGCTGGGTGGAAGTTATGAGGAATGAAGGGAGATTGTGGGAGGCGTGACTGGATGCAACAGTGCTTTGGTGTAGATTATTGCTTTTAATCTTTATTTTGTGGAAGGGTGTATTCGCTGCTCCATTAATGTTTGGAGAAGGATTTTATTATGTTAAAAATATATTCTAGAAACTGTGAGTATGTATTTCATTTTGTTTTTCTTGGAAAATTTTTATGATGATTTTTCATTTGTGACGACACTTTCGAGAATTTGGTGTTTTTTTAGAGAATGTATGTATGTACTTTGAAAATTTATGTTTCATTAATTGCAATACACATTTCAATGAAACTTTCTAGATATATTTGTATATATTTGAGCTGCCTTTATGATTTTTTATATTGTACATCATTATCATTGCAATTATAAAAATTATTCACCGATGAATTGACCGCTCACTGAATTGATTTTCAGTAACAACAAGCATTATTATACAGTATATTTTGAACTAATCTAAGCTAGTAATACGAGCTGTGTCAGTAAAAATTGTTTTATAAGCCTGGCATATTAAGAAAGAATTATCGCAATTTTCACACGATGTAAAATCAAAACCATATCCCCCCAGAAAAATCGACAGTACAAAAACGTATAATCCAGCAAGAACAAACTCCAAATTTCCGCCAAGAGAAGGTCAACCACCAAGAATAATTCCGAAACGTCAGCTTCGTAATTCGATCAGAGAATTAGAACCCCGCTCGTGCAACCTCGATTCGTTCCTTATCATTTAGGACGGGTGCTTTACCGTGTCGGCTTAGATCGAGCCGGGCGCGCTCGTGCCCTCGGTCTCCCTCGATTCTATCTTTCCTCGCCTCCGACTGTGTTTCCCTGAAAGCGACTTAAAGACTGGGAGTCGGCCGTGGTCGGGTCGAGCACGAGTCCCCGGCTTGTAAATCGCGGCGGCACGGCGGCGCATAATGGCCGAGCGAGTCGGCGAGCGAGCCGATCGTGTTCGAGTATTAGGGTCGGTCGTTTCACCTGGAGAGGTGTATTACGATGCGCTCCGGTAATACGTGGGGGCCGGTAACTTGTCGTGCGAGGCGGCGGCGGCGACGGCGGCGGCGCAACGATGGGAGCAGAGGTCGTAGGTCGGACCGTTCGATCAGACACCGTCGACAGAGATTATTCCGCAACGTGACTGATTACTCGCCGATCGATCGTGCCACCGATTCGCTCTCCGCTCGATTTTATCTTTCTGAGAGCGGGCCGGGAGGAACAGCGGAGAGGAGCGCTTTGCTATTCATTAACACGGAGAACGAACGGGTCTCGAGTGTCCCCCCGTAAAAAGTAAATCAATCAGTATTGCCGATCGACGGCGGAGCAGGGGGGGAGGGAACCGTTCGAACCGGAACCGCCTTAATGGAGTGGCTCCAATTATTACGGTCGTTCCGCCTAGCGCCGTAGACAACCTTTGTTAACGACATGCTCGTCAACGATTCAGGAAGACTCCTGTCGATCTTTCCATGGCGCAGCTCCGAACGCCGCTGGGACAATGTCGGCGCGATATTAACACGTTGACGTACCATTTCCCTCGGAGTCACCGCGATTAGGAATTTTTCAATTGGCACAATTTCTGATAAATATTTCAATTACGATAAATATTAACATTCGAATTTCGCTTTAATTGATTAAATTGTTTTAACTATATGGGGATTTTAGTGGCCGATTGTCGGCGCGAAATTAATCACGCTCCGATTTTAAGAGCGACAGCGTCGATACATTGAACGATAAGTTCATAAGACTAGAAAAATTACAACAAAAACGAGTCGTCGCGTCGTTAGATGTCCAAGGTAAAGGGGTTGACGGAGAACGCTCACGGCGTTCGAGGATCACCGCGCAGCTCCAGGTGAGGAAACCAAGGCATCGGGACTCGGCGAGAATTCTAAGAAATCCGCGAACCTCGTGAATAACGTCTGAACATCGGTCGCCACTTCGGAGCGTAAAATCCACACAAAGGCGTATTTACGCGGCGTCCGTGGCGCAGACGGTTCGCGTATAATTGTACGCCGCCTAAGTTGGTTCTTCGCGCGCGCATAAAGCGCGCGTTTACCACGGTTTACGTCCGCGTAAATATCTAACCGGGCGGTAAGTGGTGGGACATGGCCAGCCACGCCAATTAAATCGGTTATGTGCGAACTCCGTCGAACCATAAGCTACGCCGTTTTCCGTCCATTTACGAACCCGGCTCGTTTCGCGTTGCCTGACACCGTGGGTATCGGCCGCGCGCTCTTACGACGCGCGAGCTGCGTCTTGTCCGCGAAGCAACATGCTTCGAACCTCCGATGCGGAACCGGGACGGTGATATCATTGGGAACAAGGCAAGGAGAGGTTATGTTCGCGGAATCATCCCGTAACGATGAATCTATTATGTCAGTCGAAGTTGACAATTCTGCATTTTTTACTTTAAAATTGCTATAATTTTATAAATTCTTTCGTTGGAAATAAATGAATATTCTTAAGTCGAACGTGGCGAGGTTATGTTCGTGGAATCATCCCTTATCGCTGAATCTATCATGGCGATCGAAGTTAACAATTCCGAATTTCTTATTTTAAAATTGCTATAATTTTAGATACACTTTCGTTGAAAATAAATGAATATTCTTAAGTCGAACGTTGTTGTAAAATATGTAATAAATATTGTCGCGAAGTTTAATTAAATTCAGCCCCGTTTTTATTTCTTATTAAGCATTGCACGTCAGTTATATTTAGTACTCCGTAGGTTTATTGTTGACTGTATCCTGTACACGGTTTATTACTTGCCACGTTTTCTGCTATTAAAAGATTGTATTTCGAGTATGCACGGAAACGGGCAAAAGTGATACCGGAAAAAAACCGAACGGCATACAAATGGTCTGTTTTCCTACCACTTCAGCTTTTTCATAAATGCAGCGATGCATCTAAACGACGCAAATGCCCACGGTTTTTGTCGAATGGAACTGCATGTTGCTTTATGCAGATCGATTTTTTAGGTTCCCCGCAAAAGTGGCCGTTTTCCCGAACAACATCGCGTCGAACGGATTTTTAACCTGTAAATTTACTTACCATTGAACAATGTGATAAGATCGGTTAAGCAATAATCATGTTTGCAACATCAGGTTCAATATCACATTTACATTTACAGTCACGTTATAATGTTTATAACGAGTAAACGAATGGTGGAAAGAAGATTCGAAAATCCGCTCTGTTTTTCGTCAAATTTATGTGCACGATTTCCATTAAAATCACGGGGGGCCCCATAAGTTTTATGCAGTCGCGAACCGTCGATCGTCGGAAAAACTGAAATTTTCCGTAAACTGGCATCGAAGTTTGATGGAACAGAGAAGCAGTTTGAAACGGCAGCTTCCGAAGAACGTAAACCGTTTTACTGCGTCCTTAACTATTTTCGGCGGCGCGTCAAGATATCGCGTTTTAATCGAGCCCTCCTAAATCCTGCCGTAGGATCATAAAACAGTTACGCCGCCATTAACCTCCGCGAATTTAAGGAAATTATCTTGCTTCTAGCGTGCACCTAACTGCTCTTATCACGGCCGTAGCGATGAATATCCCCTCTTATTTATCCGAAGCAGGCCGATGTATTACGTTGCGCGCGCTCGAGCGGCTCGGCGAGCTTTCTGCTCGATCTACGAGATCCAGGTACACTCTGCTAAAACTAAATTATACTTTGGTCTTTCGACATAAATCAATCTATCGTTTAAATTTTTTAAAGAGTTGATTTTAATTAGATCGTATGTTTTTAATAATTCATAAAAAAGAAAGGATCGATGTATATTTTAATATTTCTTCCACTAAGTAACTAGCTCAAATCAATTAGAAAGCGAAAGATGTATCAACCAGTCACTGCTATATTATAGTAGAATCTTGTCACTATTATAAAATAATATACGCTAGTCGCATTTAGATAGATTTAATATTAAAATTGAAGACGAGGAATATTTATAATCCACGAAGAACATATTTCAACGGTCACAATTTTCTACGATCTATTGCAATTTTACATAACAATTTTCACACCCCCGGATTGAAAACATATAGAAAAAAATGAAGTGTTCTATATAAATTGATAATTTATTATATTCCTATATTTACTTATTAACATACAAGATTAATACAGGAGTATTACATCCTCCATAACACTGCCATTTCTATACTATAATCTACCCTTACAAAAAAGACAAATGATAAAATAGACCAGGGTCAAGGAGGACCCAGCGACCACACAGCCCGCCCCGATCGCTCCCGTCGCGCGTTGTCGAAGGACTTCCTCGGCGCTCATTAACGAGCCGTAACGGCGCTCGCGCAAGCAATTAGCCGCGGATCGTGTAAATAATCGAGAAATTATATCGGTCGTTACTCAGGTGAAAGAGAGAGCGAGAAAGAGAGAGAGAGAGAGAGGGGCGGCGTCAGGCGATGGGAAATCACGGGGGCACAAATGTAGCACGGCGGCCGCGCGCGGTTAACGTTTCTATTAATTCTATCGGTGTCCCTAAATAACGGACGAGACGCGTTAATGCTCGCGACGATGCGGTCGTTCGCGCCGCTTGTAAATCACCGCGAGATCGTTCCTCCCAGCCATTCCCATTCTCCGTTTCTCGTAAATCCGGCCGCAATTTCCCGAATTTTTTTCCCCGCCCCTTGCCGGCTTTCCCGCGCGCGCGCACGCGATATTTCAACCGCAAAACCGAGGGTATCCGAGATTCCAGCCGAGGAGACCGCGATCGTAAAGACGACTCCACTTTCTGAAAATAGGATACACAGATTACCCTGGGATTCCCGCGGCCCGTATCAATTGTTCGCGGCGTTTCCGGCAGTTCAGCACGGGCGACCGTCGCAGCCTCCGAATAATGATAGCACCGAGTCGTTAGCGCTTCGGGAACAATGCCCGCGAATCGTTTCGCGCCGCGTCCAGCAACTATGTATTCCGATTTCCGCGGAGCCTCGAGAACGTGTCGGCGTCGTTCTCGGACGCTGCACGCGGTTCCGATGCGTGCCACATGAGCTCGCGCGTGGAACCATTTTGCTCTCTTTGTTGCCGTTTTTCTCGCCGGTCGCGGTTCCGCCGATTTCCGGTCGGAGATATCCAGCGGCCAAGATGTTGCGCACGTGTTCGCAATCGCACCGCGTCTGGAAGCATCGGCTTCTTCTCGCCCTCCGACTGTTACTCCTTCGTTTTTTTGTTCGGTGGCTCGATTTTCTGACGATCGTTTGAAACGTTTCGCGAGGAACGGCGCCCGGTAGTTGGCCGCGAAACGTTCCGAATTGCGCGGGGCTTGTAAAACGAAGCAAAAGCTCGCCGCGAATAAATCGGAAGGAGTTATGGGCCGTGGAAGGACTTCATATTTTATTTAATTTACTGCGGCTCGAAGTCGCGCACGTTGGACGAGAATGCGGGAATACCGGCGGCGACGCGACAAAATATCGCGGGCGTCCTCGTATATTTCCGCGAAGAACGAAACTTCATCGGGGAAACAAAAACAATCCGGGGGAGGGGAAGACAAGAATTGTTGATGCAGTTACCGGATAAAGTCGTGCATCCTGATATCGGCCATTTGTTTGCCGGCAACCTAATAACTCACGGTTCCACGGTCCTCTTTCTCTTTCTCCCTCTTTTCCTCTCTGTCTCCCTACCTCTCGCCGTCTCTCCGTTCCTCTCTCTCTCTCTCTCTCTCTCTCTCTCTCTCTGCGGCGTTTCTCCGTCCCTCTCTTTCCGCGTCTCTCGCCGCGCCGATGTATGCAAATCCTGTCTGCGAACTTGCTAAGTGCACGCGCAAGTGTATCAGGAACACGATAAATTGTAGATCGAGGGAAGGAAGTGTCGGCGGGGCGGGGGGGACCACGGGAAATTCCGGGGAAATTGAGTCAACCACGGTTTCGAGAGTTTTATCGATACAGCGCCCGACACAGCGGCAATATTTTCGAGTATTTACCGATATTCCAGGCGCCGTTTGACGGCCGCTCGCACGGAAGATCGCGGGAGCCGAGCCCGGCCGAGCTTTCCCGAATTTTCACCGCACCGTTCGTGCCGGAGGGCGGAAAGGCATGTTGCAAAGTCGACGGGCGACGCGCGGTAATTTTCCTCTGCGTCTCGAGTTTGTTTTCCGAGGGGACGGACTCGACACGGCTACGAGCAGCCACCCATACGAACGGAACAGACTCCGTCGTCGGGCGAGCAGCCTCAAACCCTTCTTCTTCCGCGCCATTATGCGCGATTCGGCATCTTTAAATCGCGTCCCGACGAAGATCCTCCCAGCCATTGTCTCTCCGGATGCGTGCTGTCGTGTGTACTCGAGCTGCCACTTGACAGACACGATGGCACGTTTTCGACGCGAAAGGTGTTGCCGCTTCGAATATTTTTAACCAGACTTTAAATCTGGTTTTCTGCGCTTTTTAATGTTAACAGCATTTTTCAGTAGCACGACGGAATTATTCGCTCATGTATGGAAACTAATTTCTACACGTTCGTTAATGTGTACATTTAAAATTGTTTTACCACTTTGACTGCCGTATCAACGACCTTGAAATTTTCATAAAATGGAAGTATTTAATTTAATGAAATTAAAATTGTAAAGTCAAGTTTCATGACACGGATTACATTTGCAACATTTTAATGAAATGGTTAATCATATTTAGTTTAAATTAGTAAGATGTAATAGACATATTATAACTTATTAATTTCATTAGGGTATTGGAAATGTAATTTATGTCATTAAACTGTACAATTTTAATTTGATCAAATCAAATACTTCCATTTTATGATGCCTTCGAGGTTATTGACACATCAGAGAAAATATTAAATCAGTTCTTCAAATAATGGACACTTGCATATTTAAAACAAGAATTCATAGTATAACCATAATTAGTAAATAACTTACTAAATAAACACAATTAAATACACAACAGTTCACAGTAAAAAACAATAGTACAAACAATCACATTCCCCTCCCAGCTCTCAAATAACATATAAATTGTTTGAAGAAACAAAGCCACGACCCCGCATCAATTTTCTCGAAGAGTAAGCTCTTTCCCCTCGACTCACTTTCACAGAATCATCCCGCGCCGCGTTACACCCCTGCACCCAACAAATTCGCAGACGCAGAAGTCGTTCGAACTCGCAGCTTTCATCGATGCCGCGGCAGCCTGCCGTGGATATCGGGTCAGAAACATTCAATTGTTCGCCGTCGTCGTGCGCGGAGCCATCGAGAAGCGAGACACGAGTCGCGAGAGTCGCAGAAACCGCGGGAACTCCGCGGATCCGAGTGTTTTCCTGACCGTCGAACCGACGACCGTCTCCGCTCAGGTCCCTTAATTCAATTCGACCCTGAAAGCTTTCCGCCGCGAGGGTCTCCCGAGGACCTTTTTGATGTTTCGCGCTCTGATTCGCGGGCGGATGCAGCGAAATACCGAAACCAAGGGGTAGATGGCGAGAAGGAGAGAGAAAGCGAGATGAAGAAAGAGAAAGAGAGAGAGAGAAGGGGAGTGAGAGAGGAAGGGAGAGACGGAGGAAGGTAGAAAGAGGTTATTTACATAAAGATAAACGTTTCAGTTTAAGCACATCAGAGACCGGGTCGAGGAAAGTAATTTGCGGCGGTTAGTCGGGAATCCGATTTACATTTAATGCGAGACGAAAATCCCGCGGACTCGAAACCAACGGACAATTAATGCGTTCCGCAGGTGCGCCGAGTATGGGGGTTGGTTGAAGAACGGGCGAGGCGATGAAGGAGGGGGGTGACGGTGGCGAGGGGTGGCCCGGGGTAGAAGGATCGTTAAAGCGTAAAGCTTTCGCCCTCGCGAGAGCAAGAGGTACGCAACAGTAAATTTGCATCCATTTCGGAATACGTGTCGCTCTGTCGGCCTGAAAGGGACCGTTGGGGTGAACGCTGGGGTGGCAGGTGAGGGGGGAGGAGGACGGTTGTAGCCGGCGCTGCCGATGGTGGTAGCCGGCGCCGCCGGTGGGTGGATAACGCGCGAAACCTGCCGCGCCTTTTAAGGGAGACTATTCGGGGAATCGAGTAGAAAAGAGGGAGCGCTTAATCGGCTTTAATTGCAAACATCGCGGCGCTTCGGGTTCCCGCGAGCATTTCACGGTGTTGAATCGTCGGCGCGCGGGCTGTTTTGGTCCACCGCCTACGCCGCCTACGCCGCCGACGCCGTTTGCCGCCACCACCCCCCGCGGCTCCAGCGCGACTCCATTTTTCCTACCGTGGTTCCTCTTTCCCTTTTTTTTCGCTCTCTCCTTTTTCCCTCCGTATCCGCCCGACATTCGCCATCCACGCGACGTCTGCGTCGGGTCGAGGCTTCATTTTTCACTTTTCCCGATCCCGTCGCACGCACACACACACATGCATTGCCAGTCCGAACGAATCGGGCCGCGTAAATTCGTCCGAGACTCCTCCGGCTAGATATTAATTTATTCGTAGCCTGACAGAGTGGAAGAGAGGGTGGGGCAGGGAGGCAAGGTTGAAGCGGAGTGTTGGAAACGCAGAGACGAAAAGGAAGCGCAAGAATTGATTAGAACCGGACGACCACTCACCGCGATTAGTTGGCCTAATCGGTGACGGTCGTTAACTGCGACGAACGCGGCCAGTCCCTATTTTTGTTAATAATTGTGCTCCCGCGTGATCCTCCAGACGATTTTTTTATCAGTAGGGAGACTAGATAGCGGAACGAAGGGTCGATGTTGTTATGCATGCTTTAGTTGCAGTTTTCAAATAGTAATAGGATCCTAGTCTAATTAGACACATTTTACGAACTAAAATCTGTATTTTCATATCACTGAATTGTTTATTCAACTAAACACGATCTTGTCGTTAACAATTAAAGAAGAAAGTAAAGTCGATTATTTTTCCTGAAAAATATTCTGCCATTTTTACAGAAATACATCGTTCTGCTTAACGATATTCAAAAAGCACGATGAACCCAGTGACAATATATACCCAGTCCAAAGTGGATCATCGTAAACGCAGTTAAGTTCCTTAATCCGGCCAGATTGATTAACCAAGCCAATCCAGGTCCCTTCGGGCGCAATATAGGAGCCATTTCGTACGTTAGTATCAAAACTTCCATCAATCTCGTAGCGAGCACACTTCCAGTTGATGGCCCGCTACAACTAAAGAGTCTTCAACCGCGAAAGGCTTGCAGCCCTGCCGCATCCATGACAACTTGAAACTTAAAACGAAGATCAGCGGAGCATCAAAGTGTACTCGGCGTTGAAACCCAATGAAACCCTAAGGGTCGTTCAACCAAGGGGGAAACGATTAGACCGGCGAACGTTTTATTATCGTCGAAGCAAACTTGCCGAACGATCGCTTTACGAATAAGCGCTCCCGTCGAAATACGCTTGTCATAAAAACCCTCTTATTCGACCGGCACCGGCTTTAACCTAGATTTCCTCTTAACGTCTGTTGCAACGCGAAAGAGAGAGAGAGAGAGAGAGAGAGAGAGACCGTATGCCTACACCGGTCCGCGCTCCATCAATTCTGTGCCCGCGATTTTTTTTCCGCGAGAGTTCACAATCTGACGATACGCGATGTCAAGCATCGAGGACGGTCGGCTCATTTCTTGTTCATGGCACGAACAAATGCTCTTGCCCTTAATCATTCGTGCAATCGTTGAAATTAATCGATGCGAGTCGTCTGATGTAACTAGACCTTTTTAGGTCAAAATAAAAACTGTTCAAGTTGCAACAAATTGAAGTGAAATAGTGATTTGTTTTCTTTAGTAACGTGTTTCATTTTATTTTTCATCATTTTTATTATAAATGTAAAAAGTCTGCAGACTGGTTGATAATCTACGTACGAGTTATACCCAGTGCGATTTTTAATTTTCAAGTATGAATCTAATTATTTTCCGGGCAGTTTTGATTATAGGGCATGGTTTGTTAAAGATGAATTATAACTAATAAAAGCACACTTACGGTTTACTAAAATGAAAAATCAAATATCTATAGATGATGACAAAATAAAAATGTTCTGAATATCTAAAATAATTGACGAAAATAAAAACCTCTGCAAATACAGAGTTTAGTTATCAACAATATCAATCGACGATTTTTCATGTTATCATTGAAAGAAATGTCTCCGACCTCATGGTTTCGTATGAAACTATATTCACTATATTCACTTCACGCTATACCATAACACAGTGTATAAAAAACACATCGCTCCATTAAAAAGAGCAACATGATCGAAGCCATGATTGAAGTCGCCGTTTTAACGCTAACAGGAAAACTGTCGATATCGCGTTACGCGGCCTTCCATACCGAGCAGCCATTGTTAAAACAATTTGCCACTATGCCTCGCAGTTTCTAAAATATTCTGCAGCTAAAACGAACGCGGCGTACACTCTATTTATTCTGTCATTCGTGCCACTGTCTCGTGCTGTAGGGGTCGCCGATCGAGCGGCGTTTCATAATAGGTACTTTCGCCGTGGTTCACGGTCCTGATTCGTCCGCTTGTCGTCGAACAAACGGCCGCGTAACCGGGTCTCCGCCGGAAGCCCCGGGATCCACCGCGGTTGTTGGTTGAATGGCGAGTTATTCGCGGCGAATATCTCGAGGACGGTCTTAAAAGGGAATCAGACGTCGGTAGGACGCGCGCGAGCGCGCGGCACCGGAGGCTCCCTCGAAAAATATTCAAATTCCCCGATCCTGTTCGTCGCCGGGCGTCGGACAAGGGATGGAAATGAGAAAGTTCGACTTTGTCGGCAAAGAAAAGAGATTTTCCGCGGGCAAATAGCGCGCGGTGGGGGAGGGGGGCGCTGTTTTTTGTCCCGGGGCCGAGGATGCTTATTCGAGGGAACCTTGAAGCGAGCCGCCGTTCCGCCGTGTGTGCTGAGAAAGCCGCGAGGAGATCGCGGAAGAAAAGAAAGTGTGTGTGTGTGTGCGGCGTGAAAGAGATGGCGAGAGAAAGAGAAAGAGATGGAGAGAGAGAGAGAGAGAGAGGGAGGGAAGGGAGAGAAGAACAAGACGGCATTCGGAGTCTACCCCTCCTGGGGGAAATCACATGCTTCCAGGTTTTATGAGGACTCCCACTTCGCGGACGACCCACGGGAAGACTCGCCCCTATCCGCGCGGAACGGCTACAACCACCTTGCCTGCCTTCCTCTTCCCCCCCTACTCCCAGCTTTCTTCCGTTACCCTCTTTTTCCCCCCCCCCCCCTCTATCTCCCACACTTTTCTCTCCTCCTGTTCTTCCCGGGGCCACCGACGCCCCGGCTCTCGTGGGAGTACGAATGCTCGATCCCTTTGTCTTGCTGGATTATGCCGGCGATACAGTTCGATGTTTAAGACGATACTCGAGCGCGAGGCCGACGAGACGCGGACCAGAAGAAGAGAGAGAGAAAGAGAGAGAGAAAGGAAGAAAAAGTGCGAGAAAGAGCAAAAAAGAGAGAGGGAGAGTAAAAGTGAGAGAGAGAGAGAGAGGGTTAGGGGGTTGGTAACCGCGACGACATAAACCCCGATCTTTAAGAGTACTCCCCTAGGTGAGCCGCTCGGCTCTTCCACCCCCTCGGCTTCAAAGCACTGGGATTCTGTGCGCGAAGCATAAAACAGTTTGCTACCGTTCTTACTTTGTTCGGGGCGAGCTTCTTCGGGAATGGGGACTCTCCGCCGAGTTCGTTTCGCCGCGACGCAGAAAAGACCTCTGATATCTGTGCTCCGGTAGTTTCGCGAAGCCTCCCCGCCCCCCGCCCACGCCGCTATGGATCCTGTCGTTGTCCGACCCGCGGGCGGCGTTCGGCCGCCGCGACGAGCGGAAATTGATGTTAATAATTTCTGGCGGCTCTGGTGCACCGTGATCTGACTTCCGATGTTGTTAGAGTGGGATTACGAAAAGTAGCAGGAGTACGTACAGCGGCTGTTCTTTAACTTGTTTACGGGGGATCTAGTTTTTGCTCGACCTTTTCATTTTTATTTTTTATTAACTTGGAGGGTTCATTGTTAATTCGCTTATGGAAATGTGAGTACATTTTTTGGCTGTTTGTTATCAGATCAGACGTAATTTATACATAGTTGCATTAGGTGATTGTTAATTATAAGGTAGTAAGTTGTGTGGTGTTACATTTGCAATAATAGTAGATTTAATTGGTGAATCTGTTTGTTAGTTTATGGGATTTTTAATCTAAAATTACTAGTATTGATTTTTTATATTATTATCATAATAAAAAAGTTATTTTTCATTGCTTTATTACTTATCAATAATATATGGCGAAATATTTTATGCCACATTCAGAAATATTATAAATCAAACATTTTCTGTGCTACTAATTGTATCGTTTTTAGATTTACAAATGTATCCTGTTAGTTTAATTATTATATATAGAAAATATTAATAGCTTTGTTTAATTCTAAACTGAGCAAATTCGAAGTGTTAAATGATGTATGATTTATAACTTTTTAACATATTTCTGATAACTCTAAAACCTTATGCTCATAAATGTCATTTATTCTATTAACAGAACACTGAGTCAAATGCTTCACATCCTCACGAAACATAATTTTAATAAAAAATTAAACTACCCTCCGAACAATTCAATCTTTATGCTCACAGGTAAAAAATCTAATATTTTATTTGCATCGATGCTTACTAGACGAGAATTAATTACGACAAGAATTGCCCGCCGGCGAAGGAAAATAGGTATAAAAACTGAAATTGTTGCTCCGCGACGTAATCCGTCGGCAGTCGCATACAAATTGCACAGAGATTTTTCAACCGGCAGCCGGCTGCATTAAAATCAACAGTACACAACGTCGAAGATCCTGTCCGCGCAGCTGTGGCAAAGTAACCATATTCGAGCGACATTGTACGAGCCCGTGGAACGAATAACGCAGCGAGTTAACCGGGGGTAATTAACGGAACGATTAATCACCGGCTGGTTCGAACACACGCGGTAATTAACTCTCTCTCTCTCTCTCTCTCGTCGTCGAGGGTGTCGTCTCGTTTGAATTCTTACCCGGCGGCGGATCGTTTTCCACGTCCGCTCGGAGCAAGACCATCTCGTTCGTCGAATCCCAGGTTTTCCCTGTTAACGTCGCGCGAGACGCTATTGAGCAGCAGATAACCCTCTCCCATTGGCCGCTGCTTGGCCGAGTCTCGACACCACCTCCGTGCACTTTCACATTCGACGTTCGAGCGCATTCAACCTTTCTGCTCTCTGGATATTCAATCTTGTGCATTTGATTTATGACGATGCTTTCGAGCGTAATCTTTTAAATGAGGATACTTCCATCGGCTGTACTATTCTCTCGCCATTACGAATTCCCAATAAACAGCATAATAATCAATTACTGCCAGCGGACGCGGAGGAGTCGTCGCACTCGGACGGCTCGCACGTACTCGCGATCTTCGACCATAAATCAATTCGAATTTAAACCTTTAAAATTCCCATGATCTTGTTTCCCAAAAATTACAGAAATAAAGACGATAAAGACGAAATAGTTTAGTGAAGAAGTCCATCGTAGTTAAAGATTGAAAAATTAGTGTTCAATATCATCAATCGATAGTCGTTGAAAAGAGCAGAAATGGACAGTAATTCAAAAAAGTTAATTTGAATATAACGACGAGTAAATAAAAAATTCTTAAATGCAATAATATAGAAAATTGTTATAACTCTTTTACCTAAACCAAATTCGAACTGTGATTTAAAATAATAGAACAGTTCTAATAAAAGATATCAACCTAAATATAATTTAATAATATTAAATCATCCCAGAAAAAAACTTTACTTCCCACTTTTACTTTATACGATTCAAAATTAAATATAATCCCCAAAATACTTACCAAAGCAGCAGTTATTGTTTATTAATACGGTATTATTTGCACGATTTTTATATTCCGTTAAATTCGTAAAATTTAATTACCAGCTTCATACTCGACAAATACAAGTCAAGACCCGAATGTACCCCCGCGAGCAATTCAATTTCCCTCTGAAACTCTTCTGGTCGCGCAACGCGCGTTTCTTCGGCGCGGCACGGGGAGCGAAATGATTTTTCGAGTTCGCGGCGGTCTCGCGTTTCGGACCCGTCAAAGAATCGTCCGTAAAATTAATTATCCGTTGCCGTGTACAGGAACGGACGTCCAGAGAGCAGCGCGGCCGTGGCGCGGGCGTATCGTGGAAATGTTTAATTTCGCCGGCGGGCTCGAAGCTGTCCGGCTAAAAAAGAATTTCGCGCGTTGCTATCGACTACCGGCGGGGCGGGGAGGGGAGGAGGGGGGGGGGGCGGGGGGCGGCGGTGGCACGATTGCGCGCGTCCACGTCCGGATACCGTGAAGACAGCGGGCGCGGGGGGGGGGGCCCGGGGGTCGGCGGCAAAGGGGGGGGCGGGGAGGGGAGGAGGGGAACGGAGACGAAGGGCCAACGGAGGCGGCATACCTACGTGTACCTACTCCATCTTCGGCGGACCGACGGCTAGAATATCGATTGACTGCCGTATCTCGATAGATAGCTGGTTCTTCCCTCGATCCTGCACCCTCTCTCTCTCTCTCTCCCTCCCGACACCCCCTTTTTCTCGCGCTCTCTCGGAATTCTTCGGCCGCTCATGCATGTCGGTCGTTCGCAGCTTTCCCCCCGAAGCCGGTCGGAAACCCTTCCCCGCGTCGTTCCGACGCTATTATCGCCCTCCGCCCTTCTTCCCGCCGGAGCTTGCATCTTCTTACGCGGGCTCGACTACGTCGTCCAAGTTTCAGCTCCCACGTATTGTAGCCGACGGAGAGATTCCCCCTCGGTCGTTTTCTGCCCTTTTTGCGCCGGCTTACGGACGTACGCTCGCGAATGGAACCCACCCCGGAGTCCGTATCGTCTTGCCTTTAGTTTTCCGTTCTTACGCGGCGATCCCGCCTGATCATTCTAAATTATTTCATACCGTTGATCCGCTTACCGCGCGGACGGTCCATTTGCTTCGAAATGCAGTATTTGTTAGTAATAGTATTTATTACTTATTTCTTTATCTATTTTCATTGTTATACATATGTTTTACACGTTTTTATGTCTATTCATTCTGTTATTTCTTTTTTGCCAATATTGTTGTTTTTACTCTGCATTCGCAATACTGTTTATTTATTACATATTCTTTATATTTAGCGCCCGCGTGAAGCGGTGGATTTGTAATCATCCCCGGGTATTTTATGTAAGCCCGGGGGAACATTTATTGATAAAATTAATATCATATTATTAAAAATAAATTTTAGTATAATGCATATTATTTTCTCACACAGAAGTATTAAAGAGAAGTATTTATTTAGTTCCAGCTTCCTGCGATCTTGAATCGTATAACAGTTAGTTAATAATATTATTACGTTTAATTCGTTTTATTTATCTAGCATAAGCGAGTCAGATGACACTTTAACTGTCCTACAAAAATCAAATATAATAATAATAGTAATAATAATATAGTAATAACAGAAATGAAAAATTACAATATAATTATAATATACAAAAGAAACTGACCATCCCACCATCCGATCAACTGATACACAGTCAATTATAAAGTTCATTAAAATCATCGAAGGAAAATTATCTGTCAAAGGATCGCTGCTTGTTTAAATCAATTTGTTAATGCGCGTGCAGCGAATGTAATTCGCAGGCAAAAGTTGAACGTTTTAAATTCAGCTGCAGCGCGACGGGGGCCGCGGGCCGGCTAAAACTACGAACGTCACGGTGAAAAGTAATCGTTGAATCGTCAATTAAAAAACACACGGTCGAAACTCGCGTAACCTCTGAACTTTGAAAACTGCGGGATCGCGAGCGTGTTCCCGTGGATATCCGCTGTCGCGGCTGTCCGTGGAAGCGACGCGACGTTCCGGCCGCGTTTACTCTGGCTCCCCATCATCGTGTTTTAATGAAAATTATATGCGGCAAATATTTGAAAGCCCCGTTCATATTACAGTCCGCGGGACGCATTAACGAGACATTTCTCGAACTTCGTCGACGGCGGACGGCGCGTTTCATCCCGAGAGCACCGCGCGACCCGTGTTGATTCGCGCGATCAAAACGCGCTCCGCTTCCTCGACGCGGAGTGCCGGCGAGAGAAACGCGCGGCCGCGCGACGTCCTCCCGGCGAAAACGGTTTACCAAATCTTATCTGTCTTATCAAGAGCGCCGTCGAGCGCTCGACGACTCTCCGAATATATATATACATGGGATGTCTTAATTTTGCGTCGTAATTCCGACCCGAACGACGAGCTTTCGAGCGTGGTACTTCGACAAAGGGACTCCCGCAATTTGCCTGCAAATGGAAACGGTTTGTCGAGCGTTGTTTAATTTCGTGCTGAAAAACCCTCCGCAGCGAGAATTTGCACAATAAAGATACGGTTTAACGTGTCGACTGGCAAGCCGGCAGCCAGAAAAATCCCACGAAATCGAGGCAATTTAATTAATGAAACAGCAACTGGAAAGTCAAGGCCCATTACAACAACCACTGAATCACGTATCTCTCTTTCCCCGTCTCTCTTTCTCTCTTTGTCGTCCACGTAGAATACAGAGAAACTCGCGCGGTAACGAACATTAATATCCGCGTTTTCTGTTCATCCACCTTTTCTCTACCGTTACAGTTTCAACAATGGGGATTACGAACATGGCTGCGTTATAGACAATTGATCTTCGTGCATGTCATAAGAGATAGTTTTCGATCTGATAAAGTGGTTACAGTGAGGTTGCAGGAATCGTTTTTAATGAAACATATGTGAGATATGATCTGTGAAAACATAATTTTTCGAAACTATATATTTTACTTGTTTTTACTATTTTTTTCGTAATTAACAATATAAATTACAGTGTTATTGTATAAAGTATTGCAAGAATTTATGTCATCTTCTATGAAACAAGAATGAATATTTTTTGCATATTTCATTATACTGTAATATTGTTGAATCAAATGTCACGCACACGAACTTGCATTAAAATTTATTAACAATAAATAAGGCTTGCGAGAGAAAATTAGAAATACGCAATTGAAATTATAAGAATTCTAAGAGTTTTAAGTTTTAATTCTTAAGAATTTTAAGAATGAAATAAGCTACCAATTGATAAAGTGTTAAAAATAAATTTTCGTCAAACGATACTCATGAAACGTAATGTATGGCTCACGTGACTACGATTCGAACTCACGCAACCGAGATATCGTCGAAAGGAAATTTTGGGTCGCGCACTTTTTTCGCCCCCGTAAAATCGAGACTCAACGCAAACGTATCAAGGACTCGGGTGACTTCGTCGCGGCGAAGTTTCGAGCATCGAGAGGATCGTTTCCCGTAAAATGTAAAACGATCGCGTTCCCCTCGGCAGTCTGGGTCTCGTACCTTTAACGACGATATAGACGTTCGCTCGTTCGGGAACTCTTAATCGACGCGCATTAAGTCCTCGTCGATGGAGGCGACGCCGGAAACGAGACTTTATGCAGCATCGTCGCGTATAAACTTTGGCGCCGTCAGCTTCTCGCCCTTATCGTCTTCCCTACCTACCTACCTCTCTACCCCCCTACTCCCCCTCCCCGCCGCCGTCGCCCTTTCCGTCGACTTCGAAAATCACCGTGTACATAAGTCATGCTCCTTGAAAACTTCCCGCGTCACCCTCGCGCGCCGGCTCTCCGAAGGGGCGGCCCGCCCCGCGGGTCGGTGCCGCGACAGCCAAGATGGAGCGGAGACTGATACACGGGGAACCAGAAGAATTATTTATAGAGCCGTCGGTCTTCGGCAAATGATACGCATTTTTTCGCGGCGCGTGATCCGTCGGGATCGAAGGGTCGCGTCGGAATACTTTACGAACCCCCGCCGGCATTCTTTACCGCCACCAATTTTCACCGTCATCGGGCATCGACTTCTCGATCATCATTCTGGCTTTACCGTCGGACTTGTAGATTTTATGCAATTGCAAAATTCGAAGAGGCTATTTATACTATATTGACTTCTCTGACGCTGAAACTATTTGATGAGTTTTTATTATTTAGATTTAACTTTTTGCGGTTGAATTAACCCTTTACACTTGAAGCCATATAACTGTGAATTTTAAATAATTTTTGTGACTTATATTATTTTCATTTTATATGACAAAGTGCATTTTATGCGTATGGCATTAATTCTTGTAATATGTACAACAAATACATTTTTAAGAATTTTTTAAATCTAGTCTTCGATAATATAAATCTTGTTTTTCGTTTAAGATAAGACAGTTTTAATATCAAATAGCATAATAATATTTATGACTCCCACAATGACGTTAGTCGAACGATTATTACTATAAATAATGAGTCACCAAGAGTCAAAGCACACGGGAAATTCACGTCCAGCTCCATAATCGTCTCCATACGAATACAATAAAGCGCGTAGCATAGGATAACAGGATGCGTGGCAGCAAGCCGGGGTTAAAAATTCCGAATTCCGGCCGAAGAAAGTCGAGCGAGGGTTAATCGAGCGTTTGATTCCGCGGGGCCCCACGGGGCCGTAGACACCGGGCTACAATCAATAAAGATTATCTTCGCGCGTGTAGCCGGGAAACGTCAGCCGGGCGAACGGGGTCTCCCGGCCTGCAGGCGACATTGATTATTCGGGATGAGGGAAAGGAAAAAAAGAAGGCGGCAGGGTATATGAGATAATCCTATCGACCTGCCGATAGGAGGACACGCCGGAGAGCCGGTGGGGACGCGGCGGAACGGCGAAGAAACGAGGCAGAAGTTTTCGGGGGTAGGAGGAACAATATCATAAGCGATTCGAGGCACGCTCACCCTCCCGCGCCCACGGCGACCCGCCCGCACGATGTCGCCTAGGCATCCGAAGGCTTTCATCCTTCGTCTGACCTCTCTTAATTCCTCGAGCGATCATAGGAGACTCGGGACGACACCGTGGGAATCGGCTCGTCGGAAAGGAGCACCGTCTTTGGGACGTTTTTCTCAAGCGTCGTTGAACGTCTCGTAAAACTTCGCTGTAATCAATTTATCGCGAGTGTCTTGAAGATGGTCTCGTCAAAGTTTCGTTAAAAAATATTTACGTACGATATTTATAATATTTATAAGAAGACGAAGATACAGAGAGAACGATTTCGTAATGTTAATATTTATTGCGCGAATTTTTATTAATAATGCAAGACAAAAATTGACAGGGTCTTATAGTATTTATACTTTTCTGTTCGCAATTAATTATTTTTTAGTTGACGGAGGAAACTTTTCTATAATATTAATTTCTGTAAAATGATATCAAGATGAGAATTTATATAAGAAACCAGAGCCTAGATGATTATTTTATAATCAGTTTACGGTGACAGCAATGTAATGTCTTTAGACAATTTGCTGTTAGTTCAATCATTGTTGAAACAATGAAAATAACATCAGTAATTAAGAATGGTCAATTAAAAATAATAAAAATATAATGTATATAAAATAGCACTGATAATCATATTTTTTCTATAATCATGTAATAAATAAATTTGACCCCCAAATACCAAATACAAAAAAATAATAAGAAGAAGAAGAAGGAGTCTTCTTCTCCTTAAATCGCAGCTCCATCCTACTAAAATCAGGATCAATCACCAAATCCGCCTCGATTCCTCATACTCTATTATAAAACGGTTATAAGATATTTCACGACGGATCGAACGTTTGAAAAATTTGCGGAGGATGACGGATTCTTCTGATCCATCGGGCAGGATTCTCCCATGAAGTCTCCCAGCCGAATCGCCGTCTCTCGATGAGCATTCCGAAGGGTTCAGGATTTTATTCTGATCGCCGGCCGTTCCTCTTCTCCTGTCTGTAATACCGCGCGGCCTCTCCGCGCTGGAATTCCCCCTCGTGAAATGCCATCGGCGGCTGCGGCGGCTGCGGCGGAAAAACGCGAATGGAAATCGTAATTTTCGAATGAGCGCGTTTTAGGAGCGAGCGGAGCCGGGATCCCGTGGCTCGGGCGAAGACACCCGCCGAAACTGTATTAAAGTCGAACTCGGCGAGAGAAAGAGAGAGAGAGATAGAGAGAGAGAGAGAGAGAGAGAGAGAGAGAGGATATGCCGGGACTACCGCGATTCCCTCGGATTTCGCCCGGGGAATATTTTCGCCGACTTCCGGGATCCCGCGGAAGCCTTCCTACCAGAGACACACGTATCGTCGCATCGATATCGGGCCCCGGCTTCCATTATGTCGGCAGGCAACGTCCAAAAGATAATCCCCGATGCAATCGGCGCAACCCGAGGAGGATAACCGTATCGCCGGCGAAAGAATCGGAAAAATCTATAGGTGTGCGCCGTAACTCTTCATCCGCCATCCGCCGCGTCTCGCGTCTCTTTTTCTGTTTCCTCGCTCCCCCCCTTTCTATCCCTCTCTCTCTCTCTCTGTCTCCCTCTTACCCTTTCTCTCTCTCTCTCTCTTTCTCTCTCTTTCTCTCTCTATCTCTCTATCTTACCCTTTCTCTCTCTCTATCTCTCTCTCTTTCTCTCTCTTCTCTCTCTTTCTCTCTCTCTCTCTCTCTCTCTCTCTCTCTCTCTCTCTCTCTCTCTTTATCTATCTGTCTCTCCGTTTCTTTCCGGCCGTTCTCGCGCCGTCCGCCGTCATTGTGTGCAAATGCGGCCGCGCGCACGAGGTGCGACGAGCTCGTAAACGGTTCGTATACGCGGGCCCCGGATCTCGCGCATAACAGAATACGTCCATTCCGATCCGCAATCCCGCGGCGGAGTCGCGGAGAAATACGCCCCGAATTCCTGTCGTAGAAACCGAAATAAAACGACGATCCGCCCCGGCAACGCGGCTGAAAATCTGTATCGCCCGGCCAGAGCGCGCGCGTCGCCCCCCGCCGCCGTACGGTTGCATGACATAAGCTCGAGGAAATCCGGAAACGTGTATATTCGACCCCGCTAAATCGCGGATTATTTGTTGCCGATTTATTAAATTTCTTCCGAAAGGCGCGTCTCTTTGATGCGTCGGGCTTGTGGTGTTATCTGCAGTTGGTGCATCGGTTTATTTTAAAATTATTGGGTGATGTTTTTAAAGGAAAT
Source organism: Augochlora pura (assembly GCF_028453695.1). NCBI lineage: Eukaryota > Metazoa > Arthropoda > Insecta > Hymenoptera > Halictidae > Augochlora > Augochlora pura. The sequence goes on along the minus strand of NC_135775.1, from coordinate 5,200,631 downwards.
ATTCTTTTTATTTAGTAGGTGGAATTTTGAGTGAGATTTGTGGAAGCTTGCGAGAGAATAGAGAAAGTAGTTTTTAAAATATAATGAATGTTAATGCAGAGTTTATTATACCAGATTATACGTATATTATATTGAGTGTGTTATATTATATTTCGTTAATTTGGTATTTGAGTATATTAATTTGATTTGGATATTCTTATATATTTTTCAAAGTTAAAACCATTTGCAGGAGAATTGTTGATTAAGTCAAAAAATGTTATATAGTACTTACAACAATTCTCTGAATTTTATACGTTTCTATAAAACATCGAACTGGAAACAGTATTGTATTCTTTTCAATAACTCGCAAATTTGACTACATTATTATTTAACTCTTATTTTCCAGAATCGATAAAAAATCTATTACTCCACAGAAAAATACATGCTCTACTTACAAGTCTGTAGAAAACGTGAACGAATCAAACAATCCGGTAGAATATATAAAGCCGAGCTCCCGATTCTACGGCGACACCATCAGCCCCGCAGCGAAATCCGCGCAGATTTCGCAATTCGATCAAAGTCACCATATTTTCCATCAGCCTAAAACCTCGCACCTAACATCCCCGACGCCCCCCGTCGATCCACGAGCCACCCGAGTTACGTTTCCAACCTAACCCCCTCCCGATGTCTTCGGAAAGCGACGGGGAAGATATATGGCGGGTATATCCGACTGCGTGCCGGCTCGATGGAATTTTCAATTCGCGGACGTTCCCAGAAAAATTGCAACCGACGGACCGGAAGTTAATTTACGGTCCCGTAGACCCGGCAGCTCGCCTCGGAATGTATTCGCTCGCCGGCGAACTAATCGAGCGCCGCGTCGCGCGTCGTTCTCCCCGTCCCTTGCCGCGCGTCGTCGTCTATCCTGGGGGTGGTGCGTCTCGACCACCCCCGCGCGTCCCTCGCCGGGAACACCAGCCGTGGGGGCGCGATATCTACGAGCGCACGCCGTCGCGGATGAGGTGTCAGCCGTGCGGGATGGTGCATACTTGATGAGTAACCACCAACTTTGCACTTCTGCACAATATCGCGGCGAATTAACCCCCGCGTTCGTAACCGCCCCTCGGGCTACACAACCCCTCCCCCCTCCCCCTGTGCCGCTCTTATATGTCCCCGTAACTCGGCTACGACCGACGGAGCAACCGGGAGTGTTTTGTTAAAAGATTTAACATCCATTAGACGACGACGACGACCGCGATCCACGCTGACGGATTTGACGGGGACACGGGAACGGCGCTTGAGGGCGACGACTCTTCTTCGACGTCGGGGTTTAACCTTTAATTGGAGGAATTCGGGGGTTTTATATTTTATGTCGTACTTTGGGAACTTTCTCTGAAGCAATGTATATTTCATTTCAGGGCATTTATTGTGAAGGATGTTTATTTCTTTTGAGTTCAATTTGCAAGCCAAAAATCCAACCTATCCTCAACCATTGACAAACTTTCAAAAGAACGCTTCCCGTCGCCAATGTTTCCCGCCGTTCCAACAAGTGTCCAACAAGTCCAACAACTATGCACACACATACAATCTTCCCGAGGACTTATCAGAGGCGCGGTTCCTCGGGAAAAAAGAAAAGAAAAGAAATCGCCGAGCATCATCCGGGGTCTCTTTCACTTATCCGGACGCGGCTATCGCAATTACGAATGCAAATGCCCCGGACACGAGATACCGGCGAACAATTAATCCCGTTCGTTAACATAATTTTGCATGATAGTCAGAGGCGCATCGGGCAGGCCGGATATCAGTCGTAGCCCCGGCGCGAGTTATCTCGGAGCAGCGGCGAAGAATTACCATGTAAAACAACCCCCGTGAACTCGTCAAGCCCCGGCCTTTGAGGCACCGAGCCCACTTTAGATTTCGCGGTTCTTTTTGCCGTGTCCCCACCCCCGGTACCCCTTTCGCCGCCGCATTGCCGGCGACCGCCAATTTTTCCGAGCCTGTGTTACGGCCGGCTCGTGCACCGGGGAGGTGTTGCATCTCGATCGCATCGCGGCCGATTCGACGTCAGGCGACGCGCCAGCGGACTCGTTTTTCCAACCACGTTCCAGCTTTTCTGGTACGCGGCTGACGTTCCCCCGCTCTCCCTGTCGGTCAAATAAACAATATCGATGGAACTTTTTCCTTCCATTACGTGCTCCGAGCTCGTCCGGCCGTGTCGGTGTCCGGTCCGGCGGGGATGCGCGGATAACTCGCTGCCAGAAGTTCCGCACTTACGAGACGACGTTCGGAGGCTTCGATGCAACTCGTCCTGCAAACTCGTTCTTACAGAGAAATATCCGACACGTATATTTTTTAAACGGTGTTGCGCAGCGTCGGGAAAGAGTTGCGACGGGGAACGTGTTTCGACTGATATACTTGGAAACTGGAACGTCTCGTATTTTTCGAAACAGCGGCTCGCTGGTCTTTTATACCGAACAGATTGATGCATTTGGGAAACAGTGCCTTAACCCTATGCAGTCGGAGCTATTTTAACTGGAAATCCAAAATATTTCTTCACACTTATAGTGTTTCTATTTTATATAATCTGGAGCATTTTATACATTATAAAATTGTATTTTATTATTTAAGTAGCAGATAATAGCTGTTAACAATTTGTTAAATATTAGTGAATTTGATAGAAATTATTTTAAAACGTAGCTCGATAATTTTTAGCGGCGAGAAGTTTTAACTGCAAAGGGTTGAAAACAGTGCTTTCTTTTTCAATTTTCTAGCGAATTTATAGTACGTTTATCATAGCTTAGACATGTTAATAGAAATTAAATTTATGCTACTTTTACCTAATCAATCGCTACACAATTTATATTATCGGTCAATTTTAAATTGAACAACGCATTGGTATTTCTTAAGATATTAAATGTTGACTGGTTATAAATAGAAAGTTTCCGGTAAATTAATCACGAATTGAAACCTTATTTTTGAAAAAATGGAATTACACCATTCTTAAAATAAATGGTCCAAATATCGGTCCGGTATCGGCTGTTAGGCGTCTTTGGTTTCCATTCAGGATGTTCCGCCGACCGAGAACATCGATATCCCGCGGATTGTGTACGCCGCGGGAATCCGTGGAATTACCCGGCCGCCGCCGTAAACCGTAAACTACTTTTCTATAGTGTTTTAACTTCGTCACTTGTTATCGGCTTTAAACCGTGGCACCGCGATAACAGGTGTACGTGAGAACGAACAGAAAAGCGCCGCGCGCGCTCGCGCGAGTTGCCGGAGTTTCGGTACGTTCTCCGCTCGTATTTCACCGTCAGACGTCGCGGGCGGCCCTGACGTCGATTCACGATAACGAGCTCGCCGTCGGATTAGTCGTAAGCCGTTCGACCGTATAACTGATTAAAGTTCGATTCACCTGAGTGTGATCGGACTCGATTCGGCTCGGATCGGGCGTGTGTATACGCGCCAGTCGCGTCCGTGTAAACCCGTCTCGGACTCCGGGAACTTACCCGGAACACGCGCCTTGGTTTCGGGATGGTCGGTACGCGAAGATATCGATCTATCGAAGTTTACCATTCCCGAATGTGTCGAATGGAATAATGAATCCGTCGCGGCAGAGTCTCCGCGAAGTATTGTCGCGCTTCGAACTCCACGTTCTCTCTCGCGACCACGTACACGCGAACAGTTGTGCGGTGCACGATAGTTGGTAGAGTTTGCATGGCTGGAAAAATATGCGAATTCATGGCAGTTTAACCCTTTCTTGCAATGCGTTGTTGGTGAGGATGATGATGCGAGGGGTGAATGGTAATCGAACTTTTAAAGAAATTGTAGAGAAAATCTAAATTTCATGTGTTTTCTGTTTCTTTGCAATATTTTACTTGTTTATATAAGACGTTTATTTATTTGCTTTTATTTTATATATTTATGTATATTATATTTTATACATTATATTATATGTATGTTATCTGTCTTTATTGGAGATAGAGAAAATAGATTACAATGATGATTGTCAGGCAAGCAATATATTTATATATTTATATAATATTGCACAATATTGCAAATATTGGAAAAGATATTTTTCCTCGAAATATTGTCCTAGCTTGAGGGAACAAGAGAGAGAGAGGGGGGGGGAAGGAGTAAACGTTACAGTTTCCCACACACAGCGACGAGTAAAAATTAATGGACACTTTCGGGAAAGATTCTCGTCCAGGACACAGCGGCACGTCAAAGTGGGAGGACGTCCGATCCCGGCTGGGAAGACACGCGTAACGAGAAAAGACAACGTCGTCCTGCGTCGCGTCGCGTCTCGTCGAATCGCCGCGGAAAAAGTCCGAAGCGCGTGGAAATTCACTTATTCAGCGCCGGGAACCTCGCTGGAGACGAGAGGGCTCGAAAGTCGATGGTCTTCTTTTGTCGTAGCGGCGGCCCTGTTCCTCCCTTCCGTCTGCGACCCACCCCCGTCCCATCGCTCCCTCTCTCTCTCTCTGTTTCTCTCGCTCCCTGTCTCTGTCACTCTCTGATTCTCTCGCTTTCTGTCTCTGTTTCTCTCGCTCTCCGTCTCTCCCCATCTCCGTCTGTCCGCCTCTCTCTTTCACACCGACGACGAGACTTGATGCAAAGCACTGCTTTCACGGTGCGGTAATTTCATTTTCGCAACGAACTTACTGGCCTCGCCCCGCTCGTTCGCATCCTCCGCTGTCATTTCCCTCCTCCACGGCGACGCCCCCTTCCCCCCCTCGCGCCCCACCCCACGGCAAGGGTCGCTGTTAAGCGCGCAGTTTCATTTACACGAGCCCAGCGCGGCGAGCAGACGTCGACCCCCCAGCCGTCCCCAAGGATCTCCTTGGCGTCCGCGTCGCCAAACGAATCGATTACGCGCCGATTTTAATGAATCCCTGGGAGGGCAGGCGGTGTAACAATATTATGATAGATCGGAGATTCGAGCGGCTGTCTCTCTCTCCCTCTCTCTTTTTCTGTCTTCCCGTCACGGTCCCCGCTCTCCCCGCCTTGATTTCTCTCCGCCTGCGGTTTCTCCTTCGAGAGCATTACCGGCGCTCGAGCACCGTCTGCTTTTTATGCTCTTCATGGTAGAAAATCACCGGCTTGCGCTCGCGGCGAACCTGTTTCCGGGCCTCGAATTACGAGATCGAATCAATGTAAATCCGCGTAATCGCGCGGACACGCGGCCCCGCGGTTTGTTTATGGACGATTACAAGCGCCGATCTTGAGATGCTGCGGGGATAATCGATTTCGTGGAATGCCACGTTTACGGTGTTCACGGAGCTCTCACGGCGGAAGATCGTTCGCTTCGAGAGACTTGGAGCATCTTCTGCCTAGCAGGAATGTGTGAGGATTCTTCGGACACGTTCGATGACTGTTCGGAGGCAAGCATAAAATTTCGAGCGTAAATAGCATAAAATGTCGAGAACTCGAAATTTTTCGAAATTCGAAGAATTTTTAGGCTGAGAGGTTTCAAGTGCACCACCCCTAAATCACAGTTATATATCTGTGTTCATAAAAAACGTCGCATATCACAGTTTAGAAAATATTCAGTTATTGCACTAATTGATCTGTAGCATGTGCAGTTTACACATTTGTCACAAAGAACATCCTAAAGTCAAATTCGTAGCCCGAGAAGAATTATACAATTCGAAGCACCTAAGTATCGAACTACAAGCGCCACCACCTCAGATCTGAAAACACGTGACTCGCGGCGTTCTTCGCAGCCGCGGAAGGTATTTTATCGCGCTCGCGCAGCCGGGAAGAAGAAAACAGCGTCGGACGGTACCGAAGGCTCGCGGAATGGAATTTTTCTGTTGTCTGTTTCGCATAGTTCCAACGCTATGGTAATTCCGCGGCGGTGCGGGCGTAGAGGGGGGGGGCGTAAGAGGGGCGGCAGAAGCGTCGGCATTAGCATAGCCGACAAGCTTGCGGGTCTGGGACGGAGAGAGGCTCTCTCGCGGCGAAGATCGGCGAGGGTTGGCCCCGCGGGACATGGGGGAGCGTCAAATAGGTTCAGAATGGCCTGTCTAACGTCTGCGGCGGGGGTGTGGGCGCGGGGCGCGGAGGGAGGGGGAAGGGGGATAGTGGCAGCAGGAGGCGAATGGAAATAACACGGTGGAACGCAGCCGGAAAGGGGTCTCGTAGTTACCGGTTAACGAGTCGACTGATTGTCTATAAAACTTGCTAACAAACTCTCGTCCTCCCCCCCGACCCTTCGCCCCGAGCCCACCCCTCCTCCCCACGGTTCGCCGGTTCCTCGGCTCACTCTCGCTTTCGCAGCTCTAACTGCCACTCCCCGTGCGACCCTTACAGCTAGCCGGAGGAACACCGAGCTCTGGAGGAGTAGCAGTAGGAGGTGGAGGAGGGAGGGTCTTCCCGACGACCTCGACAACTCGCTGCAAATTGGAAAATATAAAATGCAAAGTCGCCCCTCGATTGCCTCCGAGGATGCCCTTTCGGAGAGGTCGATGTTCGGCTCCGGACCCAGTCGCGTTAACTCGACGATTCTGGGATAGCTGCCACCGTTTCTCCATTGATCAATCGTTCGGCCATGGTGATGGGTTAGAAGCCTGTTGGGTGGTAAGAAAAAGTTCGAATAGATACACGTGGGTTTTGACTGGGGCTATTCAAAAATTTTCAACTTTATCAACGGTTTGGAATTGGCGATTCTTCGGCATTTTTCGCAATATTTTGCTGTATTAGGTTCTTCGCAATCTCTTGCTGCAACAGATGTACATAATTTTTATTTTATAAGTACAAACAAGTGCAAACAATATAAATATGTGCTCAGTTCACCATCATTCATATCCAGGAATATAACTCTACATTTTTACAGTATCAGATTGACAGTAAAATATAAACCGAGCGCTATGTTCATAATAAAAATTTATCTATCATCTTCAATTTAGTATTTAATATTTAAAAAATTATATAACAATATTGAAGCTCACCCTAGTACAATTTAACACATTTATCTCAATAATAGGTAACAAATTATTGCTTACCGTGACTACCAATTCACAGGCTACCAGTCAATAAACTATAAATAAAAAATTTATAACAAAGCTTAAACCGTAAAAATTGAAAAACTGAATTTTGACGGACAGCTCTAATTCGCAGCACAGTAGCATAAGATCGAGGCAGCCATTTGTCTCGCCGCGTGTTCCCAAGCAGCGGAGAGGAGGTACGCGCGCTTGGAACAATTGCTGCACAGAGCTCGATTGATTGGTAACGGTACAGGGACCTCCGGAATCTTTCTATTAGACTGGAAGGTGGTCAGATTTTTCATTTTTGTCCACCTCGATCGAGCATTCGGAGCGGTGCGCGCGCGCCCGCGCAGCGTAAATGTTTCACCCTGTTTGCTCGAGTCGATGTTTACCCTGCCACTCGCAGCCGTCCGGCGTTTACCAAGCGGATAGACGCGAGGAAATGGAACGAGGAGCGGCGTCGAAGGAGCGCCGACCCTGTCGAAACCCTGCCAGGATCCCCTCGGTATTTGGCAACGAACGCGCAGCGGTCTGGATTGAGAAAATTTAGCGACGTTCCCGCTGTGACTTTTGAACTACGATTTTCCAATCGGGGCTGATTTTTGTTCGAACTATTACCTGGTTATCGACGAACTTCCATTTCTATGATGGAATGCACTTTAACTAGTATTTGGTAGTTAATTAACCCCTTCGCTCCGAGGGACGTAAATTTATTAGAATTTATTCAAAATGATGGAATCTCACGATGACGCATGTATTATATAATGTTAAAAGATATATATAGTTAAATACCTGTAACTTTATGACAAAATACAGTAAATGATTCTCGATAGAAATGTGACAACGTGACACCTGCAATGGTTTACTTCAGACTGACTGGGTCCTCGCTTTCTCTTTTTCACTGCAAGGGCAGCTTATACCCAAAGAGTGCAAACCTAAAATCTACAGTAATGAAAGAAACGATCGTTGCACATCAAAATTCATAAGTGCAATCCGCCGTGTAACAATACAAATTACAACGGTCGCAAAACAACGAGGTAGCGAACTGCCAAACGCGACGCCAGTTCCGGCAACGTTCCAGGGATCGTCCCTTCCGACCTTTCCTTCAATTTCCCCAACGACACCAGGAGCTTCCCGCTGTCTCGCGCTAATGGATTCGCCGTCGAACCCGCGGCCAGGCCTGATGGCTGGCAATTAATCGTGATTAAACGATAATGCGGCGCGGTGACGTCGCAAAATCTTTTTCGTCGCTGTCATCGTTCATTGTTCCCCGGGCCGGGGTGGTCGGGGCCGGCCCGGCACGGGGGTCCGTAATGATTTTTTTCTGTCCTCATCCACGGCGTCGGCCAAGATGAATCACACGAGGAGGCAGCCGGACGGAAAAAGAGGCGCAAGCCAGCAGATCTTAGGAACAATATTCGGTGCAAATGGATACAAACGAGATGATTGGCCCTGGCCAATCCATCACCGCCCGACCCTGACTCTCCTCGCTCAACTTTTTCCCCCTTCGCTCTCTCTTTCTCTCTCTCTCTCTCTCTCTCTCTCTCTCTTTCTCTCTATCTATCTTTCTCTGCGTCTCGAGAAGGGAGCAGAGAAGGGTCACGCTCGGCGCCCGAAATAAAACACATCCATCATCATCCGTATGCAGTGTCTGTCGATAAACAAGCCCTGAATAACGTTATGAAGCTGCCCTTTGTTTTCGCCGTTTCCATGGATCCCTGGAAACATCGGGGGCTGCGCGCGCGCCCGCGTACACGCCGGGTCACGAAACAATAGAAACCACCGCGGAATAGAAACGCGTTTATCGTTTTTTGATACGAGCTCGTTGTTAATGCACCACACGGAACTGTTTCGTTCCTCTTCTCGATTTTCGCCGATGAAATTCCATCGATGCGCGAACACCCACCCCGTTCTCGCTCCAAGCTTTCATCCCTTCAATCTTTCGTCGGGGAATTTACAAAAGGCGAGGTGGATGACCCCTTACACGATCCTGTAAAGACGCGATTGTTGTAGACTTTGTCGGTTTATTCGCCTGCGTTGAATGCAATGTACGATGGACTGAGAATATTTATTCATTTATTTATTTATTTATATATTTAGTTACTTATATACAATATGTGTACTTATACAATTTTTTATGTATATTAGAGTAGTTGTTGGAAGATACATAAGCGGTAATTACAACATTTAACAATTGAAATTGTAAAAATATCAATTAGGCTGAAATATTCTTTTGTTAAGGTAGTAATTCTTGTTACAGGGTTTGAATAAAAAAAATTTGACTATGGCTAGTGGAGCAGATTACTGTGCAATGACCAATTGTCTTTGATTTATTTTTAGCCATAGTTTACGTTATGTTTATTCAATGAAACAAATTACAATTTGTAATTCTTTTATTTTGCTTACATTTTAATATACTCATTGCTTTATATATAAATTGTAAAAATTGAAACGTGCGAGTTATGTAAGTTAAAACGTCAAAAAAGAGCTTTATGCATCTTGTTGCAATTATAATACAATTTTCAGATACAAGGAAATTTATTTCTACTTTATTACTGCCATAAATAATTTTCTAGTTTGTATATTGAGTCAATATCTCGTCTCGATTTTTCTCAAATAATCTATGAAAATTAGAACATGTTTAAAACACCAATGTTAATAATTACATCATTGTGTAAAATTTAAAAAAGAAATTTCAAAGTAAAATTTCAAGAAAAATGAGTGATTGAACGAAGCATATTCAAAACTCGTTCCACTCTTCGATAGAAAAGGGCAAGGAACAAACCACTCAACTAAATAGAAAAATCAAAACCGTGAAACAATTCCTCGACTTTCCCGTCAGCGCGTGGGGTTAATCAGGCATTTCTACAACACGAGCCCGTCACTTCCGGTCGGAATAAACACCCTACCACGTATCGCGCTCGGTTACAACCTCGCCGAACAAAACTTCTCTGGCACGTTCCCCTCGATCCGTCCTCGTCCTCCGCCCTTCCCGTCGGTGATCTGTTCCTTAATGCATGAAAATGAGATGCGACGCTCGCCGGGTACTCCCGTCGAAATAGCACGGAGTGCAGTTCCAGCGCGCGGCTAGTCTCTCTGTCTTTATCTTCCTCTCTCTCTCTGGCAAGCGTTGCCGCGAGGCGACGAAGACGACGCCACTTGTCAGCGAGAGCCAGCGAGCGAGAGCGGAAGATAGTGAGATAAATAGTGTGTGTGTGTGTGTGTATGAGAGAGAGTAAGAGAGAGAGAGAGAGAGTGAGAGAGTAAGAGAGAGAGAAAGAGGGAGTGAGAGAGTGAGGAAAAGAGAATGAGATAAATAGAGTGTGTGTAAGAGAGAGAGGGTAATAGAGAGAGAAAGAGAGAGTGAGAGTAAGGGAAAGGCTGAGAGAGTGAGAGAGAGAAAGAGAGTGGACGAGAACCGGAGAGTAGAGAATTTCGTCAAGAGAAAGAGAAAGAGAGGGGACGAGAACCGGAGAGTAGAGAATTTCGTGAAGAGAAAGACACAGCGTCCTCCTGTGGTTTCCGCTCTCGTCGCGGACGAAGAGGAGGCGGTCTGGCCGGCTCTCTAAGCAGAGAATGTATCACGCTCGCGCTGGGACCGAGGTAAATTCGCGGACCACGCCGCGCTGCGACGTGACCGTTCTCGTCGGCTGTCGTCGTTTACCGGCACAATGCGAGGGTGGTCGGACGACATCCTCGTCGTTCACCGTCGACGACGTAAACTCCCTCGCCGCACGCCGGAACGAGAGCCGCGCCGCTCTCTGCTCGAACACGCCGGACGCCGCGCCGAATGAAAACGTTCGCCCCGACGACTCCTAATTTCCGACGACGACCGGATAATGCGCCGCGACGCCGCGCCGTTTACCCCGGACGCCACCGCCTGCCTCTTCTCTCGGTCTTCCTTATCGAGGATGCATCTGCGTTTAAAATAAAAATTGTCATTGTCAGTGGAAAATAAGAGTCATCTAAAAGCGTATTTTTTTATCAATAAATTTTGACGGGTTGAAAATTATACCATTTGTTTTATATCACTTACTTTGACAGGTATATCGGAATTTGGGAAATGTTTGTTTACTTAAAAAGAATTGTAAATTTAATTGCTTGTCAAGATTAGTGCAGTAATCATGCTATGACTACTTGGTTGACGACGATTAACTGAGGAATTTGGTATCATGGTAGTTAATGATAATTCTAAATAGATTTTAGTTTTAACCTGTATGTAGTTTTTTTGCTTATTCATGTAGACTTTATTCAAATTTTATTTTAATATATGCTCGAATACCGGAATTCAGTTAATCGTATTTTATAGAAACATTGTTGCAGCTTCAATAATTTTAAAAGAGAAAATTACAAATGCATCGTTTGATTGATCGCGGTGTAATTAGTATTAATATATCTGAGTTTCGATACTTGCTGTTTAAATTATATTAAACTACACAGATAATACATATTTGTGTGCTGCAATAAAATAATCGAATTTCCACGAAACTAATTTATAATACATGAAACATTAATTACTGGCTATAATACGAACAAACAGAATAACTTATATTAATATACCTTAATTATTACTATTACAATATTAATTTTAATTTTACTGTTACAATATTTCACGGGTAATATTTGGAATTTGTGGCTATTTCTCCTTCTTGTCGCAAGCATTTGCACGATAAACTTGTGCACAGTGAAGACACACCGCGAAACAAGATGGTAGTCGACGCTTTTTCCGTCCGACGAACTTTTTGGCGCGCCCGAATATAGGAAGGGTTAGACGGCAGAGGGTTCCGGCGAAAGCGTCGGCCAGAGAGCCGTGGAAACGCGGGTCGTAACGACTTTACCGGTTAATGGCCGGTTTTACAAGACACGCGTGTCGGTCGCGTCGACGGTGTGCAGTACGCGTCGAACGGTTTTCCCTCGCACGGTCTTCGCTTCGAGTTACATCGGCTGCAAACGGCCGCGGCAGCGTGAAACGACGGAACGGAATCGAATTAACGAGGATAGATTTACGATGCCCGTTTTCGCCCGGGAGCCGTTTTTCAGCGAAACCGATCGGAAAAGACGTGGCCGAAAGGAGCTGCCGACGGGTTCCACCGTCGCGTCGTTCGACGCGTCAACGGACACTGTAAATTCCGCCGGCACGCCGTCGACGCGCGGCGCGGAAACGGTTTAATAAATGGACGAAACAAGCCTGGCGCGTTAACGACGAAGATATAATAGAATTATAATTATCCGCGTCTCGTTAGGCGCGCCTCGGTTGTCCCCGCGGCGTAAAAGTTTCCTTTAAACGTTGCGCGCGGGCGGCGAAATTTCCCCTGTTTTTCATATTTTCGCCGTTGTTCCGTGTATTGTTTTTTCTTTTTTTTTTTCGGGCTCCGTGCCACGGTCGCGCGGCAGTAAAGCAACAGTTACGATTAACTCCGCGGGCAAAAGTTGGTGGGCGCGCGCGCGGCCTCGCGCGGGGACCCTCCCTTTGGGAGACACATTTCATGATAACGACGCCGAGAAAAATTCAAATTTAATTCGCCTAGCGGTACGAAAATTACGCGGTCGGGGACGCTGTTGGGGCAAAAATTAATTCCGCGTGAATTCCGGTCGGCGATGGCTCGCCTCCGGCCACCAGCCGAAACGGCGGGGACTATTTTTTTTTTTTCGTTCGCCCCCGCCCGCGACCGTTCGCTCTCTTTTTGTATCCCGATACCGCCGGAAATCATAGGTCGCGAGCCGGCCCTCCCCCCCCGTTTCGATTTTTCCCGGGAAGTCGACGCACTTGCCGCTTCCGGCCGCTGTTCCGCGCCGGTTTGTTTCGCGAGTTGATTTTCGATTAAAATCCGTGGAACACCGGGTCTCCGATTTCGACAATCTGGGTCGCGCGCCGCATAGCTGCGGACCTCTCTTAACCCCGTCGATGTACCCGGCTCGCATTGTTTGTTGCTGCAACCGGCGGCGGACGCAGCCGGAATCGCGGAATCGAGATCGCAACGCGATACCGTGGCCCTGCGATTTACGAGTGGCGAGAACGCGCGGGACAACCGTAACGCCGACACCGCGTTCAAATATTCCGGCGCGCCGGAACAGATTGCCGGACAAATTTTTCCGCAAGATTCTCACCTCATCGTTCGGTCGCTTTGCAAAAATTGAAACCGGATTTGTCTTTCTGCAACGCGAAACACTTCGAAATGCATCGGAACGTGGTAGAGTACAGTGGTCGTTTGATTTAAAAAACTGTGGTCGACGAAGCCAAACGAAACTTGGAATAATAAAAGAAAGGAGAAACATTAATTTGTTTATCTATGTTATATTTATTTTATATTTCAATCGTTTTTTCAACTAATTATATGAATTATATATAATGTGCTGCAGCACAAAGATTTCTTTGTACGTTCATAGGTTTCCTAGCTGTAATATTTTAATAATATTATTATTAATTATTCTCCCAAAGCTTAATATTAAAAATAATAATCTTACCTATTATTTTTACACTTGAGAGACTATTAATTAATACAGGTTTCGTTGATGTATCATATAAAATTATTGAAAGAAATCTAAGCGAACGAATACTTTTTTTACCCACTATAAACGACGACTGAATATTAATATAAATAACAAAGGCAATATGTAATATCAGTAATAGTAATAATAACGCGTGTGTAAAAAATACTAATACTAATAAAAGTGATATTAATAAAAGTGGCAGTAAAGGTGACATATAAAAGTAACAGTGACATCAATAAAGTATTCAATTATTCACGCGAGCTTTTACAATCGCGAACACATTCTCCTCAACATAATAAAGCTTTCAGCGTGACAACTGCTCCGACAAGTGCTTTTTTGGCATCGAGCACCGTTACCCGACGGACAAAAGTTTGATTTCCTAAAAGAATGGTCGGCCGCCCGCCGCGTCCGCAGCTCGGTTCCTCTCGGCGCTCCGCCCTCGCATTTTTCAACCCCTCTCGACCTTCGTTCGGCTTAAGCGTCTCGCGTCTGGCCTGTTCGGTCGATCGAACAATTATAAAAGGGGTCGCAGAAGTTCCCGGCTCAACACTGTTTTCGCAATTACGTAAACGCGGGGTGCTGGCCGCGGCGAGACAACATTCAGCGACTTACCTTTATTTCGAGCCGGAGAAGAGAGAGAGAGAGAGAGAGAGTTAGGACGCGCGCAGGTGGCGGGAGCGGCGAGGTCGTCGCTCGGACAGAGGAAAGAGGAAAGTTTTGTCTTCGGTGGAAGTTCCTTTTGTCGGAGGAATCAAGAGAGCTCGTTACCGATCTGCAGCGCGGAACGATGGAAGTCACTTCGCCGAGAATCGGTCGTCTTACGGCACAGTTCGCGACAATGGAGGCGTCTGTAGCCCGGCGCAAGTTTCTTCCATGCGAGTCCTCTCTCCTCTCTCTCTCTCTCTCTCACCCTCTCTCCCTCTCTCTATCTATCCCCGTGTCTATATGCTTCCATCTCTCTCTAGATTTGCCTCTCTCGCCGTGATTCCGTGTACGGTAACTTCGTTACGGTGGCCGCGATGCGCGTTCGCGTCGCCGAGCCCCGGCTCCATCGAGCGTGGTCTCTGTTTCGCTCCGCCTAGCGCGAATCCAGCAATTATTCGATCTTATTTATCCCGACTGTGTCGCTTGGCGAGATTATTACAAAACTTTGCTCGTTTCTGCGCATCCCGAAGCATACTTCGACGAGACCCCGCGCTCGGCGAAACAGAGGACGACCTCTCTCTCTCGCCCTGGTTTTCGAAGATGCGTCCCAGATTTTTTATGCTCGTCTCGAACAATAGCTCTTGCGAAACTAAGTTTTCTCGTGTAGGTACCATTGCCGGGGGATCGTAAAATTTGTTACTTTCGTTTCGGAGTTCTCGCGACAGGAAAGAATCATTTGTAGGGTGGAAAAATGTGGTATCAGTGCTTTACCTATGCAATGTGTTACTTTGTTTTACTTTTGTAGGAAATGAAGGGGTTATAAATAAGGAAATGAAGGGGTTATCAATGAGGAAATGGAAATTATTTTAAAAGATTGTAAGAAAAGATGGGGGAACTTATTTCTTCTTTTAATACTTTTAATAAGTTGTATTTAGGGTAATGGAGCCGATTACTGTAGGAAGCCGATTACTATTTGCTCTTTATTAACCCTTTCGCTAGGGAAAGTATTACTGAGTACTTGACAATGACGTATGGAATGCTACGCGGTAGAAGTCGTTTCTTGTTCACTAAATTTTACAATGATATTTATTGTATTTAGTAATATCACTTTACTTTCTAAAATATAGAAGTATTTTTTTAAATATTATAGCCTACTGTTTGTTAGTTATGAAAAGTGTCTTGTGTAAAGTATGAAATGAAATATATATGGTATGGACGTATATATAAGCTCTTCGTAATAAATGGTCATTCTTCGAGGTCGTATACATACGCCCGTTAGAGCGAAAGGGTTAAATTTTTATATTCTTTCATTTTATTTATTCTCGATTAATTCTCGATTATTCTCTATTAAAAAAAGAATCGATATTCCTTATTCGATAAATATAAGTTAATTATCCCAATTCACTTCATCTTTCTGTTTATAAAATCTCCACCTATTAATTTTCCTCTCGAACGCATAAAATTCGACATACCACTTTAAATTATCAGAATTAGAGACCACACTTACGACTGTCCGTTCCGCGATCGATACATTAAGAGAAGCTGAAATCCGCGCGGAATGGTGTAGGTCGTCGGAAGACAAACGTGACTCGATGTTCGAAAAAAAACGCGGATTATTTTCTCGGCTGTGCCTGGTGTACGAGGCGCTAAGTAGTTTCCCGGATCGCCTGCACGTGCGGGCATTTCTCTTGGATCGGGAAGATCACGGCCGTCCGATAATTCCTGTCCACACGTAGTCGCTCGTAAGTGCGTTCCCGCCTTTGAACTTCATGCATATGCACGACCGCCTTGTTCGGCGGGGGACCGCGTTATCGAGCCATAAAAATGGTAATACCGGAATGGAAAACCTCGGGAATCCCTGGTTGCTTGGTGTCGATAGCGTCCTGGTTGGCTCGCGATTACCACGGTGTCCTTTATCGCCCGCATAAATCCGGATTCCGTCTGGAGTGCGAAACGATCGAACCGAACGAAACGAACCGAATCGAACCGAACCAAAGGTACGAACGAACGAGAGGAACGAATGAACGAGCAGACAAAGTCAGGTTATGTCTCGGCAGACAAAGTCAATTCGACTAGCACTGCCTGTGTTCCACGAGATCAAGAAAGGGTTACTTCGATACCATCCCCGGCTGCGATCCGGTCGTTACCGCTCATCGACGCTGTCCATTACCAGCCCCGTAGTAACGGCGGAAAGTCTCCGTCGCCGATTCCCGGGGCTCGTCCGCAGTCTGTTCGGCAACTTGGCTGGCATAAAGGAGCACGTAGAGAACCATCACGTACGAATTATACTCGGGGACGATCGCGCGACAGCGATAATTCCTGCCGTCTGAGAAGTTTAATCGAAACGTACACCCCCACCCCTCACCCCCCTGCCACGACGCTTCTGTCTTTACGGCGTATGCAGCGCTAGATCTTGCAAACTGTAAGCGCGAGCGTCTGCACGCACTGCTTCGGCTGCAATTCCAGCCCCTTTCTCTCTGTCCCTTGCCTCGAGTCCCCGCCACCCTATCCCACTTTTCATCCCTTATCCTTCGCGCCACGTTCCAGCCCGCGTCTCGGCCGCTCGGTCGATCGAACAATTACGACCGGTTATTATTACATCGTTCCTGCCGGAATTAGAATACTCCGTTACACTCGCGCGCGCGCGCGCGCGCGCGTATGTAAGAGAACGCGAGGCACGCGCATAACCTACTTTTCGTGGCTTTCGTTGCGGGAACTTCGCCCTCTCGTACGGTTCTCCCGGATTATCGTGCGGCAACTTGAATTTCCCGCCCGCGGGAAATACTTCGGTAATCCTCTTTGAACACGCGGAAAACTCGCATAAAGATCCACGGCTTAATTCGACGGGCTCGAACCGTTCCCGCCACCGCAATCGAAAAACCGCGGCTCTAGCAGGAAAAAGGTTTCCGCGTGCCCTTCTGTAGCGGCTGCCGGGGATTAATCCAGCGACGAGGAGCGGCCGACGAGCGGCGGTTTCGTCGAGTATTCGGGTAATCAAAGTATTAATCAAAGCAGAGCGGCAGCGGAAGCGTAAAAGTAAAAAGCCTGCGGTCGAGGTCCGTTTGACGCGTTCTTCCCGCCGCGGTCCGGTTTTAAACTGTTTACGGGAGGACGCGGCCACCGCCGGACGGAATCGGGGGAAAAACGTTGACCGTCTCGACGGCGCCGTTTCCGCCGGAGGAGATCGCGTTCAAAGAGCGAAAATAAAATTTCGGTGACGAGAGGTAGCTGGAGTCCCTGACGCGATCGTTAAGAGGTTTACCGTGTTTCATGGGGGTTGCGCGCGACGTCGGCCGGGCGTTTTACGCGTTTTACGCGGCCGACCGGTGTACACTTGTTACCGTGTCGTAGCCGTGGCTCCGACGGGATTGGCTTTTTCGACGGGGGCCGCGGGAAATTGATTTTTCGTCCCGCCTTGTTCGCCAGGCGACGGCTCTTGTCCGTCATTCTCCGCGGGAAATGAATTCCGTCGCAGCGGAACGGCGCGACGCGACTCGAGATTTAGCCGCGATAGTCGAGCCTACGGGAACCATGAAAGATATTAAGCTTTTTTCCTTTTACGACATCGCCGTGCCTCGCCTCGCCTCTTTTACGACGCGACGCTGCCGTCGACGCCGTTCGCTGCTGCCTCCGACGCTTTTCTACTGTTGCTGCTGCCGCTGCTGCCGCTGCTGCTGTTGCTGCCGCTGCTTGTCTTTACCGTAAATCCCTCAATCCCACGGGAGTCAATGGACTTTCTCGTGGGTTACGAGGTGCGGAGACCTTCGTTCCGCAGCTTCCACCGTTGAGTCTTTAAATCCCCCTTTTTCTCTTCGCTTGTTTGTTCATCCGAGTAGTTTCCGCCAGCCCCGGTGTTAAGGGAACAACTCGTAAAGTCACTGCCGGGTATTGAGTTCCGATCGACGTCGATGGCGATGGCTGCCGCCACCCCGCGCGCGAGGTAATAAAAGATGAAACGCGACTGTCTCGGCCGACCGAACAATTACGCTTAATCCGCGAAATTGATCCGTACAGATCTTACAGAATTTTTGTTTCTTCTATGTTTTCCTTTAGATTTATTCCTAGATTTTTATAAGAGGGGAATTAAATTTTGTTTCGATTTCATAGAAATATACAAAATTCCTATTTAGTGGATTATGTATGAAATCTTTGTTACAAGTCCGTTACTTTGCTATTGTATAAGTAGATAAAACGAGAATGTCGATACGACAGTTTCAGTTCCTTGAAATGACATCTTTCATAGCGACAAACGACGTCTTTCATAGCGAGCGGTATTACTATCGTATAATTTGCTAATTTCTTATATTTTAATGCATACTTGAAGAATAACTACACAAATACATAAGTAAGTAAATATAATAACAAATATATAAATAAATAGAAGAGAAAATATACAGAAAAATAAATGAAGAATAAATATGAAAATAAATGAAGAATAAATATAAAAATAAAGAAACTAACAAAATCCATGGTCCAGCAATGACAATTTGATTAATCCTTCCATCAGAAACACACAACACTGCGTAAATCCAAAGCCAACACGATAAAAGGCCAGAAGGGCATGCAAATTACAGACGAAAGCAAGTGTTTCTACAAGATAAAGTAGCACAGTGTGTAAAGAGTAAAGAGAAGCGAAACCGAATTAGACGTACAAAGCGAAGTGACATTAAGAGTCTCGAACGGCAATCAAGAGATCGTCGGTCGCCTCGCGAAGGTAGAAACAGAGCTTGGATTAAAAGCGTTGCGAGGAGATGCGTCGCTCGTTCGGAGGTCAATTTTTCATTCCGTTTAACTGGCACCGAAAACGACGTCGCCCCCCGCTGCGTCTGGGGACTTTTCAGCAGCACGCCTCCGCCGCGGCTGTTCCGCATTTCAAATCGCTAGCGGATACAAGATCGAGACGATGGGACCATTTGTACGGGCGGAGTTCGCGCTTCTCTCCGCGGCACTGACGAGTCGGGTCGAAGCTTTCCGCGCGGAATCGGGGTTTTAGCGTGTTCACGTCGGCTGCCGGGAAAGTTTGCCGAAGAAAAGAGGAAAAACTCGAAGACAGAGAGAAAGGGAAAGACAGAGAAAGAGAGAGAAAGATAGAAAAAGAGAAAGACAGAGAAAGATAGAAAAAGACAGCGAAAGACAGAGAAAGAAAAAGAAAGAGAGAGAGTCGGGAAGCTGGTAAGCGCAGAGCGATGCGTCGCGACGATCAGCGATTCCAGGATGGAGTCTGCCTGCTGATCGATCCATCCCTTACCGAACCACCCCTTCAGCTGCCTATACCGATCGTACCTCCGGTTGCTAATTTGCAGAACCTCGATATAAAACCATAAGAAAGATATTAGTATTGCAAACTTACTCCCTTCGCGCATAATATAGAATCATACTCGCGGCGAAGACTTCAAAGCTAATTTGATAAGCACGGAAGTTGTTTCTTCGTTTCGAAGACTTCAAAGAAAATGTTGTATCCTCTTGTCTGCAATGCTAAAGGATTCTTCTACTGTAAAATTTGTTATCTTTTTCTCTAGGGGAGAAATGCCATGAATGTTCACAGTATTTCTATTCTATGCAATAAAGTGCACTTTTATGCATACGAAATTAATTCTCGTGATTCGTATCAACAGCTTTACTATTTAACAATTTTTTAAATTCTACTTTGTTGTTATAAAAATTGTCTTGAGACATGATAGTTCAATTTCAGTGTCACCACTTGAGTCCAAGGGTTAAATCAACTTGAATACCATAGTTATTGCATGAAGCATTAAAAATATCGTCCATCGTAAAATATGCGAATTATGTAACATGGGTAAATTGCAAAAGTTGCATGAACAATCCATTCATAAACTTCGAAGAAACAATGCCTGAGCAAACCAGCCGAGCTTATTCTATTCCTGAAGCATCGCTAATGCGGAGACTTCGAAAAGGCAGATCCGAAATTCTATATTTCAGCATGGAACAGCATTAATCTAAAAGCGTCGCATGAATTTCATTAAAATCAAATCAAGCACAAGGAACTTCGGGAGGAAACCGTGCATACCAGAAGTGCATAAGATCTGCTAATCAGCGAAGTGTCTCCACGCGCACCACCTTCTTCGCGGCCGTATAAACGAGTGACCTAAATAGAGGAAGGACGCCGACCGACTACGATCCTGTGGCAGGCGAGCGAGAGAACGCGTTAACCCCTTGCCGTACTTTGACGAGTCCGACTCGTGCTGGAAATTACTAGTAATAAATAATTAAATATGGATGTTACACTGTTCATTGAAATTGGAATAAAATTATAATCCTGTGTTATTAATATTTAACGCTTTGCACTCCGCGCCATTATGGATGTTACCTACCTTATGAACATTTATATTATTATATAGTACAAGTTATATATGTATATATAATATTATTACAATAATATTCGATTTATATGAATTTGTAGACATGGAGAAATAGTTGCAAATCGCTAATAAACTTTAATGTTTAGTCACATTCTATTCTCTACAAGCAAATTCAGGCACGAAATAAACATTAATGTTCTGTCCCTTCTAAGAAATTGTGCCGATTGAAAAATTCGCAATCGCGGTGACTGTGAAAAAAAATGGTACGTCAAGGGGTTCATTTAAGATCGATTCGATCTCCGCGGAGATGTACACCTGTCAGCAGGTACCTGCGGGCTTGCGATTCACGAGGCACGCTCGATCTCGAGTCACGATCACACGTGTGAAACGTCTCGGAATACGACGTCGTCAAGAGAGAACGACCCGCGGGGTTTGGTGGAAAAGGAGAGCCGAGGCACTGTCGGCGGAATCGGAGTAGGATGCCGTGGCACGAAGGGGTTGAAGGGAGCGGGGAGGCGTGTAGGCTGAGGGTCGCTACACAGGCTCGAGGCTGGCTGACTGAACGCGAGGGTGGCCCGGGGAGCATTTCCTGCGTTATAGTGGCTGTAAATTTCATATGCGCATTCCGGCCGAGCTGCTCCGAGCCCGCGTATACATATCAGCCGCGCCGCGGTCCGTCGCAGCGGCGGCCACTGGCTGGTTCGCCTCAATGAGAGTATCCTTGCCCGCGAGTGCCTCGGTTTAACCCGCTCCCTCTGGGACCACCCCTTCGACGTCCATTCATCCCTTCTCTTTGGGAAACGGGGCACAACAGAATTCTTGAAGACGCCTAAAGAAATTCGTAGATTACGAACGCGGGGCGTAGTGTATGATTTGGCAATTTTTCTTAGGCTATAATAATTTTTTATGGAAAAATTGTTAGGTACATTTTAAAGTGTGTACCTTGGTCTATTATCTCTGTAAATTTCACAGAGAAACTCGTAAAAATATAGTCGTGGTAAATAGATTCCTAATACTCGAACAGCGAACCTTTTTGACAAGAAATAACTGAGTTTATTCAGGATAATTTTTTTCTAATTATATTTATAAATCTTTCATATTTTTTTAAAAGATGGCCTTCCTAGATACGTTAACCTTTTAATAAATTTTAATAAATCACGTGAGAGTTTATCCTCTTTTATGTTTTATCCTTTTATATGTGTACATTTAGTTTCTTTAAAATTATGGTTATTCCAAGTGTAAAGAAAATGATAATCAGTCGAAAAACTGTTCGCAATACTAACAAAACCTAATCGAATGAAATGCGATGGATAATAAATAAAAAGGAAACAATTACATAGAATATTCCCTACTATAAAAATTCATCCCTGAAAGGTAAATTATTTGTCTATGTTGGGTTATTATAGTCAGGGTCCAAATTATTGTTCCAGCGGTTTTTAAGTAAAGAAAAGCAGCCGGATTTGACTCGGACACACTTTAATACAATTTCCGCAATTGGTTTCAATGTAGTTCCGGTGCAGTTTGCTTGCTGTGAAACACAAAGGTCTGTGTCCTGCACGGCGGCAATGTGCTAGTCACGTAATTACATTTACGTATTGACTAATTAGTCAGATAAGAGCTTCGAGCACTGTCGTTCAGATGTTGAAAACTGAATTAGGAAATCGATGGAAAAGTGTTTTGGCTAAAATATAATCTAAGAAAAATTGTTCTCATAATCTTCCATATATTTTCTTCCGGTAAAACTATGACACCTTTTACAGAAACGTAATATTTATTTAGAAGTATTTGAGTAATATTTAACAATATTTATAGCTCAGAAAGGATAAAATTAGTGACCTGATTTCTGTGAAACAGAATTAAATTTTAAGAAGGTTGTCTCTTGGTATCCATGGTTGCTGCCATTTTATATATCTAAAACGAGAAAACAAATTAGATTCTTAATCGGTATAAATCTAACAACTATATCAAACTTTAATCATTCAAAAAATGGCAACAGTAAAATTGAACAATATGGTTTAAAAAAATGTAAAAATGAAATCGATTTTTTCGAAGATTCGTACTGAAACAAACCCTGAATGCCGCTTTCCAATTGGACAAAAATACGGCGCTCTCAGAAGTATCCTCGATGCCCAGTGGAACGAGGAGAAATATCAGTTTTAAAAACTTCCAGTCCAAAACACCGTAAGACGGTCCTAAATAATTGCCGAGCGGTCCACGGGGCTCCGCTCGAACGATAATCGTAAGTTTCCGAAAACGATTCCAAGGAATACCCTTTTAAGGAAGCTCCGTAAATTGGCCGTCTTAATTGGCGGCTCTATCCACCGGTGGTGCGCCCCCCCCCCCCTTTTCTTTTCCCGTCCTTTCTCTTCCTTCCCTCTCCCGCTCTCTTTCGTTGACCTTTCGTGCCCTCTCCTCGCCCCCTCGATGCAGATGTTTCCCCCGTTCGAGCAGGTAAGAATCGTTCCGGGAGGGCGCGAAGATTTATCTTTCAGGGGCGGGAAGGGCGCGGGCGACGACCCCTCGGGATCTATCGGCCGAAAGAATGGAGCGCAATTTAATCCGGCGGATTCCTTCGATGCGTGACGTACGGCCGGATCGTTAATTTTTAATTCGACCGACGAGCGTATTTTCGTTTTTCCTTTTTCATTTTCCCCCGTCGCGTACCCGGCGACGAGCGCGCAGATTCGGCACGCGCGAGGTTATTCTAATCCCCCCGGGGGCGACGGAATTATTACGGCGGGAGACCGTGTGGCACGGGGGCGGCGACAAAAGGGTACGGGACCGGCCCCATAAATTAGGGGCACGAGGGTCGTGACGGTCGCTCTTTTTTTTGTTCTCCATCGTCCCGATTGCGCCGCGATGCCGCGCGGAGAAAATCGGAGTTTCAGCGACCGAAAATCAATAGCTTTTCAACGGCTGCCGACTAATCCGCGTCACCATAAAAGAGTCCTTTAATAGTCAGTTCTAAATACTATGTCAATGTTGTGAAAGGATTATGTTAAATGTGATTGCATAAAGAATTGTAAATGAATGTGAAAGGAAATATTTTGGTTAGAGCGGTTACTATCGTCTTCTTTCCGACTACAATAGTCAAACAGTGGAATAAATTAGACAATATTGTTTAAATCTCTATCAGACTAAGTGAAATTTATCTTCAAACTTTCAAATCAAAAATACACGATCGCACTTTATATTCCTGTATCTCTATACCACTAAAATAATATCTAAACCCTGGAACAGCAACGGTCTCTTTGTTTAACGCGATACGGTGCCGATTTTTGGACACTGGGTCGGATTTCTGTACCGCAACGCGCCACGTGGTCCATTCGCGAAAAGCCGCCATTTTTCCACGAAACAAACGAACTCGACCGAACGAATCCTGTCTGCGTTGCTTCCTCCATGGCCCTCGCAGTTCGCGCGCGAGAGAAACAAAGATTCGTCGGTGGAAAATATTCGACGGCCCTCTCTTTCTCTCTCTCTCTCTCTCTTTCTATCTCTCGCTTTCTCTCTCTCTTTCTACCTCTTCGCAGCCTTTTTCGCCCGGAAATCGGAAGGCGCAGACAGGAACGAAGAAAAAGACGAAACCGCAAATCGCGAGCGAGTTGAGCCGCAGACCGGGCCGAGTCGGGCCGGGTCGGGCCGGGCCAGTCGAGACGATCATAAAATTCGCGCCCCGGCTTTTATAATCGATCCGGCCCGGCTGCGTCTGACCGCGAGAAAAAATTTCGTGAATATTTCATCGTTCCGCCTGCCCTCGTCCACCCCGCACGCTTAGGGACCCAGCCCTTCTTTTTCCGCGCCGCGATCCCTTATTCACGATGTCTTAGCTCGCGTAGACTGTACACACGGGGTGTCCCGTCGAATCCCGTCGATCGTCTGAAAAACTTTCGCGACGTCGACAAATGTTGCGAACGAAAGTTGAATGGCTCCGAGTGACTCGGAGGACGAGCAACGTCCGCTGGGCTTTCTAAATTCAATTTCGTATTTTTTTCATTTACATGCGGGGCGAGGGTGGACATTGTCTATGGAAATTTATCGATTATGAGGGAAAAGTGTTTATTTCGGGGGTAGTCTAATGGTAGTTTAATTCTAGAGTGGTTATATTAATTTTGAAGTTATTAGTGTATATATATTCTTCTTTAAAATATAATTAAAAATATGTAAAATGTTAATGTTATAAATAAGAAATTTATAAAAAGATGAGTTTATATATCTTGCAGGGTTAAATCTTTAATTCTAAAGTGATTATATTAATTTCAAAGCTATTAATGTACACATATTTTTCTTTAAAATACATTTAAAAAATATGTAAAATATTTAAGTCTTCAATGACAAATTTAAAAAAAAGATTAATTTATATATCTTGCAGGGTTGAATTAATATACAAATTATGTAATATTCAAATAAAAATATCTAACCTCTCGTCTTTTTGTCGTAAATGTCTGAACAGCTGTTTGCAGAGAATTATGCGAGGTTCCATGAAAAATAGGCCCAGTCGACCTTCGCATGACCTCCGCGCCTAACGAAATCCTATTTAGGTAAAATTCCGCGCCCTTCGAGACCATTCGGCTTTTATTCGGCGAATTTGTCGCTGTCACTGGATACTCCGCAGACATCGCGAGGCAATTTGAACGGGACGGCGTTTATAGGGTGGCGGGCAGGTCGGATGCAAATTCCATGGAAAAAAAACTGCAGCCCCATTTGGCAAACAGGGGAAAGTATTTCCTCGCAAGGCTGTTTTCAATCTTCCGGCGTGGCCCCCCCCCCCGCGGCCCCCCCCCCCCCCCCCCCCCCCCCCCTACCCTTCAGTCTTTTTCTTTCACCTTTATCGTCGCATCCCCTTACGAGCGTCTCCCATTTCGCGGTCTCACCCTTCGGAACGTCGGCCCTCCCGCGCGCCATACCATTAGGAGTTATTATGGTTTACGGTATCCTGACGGCGGTATCGGCAACCCGGGGCCCCGCATTACACTAGATCCATTCAGGATACCGAAAGCGAACGGTGACTAGTATCTGTTACGTCGGTCGTTATTGCCCACACCGTGCTACGTATCTTTACACCGTGACGTAAACCGACGTGGCCAAGGCGTGTGGGTGCGTGTATACGTGTTTGTGTGTGTGTTTAGTGCGCGGGGGCGGCTAATCAAAAGGCGACGTTTTGATCGATTGCGTGAGTCGAGACATTTATTTCTATTTTTCAGTGTTGGCTGACAGGGTCGATGGACTGAATGGAAAGAATTACTTATTGTTGGGGAACAATATATTTAATAGACTGAGGGTCTCTCGGCGAAATACGGAGCTTTAGGATTGATTATGACGAATAGGAATTTAATAAATATGTATTATATTATATATCTGTACAGTTATGCATCTAGTTAACAATAGGCTCACTTTTGTTACTAATTGAACACTGGAACTGCCAAACCAGTCAAAACGCAAGTGTAAAAAATTATTCTTTTAAAGATTATATATATTATAAAAATGTTCCTATGAAAATCTCTTTAAAAAAATTTCTCTGACGAGGCACATATCATAATAAAAAATATCATATATATTTCAAATAACTCCAATGTTATCGTTCTTATAAAACAATATACAGTAGCCAGGTACATAACATCGTGGTTCTAATAATAAATAAAGTTGCATACGTTGCGCAGAACCCGTATCAACGGCCGAACAGAAACCAAAACTGTGAGAACATAATAACCGCAGCTGAACTGTACTTAGTTTGATGCGCCCGTTCATCGCCGCTGCATTTACGTTCCGCGACGAGATGGTTTCTCAAAGCGTGTACAAAAGGTGACTTATATGCAGCCGAGCAACGGCGGTCGTAACCGTACGAATCCGGTTATCCGGTAATGGGGGCGTAGGTAGCAAACGATCGCAGCACCGGTCCAGAACAGGAGGCGGACGCAGCGAACACGACCGTGAAAAGTAGCGGTCCGCGTGTGCTACCTTGCCGCGCGAGTCGTTGCCGTCTAACGTAAAACCGCGATTAACGGTAGAAAGGTGGATATAGGTGGAGGTGTAGCCGAGCTGGGTATCGCAGCGCTATACGAGCCGTGTAACAAGTATGGACTTTAAACGGCAATCGGGCGTCGCGCGTGAGTCATTACCGCGGCCGTCTCGGCGAAACGAACGCTGTTCTGGATATTTCACGGCAGTTTGTACGGATCTGTCTAGACTATCGACGAGACGTTGATTCAGACTTTCACACTTCGTGCAAGGACGGTATTTGTTCTTCTATGGAACGGCGAATTTCACGCGCGACTGGATTGCGATGCTTTTCTACAAATATTTACACATATTTATTGTATATATTTACTATATATATTTTATACATATTTATTATATATATTTTATATATATTTTATACATATTTATTACATACTATATATTTTATATATATTTATCATATGTATTTTATAAATATTTATTATATATTTTATATATATTTATATATAGATGTCATGCTTGTCGAAATTATTAACCCCTTGCACTATAATAACGTGTTAGGCTCGTGACAAAAATTCCATGCAAGATCTATGAAATATAAACATCATAAATTTCTTCTAAAATAAAATTGAATTCTTCTGTTATCAAAGTATAGCCACGTACTTGTAAAAATCTTACTGTCAGTTTTAAAAATATTGAAATATTAAATTATAATATTGTTCACTTTGAAATATATTCCATGAAGATATTCGTATGTTTTGCTTCATATTTATACAATGAAATACTATAGTTTTCGACACGTTCACTTAGTATACAATATTTCCAATGCCATAAACTGCTATGGTCATAAATACACCGTGAATTTTTATTCGAAATAAAAAGTTCCAGCGACAGCCGGCGAAAAAAAAGGAATTAAAAATAAACATATTTCTAAATTCGAGAATATTGTTCGGTTGAAAGCAATGTGACAGTGCTTTTAAAAATTTTTTACCACACATTTTCGTCATAAATGCATAAAATCATAAACGTACGTACTTCGATGTATTTTGTTTAGTAAAATAAATCTTCGATGAATTTTGTTAAATAAAATAAGTCTTTCATGTATTTTGTTGAATAAAATAAATCTTCGATGTCTTTTGTTGAATAAAATAAATCTTTGATGTATTTTGTTGAATAAAATAAATCTTCGATATCTTTTGTTGAATAAACGAAATCTTCGATGTATTTTAGTAAATAAATTAAATCTTGGTAGTACTTTATTGAGTAAAATAAATCTTGGATGTATTTTGTTAAATAAAATAAAATTTCGATCCATTTCGTTGAATAAAATAAATCTTCGATACATTTTGTCGATTAAAATAAACCTTCGATGCATCTTATCGAATTAACTAAATATCCAGTACGAGAAATCTAAACCGGTCTCACGAGAACATAAAATAACAATAACTTCTTTCCATCATTTTCCGCGAAGCACCAAAAATTCGATGCGTCGTCGAGATTAACTTGCCGGATCGAATAAGGAGAGTCGCCCAGCCATAGTCAGACCATGCGGCGCGTCCGTAATACGGTGCGCGCGGCCAGGTAAATACTGCCAATGATAAAAAGGGGATCTCCAGACGATGTCTCGACGGAAACGGTGTCCTTGGACTTGGAAGTGCACCGAGGGCGGAGGTCCCATGTGGACCGTAATCTCCGCCATGTCAGTCGTTATTTCTTCCGTAACGTTCTCGATCCCGGCGTGCCCGAGCCTGCGGATGTTGCAGCCCCTATCAAGATCCCTCTAAAAACGGCAAGATTGGAAAGGCGATGCTATTGCTTTGTTGCTATACATTCCCTATAATCTTGCCGCACGACATTGAATTTCGTGCTCAATGGAGCTCGGTTTCTTAAATTGTCCTTGAACCCCGAGGCGCCGTAGTAAAAAAGCATCCTTGGAACCTTTTACGCTAACAATTTCTTACATAACTGTTACGCTCGTACGAACAGTACGATCTTGTAAACAATATTTATAACAGGGATATATACACATTTCAATTAATTAGCAATTAATCCGTAATATTGATTACATAAGAAATTATCTTTAATGAAAAAGATCTCAAGTATTACCGCGCTGTAAATTGGAATTTCTGCAATAATTAACCCTTTGCACTCGAGTGACGCCTCCGAAGCGCCAATGAAAATCGTTATATAATTAACAAAATAACGTTGACATTATTAAAGACCGTTCTGTTGCAAGCGTAACAGTTTTACGAGTCACAAGATAAAATCTCACAAGCATAAATTATACCAAGTACTATACTACAGCTGGTGAAAATAGCAATTTTGGATCTAAGCTTAAAATGGCTTCGAGTGGAAAGGGTTAACTGAAGTTGCGCGATTAGTTTAAGGTGGCAGCAATTGGGTCATCTGCCTAATTCGGTCGCAGTGCACGAAGACCGGAGAAAACGCGGGGTCTAAAAGCGCCGCCCAAAATATGAAACAAAAGGTTAGGGTGAACGGGAGCACGGGTTCGCCGGTGAAAGGTTACCGGTTCTATTTATTGCAATGTTGCACAGCGACACCCCGGACAACGGCTAACGAATAAGAGACACGAATAAACAGATATCGAGCGAATCTGTCGGGCTCGAACAGCGAATCCGGCCACGAGGAAGCCACGCTCCCGTGTTTCTCGGAAGAGCGAATATCTCGAGCACGGCCACTCGGAGGTCCTCCCCGTGTTTCCGGCTTCAGCCATCGGCTTCAATCGTCCTCTCTCTCTATCTCTATCTCTCTCTCGCTCGCTCGCTCGCTGTCAGTATTTTAACCGGCCACTCTAATCGTCGCGTTCGTCTGTCAGCAGCTCGTAGAGAGGTCAGCGCGTCGTCACGAGCACGATGATACCGCGAAATCCGACGCCTCCGTGGCGGCCGTCCAACGCTTGGTAACGATGTCCTCGTGACCCGTCCGCCGGTCGAACCGGAAGCGCGGGACGGTCGTCGCCATCGAAAATTGCCCTCCGCGGGGAGGTTTCCCTGTAAAAATCCGTCGAGTCCGCGGCGGCTGAGCGGCCTTGAATTAATGATGGACGCGTACGGGATCCCGCTCGGCTCCCGGTTAAAAGCTTTCTATTTTTCTCCGCTGTCGGTCGCCGGGATCCGTCAATGAAATTTTCACGACGACGACTCGGCAACGCCGGGACAGGACGCGGACGTAATTGCATCTTAAGGGTTATTGGACACGACAGGGTATATTGTATCGTTTCCTGTAAACCTGTGGTTCTTGTGTTGATTGTTGACCGGATAGCGCAACTTCACTGAAAAGTGTTTATCTAACATGTTTTGCGAGAGGTGATCGATGACGAGTACAGTTTATGGAACGATATAGTTTTGTTAATACAGTATTGTAGCTCACGAGAAAATGAATTAATTCGTGTATAATATCATTATTTTTAGATGATCTTGAATACTATAAATCGCGTTTAAAAAATCATTGATTTCGAAAAGTCGACTTGAAACCAATTATTAAAAGAATGTTGTCGTTAAGTTGCGCGCTGAACAAAAGACGTGATTAGGTAGATCGGGCGACTTATGTTCCTTGCTCCTCGCGCTGATTAATTTATTGATCCTTTTCGTTTACCAATAGCAGTGAAATTAAAGACAAGTGGCGACTTGGTGTGCATTGCTCCTCGACAGAAATAGTGCCATCACTTCAGTAAGGTACAACATCGTATCCATCAGCACGACACTTTTCAGTCCGCGATCGACGCCAACCGCAGAACGATCGCCGGTTATTTCGAATTTCGATCGCGCTCTAGAAGGCGCGTCGTTCGGCCCGCACTAATAATTCAGGGAAGCTCTTCGACGACCGTTCCGAGGAATGCGGCAAACCGATAAAAACGGCGCCGTTACATCCGCAGAGGAAATATTCCGGCGCTGTCGTAAATAAATATGGTGACTTACGGGCTCGTCGGCGGCCGTGCATATTGCGCCCGGACAGAAATCGCGCAAACGACGAGGGCTGGAGAGGAGGGAGGGGGATCGGGCTCGTAAGATTCTTACGAAATAGAATTCCGCGCGCGTTTCGCCGTTTTACGAGGCTTTATGGGACATCGGAGTTTTACGCGCGCGCGTCCGCCTTATCCGTACACCAAATAATTCCGCGATACCGGGCCGATATGCAGATCGGAATTACACGTATCTCGGCCCACCCTCTCCACCCTTCTCGAGCACTATGCACACATCCGGGAGAATTATATCGTCCGGTCGGTGAATAAAGTTCGGCATGAAATTTTTATTCGGGGCATGGACGGCGCGCGCGCGATTCGGCGCGGTGCTCCGCGAAAAACCGTGATCCTGATTCGAATCACGCTCCGTTTCTTGCAGTACGTTCGTCAAATCGTATTACCGCATTGCTGACCCCGGACACGATAAACTCTCGTTTCGAATTCCTCGGATGAAAATATTCAGTGGCCAACATGGCCGCGGCCGCTGGCCACTTTTTCACCCTTGTTGCGGTGCTCGTGGATCCCTGGAAATTGTTTAGTGGGTCACGGCGCGGCCGAGAAGATACCGTGATTTAGCACTTCGGGGTACGACGTGGTCCGATCTTTTATTGCCCGGCTTGAATCTAATGCATTTTTAGCGGACGCTGCCGGAATTGCGACCAAATTGTACGATTTGATAACGCCGTATTGGTATCGGAATTATTACGATATTATTTGCTGCCACGACTGGGTCTCCAAAGTTTATGGTTTTAAGCAGCGCAACTTTGCTCTATGTTATTTATTAACATAAACGTGTCGGCTGTTTGTAGGCGAGTGTTCGCTGCATCATAGATTCGTTCTTACTTATATTTTTCTACACTAAACTTTTTCTATTTAATAATACTTATTTCGTGATTGTCTAATCATTTCAAATTCGAAACTGATGAAAGAACGTACTAATAGTTTTCCTCAATTAGATAAGAATACGATTCTTTTAAGGAATGATTCTTTAGCAAAGCGAAAAAAAATATCAGTCTAAAATATTGTAAGTGACTATCTAAATAATTTCAGATAAATAAATAAATTGTGACTATACTTCGATAACACCATTTTCTTGCAAAGAATTATTTTCAAATTATTTTCAATACTGAGAGTATTGTTTAATATAAACATACCAATGTTTAAAGGTGATTTGCCTCATAAAAATGAAATGATTAATTTTATGTAACTTCTCGATAATTTTCATAACAAAACGTGTTCGAATAAAGAAATCTATTTGAAAATTTCCATCGAGAGGATTTTATTAATTACGAAATAGAAAATGGTGATCCGACCAGGGTTAAATTAACTATTAAAAGGGCTTTTGAATTCTTTCAAAAATGTTATCGGACTATCGCAGAGACGTAGATGAATGTCTGCGCACGAGATGATCGCAGCTGACAAATGACCGACGATTATTGCCGGTTTAAGGGAGCGATCGCTGGCGGGGCGGGAGAGGCGTGAAATTATTACCGACGCGCTGACAAATTATTCGAGGATGACGCGTCGCCGCCGGTGGGCGTTGACATCGAGCTACGTCGCTCGGAAGTCTCGTCGATCGCCGCGATTATCCTGGCGGATATAATCTATGAATCCGATCCGGGGCCGCCCGGTGTTTCGATTTCTAGCGGCGCTTGCCGTTGACGGGCCGATTGATCCGAATCGGAAACGCCCGTCCGTTTATCAATTCCGATCGTCACGTCGCTTTCTTCGCGATAATCGGCGGCTTTAATCGCGAGAGCAAAAGATCCTTGGACACGTCGAAGGGAGAAGGCGAAACGCGCGCGCGTTAACATCTGACAACGCATTAGCCCGACCGTCATGTCAGCTCGACAGCCGTCAGGCCTCCCCCGGCGCGCGACTGGCTTTCGACTCGTCGTCCACGGCGACGTGTCACTGTCTCGTCAGGCCGGCGACATTATATTTAGAATAAGCCGCCTTCACGAAAACGCCCGGTCAACGGGACGTCGATGCCCAGGACGAATCGAGAACGAAACGTCGATCGACGACGCGCCCTGTAAAATCGTTAACGCTTCCTACGGCCTTCTCAGAATCGTTCTCTCTCTCTCTCTCTCTCTCTCTCTCGCGGCAGCTACCGTCTGGGCAATCTACTGACGTCCATAATAGAGCGGCTGAAAATAGCCCGACACCCTGACAATTTAAGTAAATAATGCAGTATCTTGATACTCGCCTCACGGCAAATTGCGAATTGGCGATAAATTCGTCGAATTGGCGATGCTATCGTTCGAAGAATGATTTTAATAAGGAGGCATTGAAATCCTTTTTAAAAAAGACTATGACGGACTTTGAGAATAACAACGACAAAGACCACTGTGAAAATGTCTACAACGTCCGAAGATAAGCTTTGTTAACACTATACCTAGAAATCACAAGAATTCGCGAGAATTTATTTATATTCGTCATTTTTCACAAAATGCACGCTTAAAATAAGAAATAATTGAACTTCTTCACTGAAAACGTCTTAGCAATTCCAATAATTCCCATTCCATACAATTCGTAAGCAAGCCTTTACGTGTACATTAATTTGTTCTTCCCGTGCGACGAGTTTTATAATTTCCGCTCGGTATTCGTAAAATAATTTTCCCGCGAGCAATCGTAACGAAAAACTCTGTTCTACGGATTACGCGGCGAAGCTTGCGTTTTTCGAACAACGTTAATCAGGTGAAAATAATTCAACCGCTTGCCGTTTAACGTTTTCGTCGTAAACGCATAAATCCGGCGGTCTAGTTTATAAACATTTAACCAGCGGAATGCACGTAGGCACGCAATCCCGGGACATAATTGGCGAGTAACTCGGTTAATTACCGGGCGAAGGCGTGTTTTAAAGGAACGTCTACCGTCGGTTGCTCCGCGGCACGGAAAAGCCGATTTCTCGGTCAGCACCGGCGGGCAGATCGAATCACCGAGGAGAGGAAGAAAAATAATGTCGAAGGAAGTCCGGACTCGGCGAAGGGCGAACCGATCCGACGTAGACGGACTCTTATATGTGATTGGCCGCGTTATTTCCGGGCCATCTCGCCCCCGGAGCTTCTGTCCGGCTTCTGCGCCCGGCGCGCGGATCCGTTGCCGAGAAAATTGGAAGAGCTTCCCGAAAAGAAGCTGAACGGTTGCCGAATTTGCTTCGCTTCGCAGCGGACGGTTTCTTGCCCGGATTTCTTCCGGCGGCACGCTGTGTTTACTCGACGAGTATAATATTCTCTGTGCCATCAAAGACCCGCAATTCCGTCCGAAGCTGCCGTCGGAGTTTATTCAATTCCCGATTGTCCCGCGAAAAAGGAACCCCGCTTAATTCGCGCCGCTCTGTATCAATATTAATTACTCGCCGCCTCTTCCAGACAGCGTGTCCTTCGACGGGGTTGATATCTCAGGACAATGTCCAGTTTGCCCAGCGAGATTGAACTCGTTCGTCTCGTAACTCCGCCGCTAACTGTTTGCCTTTATCGTCGACCGCCTTCCATTGGTATTCCAATCGTCTGGAACGTGATCCTCGATCGTTCGCCGCAAACGTACTCGTCCCGCTGTATCCGAAATTTTCGGTCGCCCGGGTTCTATACGCGGAGAATATGATCTCTCCTTCGGTCTATACGTGGCGGTGCGGGGCGAAACCCAGGCCGCTACCAAATAATCCAGGAACTCCTTTGACCTAGATACACACGGTGCCTTCGGGTGTCTCTCTCCCGCGAGGATGTTTCTTCGAGGATTCTTCGGTACCCAGCTGTGCACGCGTGTGTGTCTCTCTGCAGGGACACGTACGTCCCATCGATACGGTCGATTGGCACGCCTCGTCGAATTCCATTGTCTTTCGTCGTTGCCTTCGTCGTCGTAGTTGTCGTCGTCGTAGTCGTCGCAGTCTTCTTCCTCCTCGCCTTCCCCGTCGTCGTTGCCGGCGCGGGGAAACTTTGTCGCGCGCGACTGTTACAACTCTCTTTCTCTCCTCTCTCTCTTTCTCTCCTCTCTCTCTTTCTCTCCTCTCCCTCTCTCTCTCACTCTTTGTCTCTCCGCCGTGCAGCTTTCAGCGGTGTCCGCAGTTTAGCCGGGGCTCGGCCGGAAATGTTTCGAGAATTCCCGGGATCTTTCGTGGAACGTGAATCGCGGCTTTAAGTACAAAACGTCGATAATACCCCCGGAATACTCAGGCTGCCGTTCCACTTTCTTCGCCGGGGCCAAAAAGAGCAAAGTTGCTTCAAAGTAATCCTTTCGCCGGCAAACGACACCCTGTCGCACGATTTTCGACGTTTATTGCGTCTGATGGCCGCCGCGGACATTAGAAACGGGGAATCTCGGGAGTTTCGGTCTAGCAGCTAGTTGAATTTCTGCGATTTCTGCCGCGGTTTTAGATGCTGCGGTTCGCGCAACCTATGGCGAAAGGTACAGGTACACCTTTTTAAAGATGCATTTCATTGGTCACGGTTACTTACATGCATACTAAATATTTAATTAAAATCGGCTTTCAAATCTTTGAAATTTTCGTTGCAATTTCAGATAAAAACGAGAGTTATTTATTCTTTTCTATTATCATAAATAACAGTAAAATTAGAAAAATATATTGTAGTGATTTTTTAATATTTAAAAAAATTATTCAGTCGAGTGTTAGAAAAATTGTGACATTTTAAAAGGTGTTTTAATACTTTTTGCCAGCGGTGGTACCGGTCTTGGCGTCGCTTTTTATTTCTCTCTTGGATGAAGCAGTATTTCTTGAATATTATATCCGCGCTTCTAGGGATGCATTTATAAAAAATGAAGCGACGGGGTAAGCATGTTTCTCCTACTAGCTCTATACACGAAATAGTCGTCTTCAAGATATACTATATTTGACGCGGTCCTTTCCGAGTTGTGAAGAAGAAATGTGGAATTTGCGATGTGCCTACGACTGGAGAACTGTCCTTAAAAAATATCACAAGAAAAAGTCATTCTCTGACAGTTAATTATGACACAGTAGTCTACACGAATATAGTAATAAAAACGAGTATAAAGAATAATATAACTTCCACTTTATCTAACAAAATTATAATAATATTAATAATCTAGTGCACATTTATAAATCGAACAATCATCTCGATAAAGAAGAAATAGTACCTAATACGCCAGAAAAAGTACTAAAAGTATAGCAAAGCGTGCACCGCCGACGCCGTTGAAAATTTAAGGGTTGACGCAGACTTAAACGACTTAAGACCGCTAAAGGAAATGAACTGTTTGCAGCGGCGCGGCGCAAAAGTTCTGAAAAATTGATCCCCGGCGCCCCCGGTGCACCTCGGCGCTAAGCAATGCAGTTATGCGGCCGGGAAACCGGACGACTTTCGCAAGCCGGGGCCGCAGAGCGGCGCGGAGCGGCCGCCCAGACGGACAGGCGAAAAGAATTTACAAACCAAAACGACGTCGCATTCTTCGACCAGGGGGGAGGGGGGGGGGGCGCCGGGCCGGAGTTTCGTTCCGCAGCGAATATTACGGAGCCGCAACTCGCGCGAGATAAAATCTCTGGTATGCCTAGCAGTTTTCGCGGGCGCTACCTCGCCGAGAGAGCTTTCGTCGGGCGAGAGCCGCTCCGCAGAGGACCGAGCGGCGTCGAGAGGGCCGCGCGCGAGCGGATCGATAGAGATCGCGGGCACGCGTGAAATGTGAGCTACCCGCGACGGAATTAATTTTACGACGCCGCTTGCCGGAACTTCGCGAAACTGGTCCACGATAATTCCACCGTTGGCCAACCGCGGGGACACCGCCGCCAGCTGTTTATTCTTTGAAAAAGCAACGGAGAAAGCGGTTCGGAGGCGGTAACGGAGACGCTGGACCGCGCGCGAAATGTCGCCGCGAGAAGAATTCGGGCGATTCCGGACTGCGGATGTCTGCATCCCTGGTGGATTCTCTCGAGATGCGACTTCTGATGATCCTTGGAGAGCTTGCAGATGTGTGTGTGCGCGATTAAAAATGGAGATTGCAAGGGTTTGAGGTTTTGGAAGGTTGCTTTGTGAATGGTTTGACAGGTTTGTTGGAGGAGAATATTTTTGGGGTGTTGCTGTTCGATTTGTAGTATGGAGATGGTAATGACAGTTCCTTTAACGCCATGACTTCTAAGAGAGTCTCAGACTCGTGGCGGAGACTTTTAGTAATAAGCTCCTGTGTTCAAAGGAAAAAATTCTATTCTCTTGTCACCAATGTTTAAACATTCAAGTAGACATGAAGGAATAATAAATATAGACTGTCTTTTCAGTGATGAAAAAAATTACTAGTAATTGTAAAAGGAATGCTATGGTAAGGGGTTAATTAATATTTAGTTCATCCGCAACCCATGTACTTACTTAAACCACCGTATCTAAATCACCGTACACGCGTTACACGCCGAAAAAGGCCGCAGCCGAGCGCATTATAACACGGTGCTCGCGACGCTTCGAGAATCCCGATGTCGGCCGAAGAAACGTAGAAAGGCGAGCACGTGGTCCCGGCCCGCTTTTGTCCATCGCCGCGCCGACGGCCGCAGGGCAAATACGCGGCGGTCCGGCTAATTCGCGGTGTTTGCACGAAAATTCGCCGCGTCGACGGTGTCGAACGGGACGCAACTGCTCGGAGGAACGTTCCGGGTGGGTTTTACTTAAAAATTCCATTAGCGCTAGGCCCGCGGAACCCGCGAACAGTCCGCTTTGTTTGTTTTTATTAATTAAAACGAGGCCGGAGCCGAGGTGGAGCGGCAACGGGCGATGTGAGACACCGTCGAACGGCGGGGTGTGGGGGGGAGAGGGTGGTCTCGCCGCGTCCGATCATCGGCCCGTAAGCTGGGTAAACGTTTACAGGATTTCGAGGCCGCTCGAGGAAAATTGAATTCGACGCCGCCAAGGTAAACCGGGGGGGAACACCTCCGTATCCGAAATAATGTTCGCGGCGCGGAGACGGGGGCGGAAAGAGGGAGGGAAGAGGGAGGAGGAGGGACCGGTCCGCCGAAATACAAACGATTCTATTAACTCGTTATGCGAGCCGGTCCGCGGCGGCGCGGCTCGTTGTGCGGCAAAAGGGAAGGAAAAGAGGAAAAAGCCGCGCGCGCGGAAAGCGGAAAAACTCGTAGCTACGCAGCGTGCCGATGCGGACGTGCCTTTTATTACTCTGCATGCATTTAAATACAAAGCGTCCCACCCTCTTGCACCCTTCCGCTCTCTCTCTCTTCCTCTCTCTCTTCCTCTCTCTTTCTCTCGCTTTCTATTTGCCTGTCGACAGCGAGCTTACCACTTCTATGGAATTTGTCGGATGTTCCTGAAAGGAGCACAACGCGCGGAGAGCCGTTCCGTGGATGCTCTTTGTGCCACCACCACCCCCGCATGTCCCCCTCCGTTTCCTCCAGCTTTTTACGCGACGTACCGACGTTATTTTTCTATCCCCGCGCGTGTCTTCTTTTTGTTCCAGGTGAGTATTACGACGCGGGTCCAGGCCCTCTTCCCCTCGTCGTTACACAGCTCGCGTACGAGCTCAAAGAAAGCGGCGCGGGGGCGCGGCGAGCGCCCGTAGCCGCGGCGCGGAAGAGGAAATCCGACGAGAGGCGAGAGAGGATGATCCCGCGTTAATAAAGATAAGAGTAACGCCTCCGCTACGACCGCCGTGGAAACGGCGAAATTAAACGGCGAGCAACGCCGTACCGGGATTCGTAACGAGCTTCTATTTTTAATCGGCCAGCGTTACAAGGCGAACGACACGAAGCCGCGCCGTGAACGCGACCGTGGACGATTAAAGTCCGCGGCGGGATACCGCCTTCCAAGGCGGTCGACGCCACCGTGGAAATTAGACTCTATTCGTTACGCCGGTTTGTCCCAGATTTTCGCCGGCAATCTTTTATAGTGATTGCCGCGTCGGTCGTTTCTGCGCGACACGATCGTTACGGGGATTTAGACGTTCGTTTGCTCCCGGGACGCGGTACGCGCGATTTTCGATAAGGCTTTAGCGGAATTGTATTGTTGCGATTCAATTAACACCTTGTACTGTAATAACGAGTCAGACTCGTGATTAACATTTCGTTAAAATATTAATAACTATTAAAACATGTTCTTCCGAGCACTTGGACAAATTTTTACTAAATTTGGATCTCACAATTAGTTTATTTTCGCCGCTCATTAACATTTTTGCTGTTCGTGGACGTGTTAACCTACTTGCGTCGCGAGGGAGATTGGAATATAATTACCAGACTGTGAATTTTATGCATTTGTGACAAAAATGAGTACATGGAACACGAAAGAGTTACACTATTAGAAGAATTTAATAGTTCGATTATATTATTTATACCTAGACTGTGTATCTTTATGAAAAATAAAAATAGTTTTCGTTAATTCATTGATGCAGATTTAGAAAAATTTCTTTATTTTCTTAACAATATTAATGAATTCATAGGAATGAATTAGTATTTTGAAATTGTTTAAATTATTTCATCATTTTGCATTTGATCTACTCATTTTCTACATAAACGCATAAAATTCGCAGTCCAGAGCAACTCGTTAAAATTATTCAAGGACCGGTGTAAGTAACTATGCATTTCCTGCTTTTGGAAGCCAAAGCATAAAATATTTATTTTACATAACATCCGCAGTCTGGTAACGATAATTGTTTTGCACAATCTTACAACAAGTTGACTTTTTTGTAAAAAGCTAAATAATGAATATGGTATAAATAGTATAATAAATATAATATAAATAATATAATGAATATAACACAACTAATATAATAAATATAATATAAATAATATAATCAATATAATATAGATAATATAATAAATATAATATAGATAATATAATAATATGAAATAAATAATAATAAATTATTACACATCGCATTCCAAGGAGAAGCTTGAAATATGAAATATAACACTAAACGCCTACGTTGTAAAATCAATCTAATTTTGTCGCAAAGATCGACGAGCCCAGAAAATCCACCTAATTGCTTACAGTGCCCGCTATTTTCCAGAACTCGCCATCCCCCGGTCTTCACGAAGTTTACCCCTTCGTTCGGCAAACTTTTGTTAATAGTCTAAGAATCTTCACGTTGAAACCGGAACCCTTGCTGCGCAACTCATAAACTATCCAGCTGAGCATAAATTAATTTGTTCGCGTAATAACGTTACAAGAACCTGTTTTATCGCGTTTCTTATATTCATGATGCATAAATATTCTCAACCCCGTTAGCAAGAAACATTTCAGCGAGAGACGAGGAACGGACATTATCCTCTTCCCATGAAAATTACTACTTTTCGCAGCACGTTAACGTAGTATCAGTCCTTCCTTGCAACAACCACTTCGCTAGATGGTTTTCTTTCGCCGATGATTCGGTGCTCGGCCGTCCACCGGCTCGCGGAACATCAAAGATCGATACGGGCCCGGTTCGGAGGAGCCGGGCTCGCTTTAATCCGCGCCCGTCGTCTACTTCGAGCAGAGAGACCGTCGTCGCTCGAGCGAGCGAGCTCTCGAGTGCGCGGACCAGCTGAGCCGGGAGGTTATAGAGTATCCCTTAGCCAAGGTAATTCGATTAATAAGGTGTAACAGACCGATTTCGGTGGTTAACGAGCCACGAAAAGAGCACAGTCTCTCTCCCCCTCTCTCTCTCTCTCTCTCTCTCTCTGACGGCGTCCTCGACCCCCGACCCGCCTTCGACAATCGAACTTTCCGCGTCGCGACCTGATTTTCGGAAAACTCACAGAAAAGAATCCAAATTCTCGCTCCTCTTCTAAGAAGCGCGATGAAAGAAAATCAATCGAAAGTCGAGGAATCGCGGTGACGGAGAATCGTCACTTTTATTTCATTTCCTCCGGTTCGATCTTTCGCAGCTCTTAGATTCGATGGCACAGTTTCGAACACCTTTCGAGATCGTATTACTTTTTTAAAACCGGACCGTTCAAAACCTACCATTTCTACGGGCTTTAGACATTAAATATTCATAACAATGTCAAGCGATTTCAATGAATTTTTCAGCGTATAAACAAGTTGCCGGGAACTACAAAATGCATTTTTTAAATTCTCGTTATATATTCTCATAAAAAAATTGGAGAAAGTATCGTTTTTTAATTCTTTTATCGAACCATCCAATTGTAGTTTTCACAAACAATTTTTCCAGCCATTATTTATTCCTCTAACAAATTTAGATCGTTTGCCTAATCATAGAAAAAGTTAATTCTTTATATTATTGCTTTATTAACTTACAATTACTTTAATTATATCGTACACCAACTGTAGACCTTCGTATGGCAAATATAAAAAAATTATTAATTTATAACATTACTTTATTACTTTTATTATTATTTTATAATTATTAGTCCATAGCATTACTTTATTACTATTTTAAATACTCCGTACACCGACTATACATCGCACAATACACAAAACTAGAATTTGTACATCTACTTCGTGAATTAAATGTAGAAATTGAACGAGTACCAGCATCTCGCGACAAGATCACAGCTCGGAGAAATTCGCTGTTGTTCGCCCGGCGTCCTAAATAATGTTAAGACCATCGGGACAATGCGATCGAGCAATCGCGATCAGTTTAGCCCCGTTCCTAATCGGTACCCGCGTTGAATCACGAGGCGCGCACACGGTGCTCGGTTAACCAGAGAAACGGGTCGCTTTTCGTGCGAGGACCTGGCAATAAATCCCATGGCGTAGCCCACGGTATCCCATGGCGGTGTCCGGATCGGAACAGGGAATTCCAGCAGGGTCAGCGGTTCGATACGATCTCTAACGGCGGTAATAGAATCACGTAGACGTCACCGGTCGTCTTAGCGTCGATCCTCGGAGTCGCATCCCTCCGGGGTGCGTGTCTCTCTCTCTCTCTCTCTCTCGCTCTCTCTTTCTCTCGTTGCTCGCCCAACGGCCGCGCGGAGTAATGCGATCTCGTAGAACTGCCTCGTAACATAGTTAACGCGCGGCAGGGTCAAACACGTTCGTCGCCGGCGCTGCTAATAACTCCGGCGAGGCGCGATTGTAACGCGAGGCTACCTGGCACAGGTACGCCGTGGCTACCTGGATCTACCTACCGGTCGCTCGCGTGTTCTCACGTACTTATCGCCCACGCCGGACCGCTACCTGATCCCGCCTACCGGGTCTACCTTTGCTCCTGATGTAGACGTCAGATAGGGCTCTGACGACTCGATGGACGGACGGCGGGGACCTTCCTGAACCAGCGCCGGTATTCTACGGTCCTGGCTGATATTAGACAATGCTGGCCAGATAAGGCCAATCGTTTCCCAAATTTCACGGGAATGCTACAAACAGCAAACACGTGTAAAAGGGTGTTTTAGCATTTCTAAAAGATGTTGGAATTCACTGTTTCATGTAATCACAGGTCAGAGGATTTTATTCAATTAAATACTTTTGTTACATGGTTTTTAACAATTTTAAATGGGGGACAATATGTGCGATTCATAGTGTTCGATGTACGGCTCGATGTATATTTATAATGTTACTGTCAGTACTGAATCACTTTTATCTCACTTTTAAGCCATCCCTTAGTATTATAATAATTTAGCAGGACTTCTAAAGGAGCAAATACGTCCATTTAATAATTTATCTCAATACAACGAGTTTTTTACTAAAAAGGAAAATACATTTTTATTAATTTATGAACGTCAGGTTTGCGCCGTTATTTTGTTAAATTTAAAATATTTTAATTCACGATTATTGAAATTATGAAGGTACAGTTAATAGAAATTGTACTTATTTATTTATTTTATTGTAACATATTTTATTATAACATTGTACGTATATATTAATATATTATATTATGTTATTACATATTATATTTTACAATAAAAATCGTCAAGAATCTGATTAAATATATGCTTGACATTTCAATAAAGCATAATAAATTTGCTGCTTCCAATTCTCCGTAAAATTAGCATTAAATATTGAAGACAAGGGAACAGAATTTTCGTGTAACTTAATTATTCTCAAGGTACGGCAAAGGGTTGGAACGCCGAGCTCAAGAAACACCGTGCAAAGTTTGCGCAGCAATAAAAATTGCAGAAGGTCCGAACAGTTTCTCGCGATTTCGTTAAGACAACACGTGCTGTGGCCGTTTTCAAGGAGAGATCCGCCCTTCTTCGTCCCGGGAATCCTTGAAAGTTCGACACCGGGGAAGGGAAAGCTCCCCGAAGACAGAGAGGATCGAGCTCATTTTTTAGCTTATCGGCCTGTTCGGTGAACTCCCCTCCCCCCGAATCGATAAGGGAGAGTTCTAGCCTCGAGCTTATAATCGGACGTTCCTCGGCCAGGCGATAAGACGAATCCTCCTCCTCCTCGTCCCTTGGACAGGGTAGATTACCTGGAGACCCGGGTTGGCGGTATGGGCGAGCGACTTTCTTCGTGCCACGCAACATTGATAACGAAAAAATCAGGCTCGCGGGGGAAGTCGACGAGGACTTGTCGCATACTCGAACGTGGCAACCGTACTTAACGTTCTGCCGGCACGGCGAGACACGCGCTAATGGAAGACGTAGCACGGAGGAGTCTCCGCTGCCTAGAAGGTTGGTCATCGGGCGAACCGACCTCCCAACTGATAGCTCCGAGACACACTTAAGGCTTAATTGAATTCCGACCACCGGCAACTTCGAACTCCACCCTTCGGACTCCGCGCTCGCCTAAATCACATTGCCATTTACGGCGGGCCGGGGCGGGGTGAGGGGCAGCGCCCCTAGAATATAGGGCCTAGATCGATCAGTCGAATCGCTGCCCCCTCCCCTCTCTCTCTCTCTCTCTCTCTCTCTTTCTCGCTTTCTCTGTCACCGTAAAGAACGATCGAACACGATTTCTTAGGAGCGAAAGAGAAGCTCGGCGATGACCGACGCTCTAATCGGGACGCAAACTTCCTGGGCAACGACCGTGTTGTGTACGGGACCTTCCCTCTGAAACGGCATAGTGAAACTTCGGACCTGACGAATACGTTTATTTAAGTTGTGTTCAGTTCGATTTAGGTTCGCTGGACCGAGTGACTGAGTTTCTCGGCGGCGCCCGTGGACGACCGGGAAACTCGTATATTTTTGCCTCCCGAGATCAATTCGTTCGAACCGATTCGAAAGTCTGGCCAATTGGAGGCGATTAAAATAGCTGATGCAATCTGTTTGGAAAAGTTAGTGTAATTGTACCGATTTTGTTCGATTTTAGGCGCATTGTGTTCAGATACAATCATTTTTTAAAATGTATAATTGTATAGGGGATATTTTAAATTCTTTATTATATACTTGATCTGTTTTTGATGAGTATACTCGTCATGAGGAAATGACGGCATTTTGTGTTACGACGAATATATTCGTCATGAAGAAATGGTAATATTTTATATTACGCTGAATGTACTCTTCATGAAGAAATAACATTTTGTGTTATGACGAATATA
The DNA here is from genome assembly GCF_028453695.1 of Augochlora pura. Classification (NCBI taxonomy): domain Eukaryota; kingdom Metazoa; phylum Arthropoda; class Insecta; order Hymenoptera; family Halictidae; genus Augochlora; species Augochlora pura. The sequence continues at coordinate 5,156,889 of NC_135775.1, read as the reverse complement.
CTCGTCATAGAGAAATAACAATTGTTTGTGTTATGACGAATATACTCGTCATATAGTTTAGACTAAAATAGACTTTAATAGTTAAGACTAAAACCTTACAACATGTAACAGGTAATAGATGCAAGGTAGCTAATGAATTATCAGGTGGTGCGAACCGAAATGAAGGATGAGAGATAAAGCAATTTGCAGGCATTCATGACGATCCTCGTTTACCATCATTAGAGAGAACGTAACTTTTGGAACATGACAGATGATGTTCCCGGATTAGAATCTAAACTATGACGATGATGTACCGATATTATTATTGCTTACCATCGAGACCACAAATCCGATAATGAATGAGCAAATTGAATATAATTTTCGAAATCGCGAAGCCAATTTTCTACATTTGTTCTTCAAATTAGACTCGGAACATACAGAATCGCGTTCAAGGGTCTGCCGGCGAAGAATCGATAGGAGAATAAATAAGCCGCCGAGGTCTGTTAATCGTCGAAACCCGCAAAAAAGCGTACAGGGAGTAGCAATCTGTGCGGGTCCCTATCGCAATTGGCGAACACATTTTTTCCAAAGGGCCCGGCGGAAAACACGGAATCACGCCAACCCGCTCAAATCTGTTTGTATACGCTGTATCGTGTGGCAATCGCGGCTCCTTGTTGTTCCGCGAATACATTAACAGGCCCGTTTCCCGTCACGTGAGCGCCGCCCGTATCGTGACAGAGGCAATTTTCTGAAATTCCTATCCCCGCCGTCGTCGCTCCGCGTACGAAGATCGATGAGGGGCGGCTTGTCAGACGCTACCGTTTCCCGTCTTCGGGCACGAGAGGACAAGCAAACGAATGATCCCGAGGCGACGGGGAAAAAAAGAATTTTCGTAAATCGTCGAGCGAACACACGCCGACGCTCGAACTTGTCGGGATCAAGGGTTGGACTGTAGTTGCCGATTCGACTGACACAAAGGTCTCTGTCATCCCTTTTGCTCGGCGATTTGGAAACTGGAATCACAAAGTAATCGAAAACAAAGGAGGTCTTCGTTTTAATTAGTTGCTTATTGATTTAGTCATTTATTTTTCGGGCAAAAATATAATAGAATAAATGTAAGATATATTTTTTTTATGTTCTGTATTCTATGTTCTATGTTCTATGTTCTATGTTCTATATTCTATATACTATATTCTATATTCTATATTCTATATTCTATATTCTATATTCTATATTCTATATTCTACATTTTATATAAAAATATAAAAAAAGACTGTTCAATTGCAAATACAGTAAAAGAAAAGGAAAACTACAATATTACACGTTCTACAAAATAAAATAATACTAATACTTGGCCATTATGCCTACTAAAATTTACATGATCACTGTTAAAAATATTAAATAAAAAATGAGAATCAATTGTTTTTACTCTGGACAATCCGGTAGCAGTACTAATTACGTGTTAATATACAGTTAATGTACTCCGACTCGACGGAGCTGTAAATGAATAAAAAGCAACTCTCGACGACCGCAAATACGATCATTAATAATTATAAAGAGAAACAAGAGGTCAGCCGCCAGTCGCCTACATCAAAGAGACTTCAGATTAAGCTTACGTTGGATCATAGCAGCGATCATAAATGCTCGTGTCACAGCCGAGCTCGCGAGATGCAAATCTTATAAATCTATGCTGCACCTGTTCGCTTCAAGCTCGGGTGTTCAAAGATCCTTGTCGGTGAACGAAACAGAACAATTTCTCCGATTGCTTTGTAATGCACTCCGGCGGCAATCTCGATGGAAGGCGAAAGGGCTAGTTGACGCGGGGACGCCTGAAAAAAAAAGGTGGCCGAAGAACGGCTCCGTCACCCTCGGAATCGGCCGGCCGATTACTTATTAATTACGGAACAACCGATCGTTCCGGAGATCTCAAAGGGAGACCGGGCACCGAAATTGGAAGTGGACGAGCTTGTTATTAGGAGATCCATTCTCGCGAGACCCCGCGCGATGAGTCAGCGGGTATATTTCAGGGACGAGCATAGAGAGCCCGGGCTAACGGCATTCCGGTCTCACGCTCGGCTACCCTTCGACGGTCCCCGTCCTGCGGCATCGGCGGACACTTGGCCCGCGAACCACCGCAAAACGTCCGGGGAAACTTAATTAACCTGACGCCTTCGCGATCGCCGCGTAAGGAGATTTTTTTCCCGTGGCTCGCCTCCGCGCCGCGCGCCGTGGACCGGCAAATGTTATCCTTCCGGCATCCGCGTGCTACTTCGATGATCCTCCACCGTAACTCGGCTGTTGGGTTAAGGTAAACTTGTTTCGAACATAGAAATATTAAAAGCAAAAGAAATGTTTGAATAAATTATTTATAGACTCGATGTTAACTCAAATGGTGAAATAAAAGAAAATTAATTAGGTATCGCTAGAATATATAGAATTCGAAAGAATTAAACTAGTAGATACTATACTAAATTTACGCTATTCAGTTTCGATTTTATTAATTAAATAACTATGATATTGTTCAAATGGTGAACGTTGAAATTATGTAACATAAAGTGTCAAAGAAAAGTAAAAGATCTCAGGTACGTAATTCGGGTCTTAACAACGCTTTTATAAATAATTACGTCAGGCAATTGTTCTTGTCGCAATCGCGCAAAATCAGCCGCGACACTAAAATGATTCAGCCGAACGTTAAATCAACGCATCGAGTTTCGCGAGGCCCCCGAAGAGCTTTAATCACGGTTCCTCCGTCGCGCGCCTTTATCCGAGCGAACCGCGATAATGCATCCCCGATCAATTCAGTTTTTACCGAGCGTTCCGAGCGCGGAGCTTCCGTCATTAGCCCGGCACACCTATTACCGCAGCTTTATGCAACGGAAGAAGCCGCGCGCGCACGCAACTACCCGCGAACACGGGCCCGAGAGGGATCTCCACCGGGGGGGGGGGCCACGCCTGCACACCGCCTCAACCCCCGTGACGCTTGTTTCTTCCACTCCTTTCTTCTCCCTTAACGACGTTCCCGCAAAAGGATAATACGAATCCCGGGAGGCACTTCTCTGCTTTACGATCCGCCACCGTTCCTCCGCCATCCTCCAGGATTCTCCCTCTCCGCTTCTGCCTCGCGGCCGCCTCGGACACGATTCTGTGTTTTTCAGCTCGCCAGAATCGCATTTCTAAATTCTCCCGCCCTTTAATAGCGCTCCAGCGCCTCGACGAGGGGTCATTATCTCGTTACAGTCGTGTGGCCGATTCGTGATGCTGCTCTGTCGTTTGAGCGAGATTGTTACGGAGAAAGCTGCAGGTGTTGCCGAGGAATGCTTTTGTGCACTTCTGACGCGGCTTGTTTTCGGTCTGACAGGGTGCTCGATTTTTGACATTAGGGAGCATAGTGATATTAACACTTCACCGGCCGGCCATTGACCTGTAAACATTTACGTCACTGTAGAGTGCTTAAGTCTATTTTATTTTTATGTTATTTATTTTAGTCTTAGGTTATTTATTTTATTTTTATGTTATTTATTTTATTCTTATGTTATTTGTTTTAGTCTTAGGTTATTTATTTTATTCCTATGTTATTTGTTTTATTTTTACGTTATTCATTTTATTCTTATAATATCTATTTTCTTCATCGCGAAAGGTATCTAATATCTACAATTTTATATATTGATTAATTTTATATTTAAAAATATTTTCTCCAAAAATCTCCACTACTCAGCGCTTCTATCCTATTCCCAACAACATAATGGAAACGGTAACTAACAAGAAACCGTTCGCAGATTATACAATCTGCGATTATTTCCGTCGCAATCCGAGAGAGCGCTGTAAACCCGATGGAAAAAAAAAACTTACGGTCGGCAAACAGTAAGTAGAAACAATGCGCATTTAGAATTAGCGAAAAGAGCGTCGTCGGAGTTAAGCGAACTCGTACGTTTCGCCCGGTGTACCGTCGACGACGGTGTTTATTTGTTTGCGATGCAAAAGGGGAAGGAAAGGAGCGTGCTCGCCTAGGTCCTAGGAAAATGCGGGTCGGGGACGCGCGGAACGGTCGTCGTAAAGAGGGGAAATTGAAACGGGATCGGACAAACAGGATTCCGTTTAATAACAGTAAAGCCTTTTCGCCAGGGCTGCCGTGGGTCTCGAGTGCGCGCGGGTGGAGAGGCGCGGCGAGGGGGAGGGGGTAGGGGTTCTCGGTGCGCGCAAGGGTTTTCACACCCTTGTCGCGCGATATCTCCCTCTCGTGATCGTTCGCAGGGCGAAAGGAAGGCCGTGCGGCGCGCTGTAAAAGCGCGGGGCAAACTGTTACGCTCCGACAGTAAACACGCCTAATCTTGGCCGAGACGAGTTTACACGGGGCCCCGGGTGACAGAACAGCGGAGGCAACGGCGCGCACCGTGTAGCAACAGCAACAGCAAAAGCAAAAGCAGAAGCAGCAAGCAACGGCGGCCTCGGGAGCGGCTGCCAACAGAAACGACCAGCTGCTATTCTTTCCGAGGCTATTTCGTTACACGGCTCGCGCTTAGGGCGGAACAGCCTATCAAATGTTTTACGACCGCCTTTTCGGCGTTAGCTACCGGGGGACAATTACGGGGACGCGCGATGCTGCCCGTGGACTCTCTCGTCGTCGTCGTTTCGCCCGGCGCAAAAAGTCGATTCGGTCAAAAATTGAATGGCGGATTCCTCTACGGTTTACGAGGAGGCGGCTCGAAATAAAAGCGCCCGATAGATTCGCGGCGCAAATAAATCGTTGACGATACCACGCGCGACGTCGGGCGCCGTGCTTTTCGATACCGGGCTCACGGGATCTGACTGATAAGGCCGCGAACGTGACCTTTCGCGTTTTATACAATTTTCATGGCGGGGAACGATGCTGTAGTTTTGACGGATCTTCTTTGTTGCGATGCTTCTGTGATTGGACGACGTTATTCGGATCTTCGATGGGACGTTGTTGCTGTATTTGGTAATAACATTACTGTATATTATTACTAATGTGATTTTATTTGCGATATACATTTCTTAAATACAAAATTTATTATTTTCTTCCTTTTTAAAAACAGATAGAATTTTCTGGTAGACCTAATATATTTATATGTATATATACCAATAGAGACAAAATAAACACACCCTCTAATAGAGACAAAACTTGAAATCGAAAAGTGCCTTAAATTTAAATATTGCAATAACGCTAGTAACACTAAATATAACAGTGACACTAAATGTAGCGTTGACACTAACTATAACATTGACACTAAATGTACCATTAACACTAAAATTACCAAACCAATGAAAGCGACTAATTTCTAATTCTCTCTTTTACAATTACCTAATATTATAAAAATATTTCTAGGAGAAATTAGGTTCACTTCTTTATATCACATATTATAACATATATCGTACGAATGTTAGATAAATCCAGTGCTGGTATTGGTATTAAACAATATACACAATTCGCGTTTTAGGCTCGGTATACAGAGGTTCTATACACGACTGTTCATATTTCTAATCACGTGACGTATGACGTATGTATGAACACGGTATACATATGCGCACCTGCGTGCTCGTGCCCCGGTATTATTTCCTTCTTGGTTTGACCGTTGAGAAAACAATCCGTGTTTGCGCAAACGTACCGATAAATATACTCTGTCGATATCCTGCCACGAGTGTTGAAATTGTACCGATACATTTACGTAGAATTGATTCAACAAGTTTGTTTTATTAGACCATACAATTACGCAGAAAAGTTAGGGAACTTTAAATTTTATAGACTTATCGTCAACAATTTAGGTAATAGTTGATATTTTTAATTAATATACGTGTCAGCAAATTAAAAGTACATATTCCAATGAAGCGTATGATACATTGAACGTAGAGTATAATAAATATAGTTAAAAATATAAATAAATATATTTATTTTGAAAGTGATCTAAGTCATTTATTTTAAAATTTAGACATTTAAGAATTTTATATTTTAATAAATTTAAGAATATCAGTAACTGATAACATGGTAGTACAATTTTCGTGCTTTTATAATATATGGTATTTATACTGCATTTATATATTGCATTTTATATTTATACTGCAATATATTGTGTTCTAGAGATTATATATCGTGACATTAAATATATAACGTATAAATGTAAATAATAAAATATATAAAATTGAACTTGGGTCATTTTTAAAATAAACAGCTCATACATTTATTATTTTAATAAAGCAGCATAAAACAGCCGATTCCAGTACACCGACGACGGTATAGGATGTTAATCAAACCTACACAACTTACCGTGTACGAGACGCTAGGGTAAACGATACCTCTGAAACATAACCCGGACAAAATGTCGCGAACGAGGGCAGCACGATAGTAAGCGCTCGCGATCCCGCAGGATGCGAGCCCGTGAATCGTCGCGGAATAGACGTTTCCAGTGGCTCGGAACCGTCGCCAATTACCGATTCGAAAATCTCGAACAGCCTCTATCTCCGTTTCACAGCTATCGAAGGAGCGATCCCTTGTTAGGGGTGGCGCCCTCGAGGCTTCGCGCACACGTAGAGCCTCCTCCCCCGACCGGGTCTCGGATGCACAACGGCGCGCCCGCGAGGAGATACTCGATGCAGGGCGAGACGATATCTCGAGGCCGCACTCGAGGATCTGCAACGTGGTGAATTCGGGCCGCGATGCATCGCGGCGCGGTGACAGGAGCAAGCCGATGCACCGACCGAGAGACCGCAGATGCTGGCTCAGCAGGACGCGAGCTTCTCTTCTGGCCTCTTCGGCCGACGGGGGTCTCTCTTCTTCCGACTCCGCGCGCTCCGCTCTGATCTGCCCCGCGCGCGCGGTACACGCCGTTCGTCGTGTGTCGTATCGCGAGCGGGGAAAGAAACCAGGTGAAAGAAGCTGAAGGAGCGAGCCGCAAGACGGCTGAGGAGCGGCTTGCTCGCTGGGGGACAGGGGGCCCCCGCAAGGCCGACGAGAGACAATGCGGGGCCATCGATCGATTCCTACTCGAGACGTCGCGATGGCTCCCTCTCCCCCTCCCTTCTTGCCCTGCCGATACTCGATTGCGACCAATACGGACCGCGGAATGTTTTCAGCGGTGATCGGGTAATTAGCCGATCGAGCCGTTTTTACTTCGATAAGCAAGATTCAGAGGCTGCGGAGATACCGGCGCTGGACGGAGAAAGAGGATCGCGAGTCGATGCGTTCTCAAGGACTGCAATTAGTTCCCTCTCTTAGGCGCTTGTTAGTTTATCGTTGGAATTATTCTGGAAATAATCGTCTTGAACGATTCTTGAAAATATGGCTGTAGTTCGCGTCGGAACTCTGTTAATCGCGACGTGTATTAAAAAATATTAAATATATTTTATAGTTATATAATAATATAATAATATATAATTGTATCGAATGTGACAGTAATATATTTTAATTTTATATAAAAATAAGATAAATAGATTTTGTGAATGATACTCCATGACAGTATTCCAGCTCTGTTACTTGTCATAACCTCCAATGCATATCACTTCTGCGGATGCTTATAATTTTCAGTGCCTCGTAAATTTCCTCCTCTTCAACAAAATTAAATTTCACAAGAACACCAAGAACTGCGACTCCATAAAAAAATGTTCGCAAACTCTGTCAATGTTCCTATACTTCGCCACGCGAACGCATGAAGGGTAACCCTTCTGCACGTCACTCGCAAAGTTAGCCGCCTATCCGGAGCTACGTTTCGGTTTATTACAGCCGCGAAGCGTATCAGCCCTATCATCCCTGGAGCACTCTATGTTAACCAAAAGCGATTTCCACGAGGAAGGTCTTCCCGTCCGGAGTGCGGAGAGCCTCCGGACTCCAGAATCTGGAGGACAAGCGTGTATGTGTTTCAGGGATTGGCGCGATCGGTCCTTTTTCGGAGTGGTCTGCGGGATTAGCGAGGCGTCGGTCGAGCAGGGTGTACAAATAAAACGAAGCAAGGTTTCCATTCGGTAGGACGGATCGACGAGTGTCCGGTGTATCGGCGTAATCTATCAGGGGCCACTCGTTTCTCTATTTTCCCTTTGCCGGGTTTCCTGGGGGTTGGCGGGCACTCTCCTTCTCCCCCTCCTCCTCCTCCTCCTCCTCCTCCTCCGTTTCCCGGTTTTCCACGAATGCGAGAGTGGATGTCCGCGTTCCGGGATATCTCCTGGCCACTTTTCGTCCGGCCTTTGCGAGTAGGTGTCGACGGTGGATCACTGGTTTCCCGACTGGTCAGCTACGATCCTCTATCTCTTCCTCTATCTTCCCTCCTCTATTTCTCACTTTTCCTCTCTATTTCTACCTATACCTCTATCTTTCTTTCTCTATTTCTCACTCTTCCTCTATTTCTCTCTCCTCCTCTCTATCTCTTTCTCTCTCTTCCTCTCTATTCCTTTCTCGCTTTCTCTCTCGATCGTTCCTCTTCCACAGAAAAGCGAACGGTCGCTTCACCCACGACCGTCTAGACGGGCCCGGAGCAATCGGAAAGGTGGAGAGGCGAGAGCGTCCCACGGGATTCCACGGAGGACTTCGGATAATCCTCGTTTCGCTTCGCCTAAGCGTCTCTCACTTATCGGACTTGTATCTCGACTCCTTTCCCGTGGACACGTCCCCCCGGGGCCCCCCCCTCGATAGCCCCGGTCGCATCTTTTAAAGATGCTACACGGTGATTCGGCCGCCACGGAACCCACTCCCGAAGAATTCATTTTCGGGGAATGGACGGTGGCATCCGTTCACACGCAACGGATCTCGGACCGATTAAATCGCGCTTTTAGGGAAGTTCGTCAAAGACTTTCTTTTCGATACGCGCGTTGCTGGGATTATTGCTGCTTTATTTTCTATTGGATGTCATGGTTGCCAATTTATATATGCAATGTGATCAATATACATATATATTATAGAGACAATATATGCAATATGTATATTATGTATACAGTATATTATATATACAATATATACAATATTAAATATTATAAATACAGTATATACAAAATTGAATATTATATATATAATATATACAATATTAAATACATATACAATATATGCAAAATTAAATATTAAAGATACTAGATGTTAAATATCTAGATGCACTGTACCCATGATATGATTTCGACATTATGCAGTTTATCTTGCGTTACCACCTCCGTTAATTATGTCGATATTATTGAAATCGTTTGTGTATGGTATACTTTAACAATTAACCCTTTCCAGTCGTACGTATACTCTCAGTCAGTAAAGCTTACTTTAAAAAAGTAATAATAAATCTTATTTTTCTTTCTTAATCTTGCATATTATGTATTATTGTTTAACGAGGATTAATTGTGACCAACAAGACACCTGTGTATGAATTTAATAAGACTGCAAAGGATTGGTATGCTTCATAGGGCTTTTGAAAAATATTCGAAGACAGCTAATTTCGTTTTTCTCAACAATTATGCTAGCAGCACCGAACGACGAAACCTTTTGAAACTTTTCCGAGTGGTTCGTACATATCTGACCTATATCCAGGCATTTTCGCAGCTTCACCGTGCACAGAGAAGGCCGAGTGCCAGCAATGCCGTGCAACTATGTTCTAAACAAACGGCGTCGCTTGGAAACAGTCCGGGCTCGGAATAACTAAATGCAGGAGATCGCAAAACGGCAAAGACAATCGAAAGGCACGCGAGCCGTTGATTTATCCCCGGCAATGGGCCGCGTCTGCTTTGTGAGCGGCGTTCCTGCCGTGGTCGCCCCGGTAATTGCTCGGAAGAAAGACGAATTCTCCGGAACTAACGAGGGCCTCGTCACGCGGCGTACGCGCGCGCGCGCGCTCGTCTGCCGCGCGGCTAAACGATCGGATCGAGCCTATTTTCGCCAAACCGCGTCGCCGTTGCTCCACGCGCGCGCGGCAGACTAATGGGGCCACGAATATTTTCGCGTATCAGTCCGCGCGCGTCCCGTCAACGGGCCGAGGTTAATTTACACGCCGCTCCCCTCCGGTGTCCCGGCTTCTGTCCGCTTCGGGGGAGATTCGAGAGGATTCGAAGCAGCTGAACTTTCCTTTAAATGCCAGCCTGAAGGGCGGACTTGGGATCGGTGCGCGCCGGGCGGCTAATGGGCCGAGACCCGCTCGCGTCGAGGCGATACGCCGCGGAGTCTTAATAACGCCCGGCTATTTGGAGCGGAATACGCGCGAGCGCGGAGAAGTTCGCCGCGCGAGACCGTAACGCGCCGGATACCGGAGGATCTCGGCTCCGCGCTAATCTGATCCAGCTTGAGCGGCGCTGTTTCGCCCCGTCGCGGACGCGGACGTGTCCCGGCTTCGGGAAAGGAGCTCTCGAACCGCTTAATCGCGCCATGCCGGGACTCCGGAGAGGCGTTTCGCCAGGCGCCCGGTTATCGGGCCAACTGCGCGAAACGCGGGGGCGCCCGGAATGCGACAGCGTGTTTTGTTACGATGCAGAACGGCAAGGGACTTTCTCAAGTCCAATTGCGTTTGGATTGTTAATACTTCCTGCACGATCCGACCTGTAATCGTCGGTACCGGGTCAAAGATGATCCTCCTTGCGCTCGGAGCTGCAACGATCGCTGCAACTACCTCTGCTCATTTTCCCTTAAATTAGGAATGTACAGGAAAGTACGTCGTTGGAGCGCACGACTTTTTCATGCTGCGTTTTTCGTGTTAATCGGTGCAGTTGGAGTCATTTGAGCGACAATCGACTATTTTGATCTGATAACAGGAACAATCCCTTGCTGAACTATGAATTTCGATTGCAGTTGATTAGCACTTATTTCTTCTCCAATAGAAAAAAGCAATTTTTATTTTTTGTTTTTGTATTTATTTAATTCTATTACTACAGGGTGTTCCAAATAGTTTTCAGTCGCTCGAAACCGGTGATTTCATTTTAAATAACTTTTAACGTGCACCTATTCTGTCAATGATAATTTTAAAAAGATTATTGTTCAGCTTTATTTTATAATGTTTGAAAGATATTTTGAATTTCTTGGGAATAGAAATAATAAATAATTGAAACATGGAAACTGTTTTAATTCGTCAGAATATATCTCATCTCCTGCGTACCATAAACAATTTTTATGCCGTGTGTATAGTAAATGTTATTATTAAATAAGTAACCCTGTCAAAGTACGAAAAAGATAGTTTTCTCAAAATAATTCTCAATAGTCATTTTAATACTTAGCTAATCGAATGGAAAAATCTCCCTGTTTTAAATTAAGTAGCTTGATGATAAAACAAGAAAATTTCGCACTTTTACGTTAGCAACGCGTGACCCTCTTTCTGCTTACTTTTTTGTTGTCGCCATCGATCAGTCTTGACCCGGATTTTTCGCAATTCATTAAATACTTTTTCCTCCTTTCTAAAACGCTGTTTTAATTAAACTGTTAACACTTTGATCGCCGCTTCAGCTATATCCACAGGGTTGTTTAAAATTAAATTTCTAAAAATTAATTTCCTCGCTAATTTCCATTACAATCTCTTGATTTTATTAAAATTTACAAGAGGTAACTAATATTGACTATGTAATCGATGTCATACAAGTTTCCCTTACAATTCCAATTTAATCGAAGTATAAAAATAAATTTATCTTTTACTAGTATTATTATTTAAAAAAAAATAAATCTAATAACGAAAGAATTTAAGTTTATTTTTATATAGAATAAATAAATAAAGTTTACATTTACTAGCTCTTTATCTTTAGTTCGACGTCACGTTAGATTCCTTCCCTCAAAGTACATTTCACTTTCGCCTAACACTCGCCACGCGAATTTAGAGTAGGCTGCGTACCACGGCAGTAAATCTCATTGGTTATAGAACTGTGCCTCTAAAAAGCCCGTCGTCTCGGCTTCTTTACGAGCACTCACGTAATCAGTTCTTCGACAGTTCGCACCGGAAGGGAGCGGAGAAACCGATCCGTCAGTTATCGGCCGACCCAAATTTCATCGCGGCGAAAGTTAATCAGTCGCGACGCGAGATAATAACCTCCATGACTGTACAGTTCGGATAATAATAACAGTGTCCTCGCGGCTTTCGCGAACAGGTGTTCCGCAGCCGGTGAAAGGGCCGACGCCACGCAGTCGGCGACTCGGCTGACCGGTCCGCGAGCGCATCGACGCTGAATTAGCCCTTTCCACTCGAACGATGACTCTGAGGCACCGCTGAAATTGTTACAGAACGTTCCGAAGTAATTTTTATATTATGAAAGATTATATTTCAAAAATGATTAAAAGTATAACTGTTGTTGCACGAGTTACAGGATTTAATTTCGTGGGAATAAAATATATTTTGCAATATAAAATGGAAATGTTATGTAGGTCAGAAAAGTTATGTTGTAATTATAGTTAAAATGGCTTCGAGTGAAAAGGGTTAATTGCCAGGTCGACATCATTGAGATCGTCTGCCCCGTTAAAACGCTCGGAATTATCGAGCCGCGCCGAAATTCGAGTAATTACCGTCGCATTTTTGCGAACGAGCTCTATCACGGCGCCTATGTACAAATTCGCGACGCCTCTCGCGCCTCCATTTTGTGGACGTCCGGCCGACCATTCATCTTAATCGTCCTTTAAACGTGCCGCCGGTTATCTATCAGTTGAACGAGCATTTTACAATTTATCTTCCACATTTATTTTACGATCTACGCTCGTATATACACATATTTATTCTATATTTATTTGATACATGCACAACGTGTACTTACTTCTGTGCATTTAATTTATGCACTTCCCTCCTGCATTTACTTTGCCCATTTGATTTGAGCATTCATCCCGCTCGTCCATTTCGTACATTAATTAAACGGATTTCTTTTGCGCTTGCATTACCGTAAGCAATTACTTCGCGCACTCGTTTCGCGCACATTCGATCTTTCTATCTACTCCGCTCGGTCAATTTGTATATTTATTACACCGATTTATTTTCGTGCACGTTATTGTACGCAATTATTTGATGCATTTATCTTGCTCATTCAATTTCTACATTTACCTTCGCGTGTACATTTCACTTGTATATTTCGCGGATACTCGTCGCACGCGAGACCTCCTCGCGCATATTTCACGCATTCCGCCCGAACGCTCGCGCTACGCCGAGGAAAATCGGCGTATCGTCGATTTACGACTCGCGAACGGATTCGAAGGAAAATTCGCGGGGAACGACGCGATCGGCGCCGCGAAAGAGAGCCGCCACTTGATTCGTACTTTATTCGATCCCCGAGAGAACGGGCCATCGGAATTCAAAGTCCTCCGGTGCCGCGACCGACGACGTTCCGGAGACCGCGTCTGGATCGCGTCAGGCTCGCGGGTCCCGGTCCCTGGTTATTGGCCGAATCGTCGGAGAATTCAATATTCCCGTGTTCCCGCTGAAACTGCACACCGTATCGAAAGTTCGCCGCATAAATTCCGGTGCTCGTTCGCCGCGTGGAAAGAAACCAACCGCGAAGCATCCATTGGCGATCGTGTTCGGGCTTGGATCGCTTCGACGCCGCTCTTCCATTGATTCTACGAGCTTATGTCAGTCCCATAAGTATTTGTACCCTCGTTGCTTATAAGAGAAATTTGTTAAAATCAAGGGACGAATTTGTTAAAATCAATTTTGTTATTAGTTAATAAATTTTGATATAATTTGGTATAAATAAACTTTACACATGTGTTCATTCATAATAAAAAGTTCATTGCAAAATTTTACACGCATCCCCTTGATTTCAACAGATTTCTCTCACAAGCAATGAGGGTACGAATACTTATGGGACCGACTGTATGTCAGTCGGCAAACGTTCCGCGTGTTTGTTATCGAGCGACGAGAGAACAGTGACACGATTTCCCGGCCGTCCCGCTCTGTTTCGGCTTGGCTCGCCCGCTCGGACCGCCGTCCCACATTCGGCGCGCACACCGTGCACCCGCCGCCACCCTCCTAGCACCCCTATTTAGACAGCGCTCGATTAATTGATTCTGGATCATTTCGGCGACGGATCGCGCCTCTGTCGACGGTAATCGTCGCTCTTTATTTACTTCTGTCCACGCATTAATCGGCCGGGAATAGAACCGCGCGAATGAACTGGAATTATTCGGGCAAGATCAGAAGTATAATTCCATTGCTCAATTAGTCGTCCGCTCGCGCGTGTTTCACTAAGCGCTCGCGCGCTAAACGGTTCGTTTGCGCCGCCGTGCCCGGTCTCAGAGCTGGGAACAATTTTATTCGGATAAGGTTGGCGATTAACGGATAAAATTCTAGTTAATGAGATCGATTAAATATTCGGTCGAATAAAAATGTATCTCAGGAATTTTAATTAAAATAATCGAATGTAAAGCTAGGGTTTCATGATTCGTTGATTTATATATTTCGTGTTCCTTTTTAAAAATGTTATGCGTGACTAAATAATTTTTCTACAGGTGTAGTATGTAGTATATCAGTTTAAGATATATTACACAAGTAGTATTATATATAGTATATAAAAATAGCCATCAATTATTCGCATTATTAATCAAGGATAAATATCAATTATTAGAGAATAATTAGATGGCATAATTTATGACGAAAAATTATTATTCGGATATAATATTCGATTGGAAAAAATTCATCGGGATAATTATCTCAGATAAATGTTTATTCGAGTGATAAAATGTCCATCTCTGCTTGGTACAGTGTTGTTAGAATCCACGTAAACGTAGCAAAAATTTTGTTACGAGAAGATCAGTTTACTCGCAAACAGCAGCTTCGCGTTTCAGATACGAACCATTTCTAAATGAACAATTTAACCAGAGGGTGGGAAGCTATATGTGTAACGCAAAAAGTCGCAGGTACGTCTGTGCGGAATTTTCAAGCCAACGTGAACCGGTGCAGCCTTACGTTTTGCTTCGTGACTAGGCTCGTAAGAGATATTTTATCGTTAATAATTTCCTAACGGGAAAAGAAATTATGCATTCATCGCGGTGGTAATTTCACTGTCGGCCTTTGAATATTCATGAGCTGGAGAAGCGGGCATTTCACCTCAATCGACGCGAATTAAATATTATTTATGTAAGTATAATAGATTCCGCTCGAAGATATCGGCGATGACCCAATTTTGTGAAATAAATAGTCGATAGGGAGCACGATAACCAATTTCAACGGACTGGGATTCTTTCTGTCGTATGCAAATTCGGTTCCAGCTTCCTTTAATTGAGGAGGCTCTCGATTAGCTTGATTACTGTGCGCGACGATATAGAGGGTGTACTAAAAGTCACTCGTAATTGAGAAATAGAAGGAGCTTTTGAGATTTGAAGCATTTTTTCCTTAGCGCAAATGGAATTTGCGAGTTTGTTTATGAGTTATTAATGAGAAACGGTGGCCAATCAGAAGCCATCTAATAATATATTTAATAATAATAATCTATCTAATAATTTAATAAGATCATAGTTAAGGGACATTGAAAATATTCGATCGATATATTTTTCAAATACGAAACAAAATATTCTAAATAAACGTGACAATATTAACCCCTCATTACGAAGATAAAAGTACCCATAATACAGTGTATTTCATGCATTTATGGCAATAATTAATAAAGGTGGTATAAAATAGTTGAAAGATTGGAAGGAATAAAGAATAGATATATTAATTAGAGGAATTACAATTAATTCAGACACTTTTTACTGCGTACAAAGATCCGCAAACTAATTATAGCGAATGACATAAATTGAGAGCAATTCTGAGAGCTCGAAAGCTGTAACCAACAAATGAGATCACGGAGACAATGCTCGATAAAACGAAGGCCGCGAACGTCGCGACAGCGGCGGCGATCACAAAACAAACGGACAGTTTCACGAAGCGAATCCTAGAAAATATTGGGAAGCGGTCCACCGCAAATACTCCGAAACTTCCGAATAAAAAGGTAAGAGCCCCGGCGTCGCCGTTACCTAAAATCGCCGGGTTTCTTCGGGCACGCGGCACGTCGCGGCTCCGGTGGTCCCTTTGTTCGCTCGCCGGAACACGAGAGACGGTCGCGCGTCGCTCGATCGTTTAGGTATCGATGAATCGGTTGTTCGGCAGGAAGGCCCGTAAAATTTATAGCGACGCAGATAGCGTGTCGCCCGGCCGCTTGAAAAACGGCTTTCCAATAATTTTCCCCGCGGTCCCGTGAACGTTGTCGGCTAACATCCGCGCGTCACGCGACCGAACGCTCGCGCTCGCGCGCGCGCGGGGGCGTGTGCATACGGTTGACGCGCGGAGTCGCGCGCGCCCGAGAATCGTAAAACATCGCCATCGGTGAACTCGGTGCTTACCGGCGCGCGGCGCTTTCAATAATTTCGCCGACGAGCGGGCTGTAAAACGGCACGGCGAAAATCGGTGAAATCGCCCGTGATATCGACGATACACCACCCCCTCTCGATCGTTTGTACCTGCGAAATTTGCGAGCGGAGCGGCACTTCCTCGGCGGAGCCGATGGATATTGAACAGCCCTGCCGTCGCCTCTTTAGGAATTACAGTGTCGAAGGCGTATGGCGACACTTATCGGGGCACGTACCACTTTCGACGATTCAATGCACGGCTATTGCAAAGGCTGTGGCGAACCTCGGATGCCACTTGGAGGGGGATCATGCGATTTGGAGAGATGGACAGAATTGGTACTATGAGATTTTAGACGCTACTGTACTGGTGGTGACAATTTACTGGAATGTATTGTTCGACTGACATAAGTATATGTGTGGGTTATAGCAGGTTTATGTCTAAGCAAGGACGAAAGTATTAACCCTTTGCACTCCGAAACATTCTGCACGTTGTATACAAATTTTATTTTATAATAATATACATTGAGAAATACCTGTTGGTCACAATGGCGGCGTCAGGATCACGCTGTGGACATCCACGCGGCTCGAGATCGACCACGGGGGGCCATTAGAATGATCGAGTCGCTTAAACGGAATCAATTACATCGTATTCAGTGGAAAGTTTCGGATCTGTAAAATCTCTGGAAACGCCGACTCTGCAGCCGGAGAGCGCGGATCCGCGCGGCGGCTCGTCAAACCGGCGAACTTGTTCGGAACTTTTGACGTCGCACAGTTCAAGCCGGACCTTGACTCGTTCGGAAAATTAGGTTGGCCCCGGTACGGCGAGAGTTTCCGGCTAGCCGAGTGGATCCCTCCGACTCGATCCCGCGATCTACGGGATCGTCTGACGCGGCGACCAAACCGCGCGCGCGCACTGGCAAAGGCTGGCTTCGGGACCGGATTAACGTCAAACCTACACGCGGAGTGCCAGTGTCTATGCATTTTGGACGGGTGCCTGCATTCGGATGCATATCGATGGAAACGTCGATCATCGTCGTTCCCGTCGCCGTCGTCTGGCTCTCGTTCCAAGTTCCGAAAGCCGAGCCCGGGCTTCGCGTCGATCCACGTTGACGTTCCACCAACACGGCCCGTAATTATTCAAAGAGAAATTCGAGCTTCCCGCGGCCGGCCCCCGAGGCCAGCCAAGTCAGCTTCCGACCCCCCTCCCACCGGCCGCGGCGTGAAGCTTTGAATAATTCTCGACAGTGTCGTTTAACACTTTCACATCGGTCGATTATTGGGCGGCTTCGTCGCGCTATCGGATTTCCCGCCGCGTAATCCGGATGCATTCGGTTATATAAAAAGCAATATCGGCGAACGGTTACTCGATTATCGCGGGCCGCGAGCGCGCGCGCGCGCTGTGTGCTTCCAACCGCTTGATGCCCGACCGTCTAACTACGGCCGGTACTCCTTCTGATAATGTGCCGCCTCGCTCGAACGAATTATTTTATAATTAATGAGCCTGAGAGAGAGTGTTCAACGGGGATACGCGGCGCCGTTAGCATAGCGTGAAACAACGAGCCGAGCAATCGATGTGCTGTCGTATAAGCAATTCAGATAGAGCAAACGCGATCGTTGCACTCACCGTGGCCTGATTTTAGACCGCGTATTCTCACCGTGCCGGGCTGCGTGCTAAATTTGCGTTTTTAATCATTTATTCAAAGTTTTATTGGCACGTGGCGCGAAGTCGTCCGGACACATCGATCATTCAAAGTTTCCTTAACGCATCGACTACCGTGACATTTGTGCGATTGTGGAGGTGTTACTCGTTCATTTATAAAATTTCACTTTTAGACTTGGCTGTCGTATTTTTATAAATCGATTTCGATTATCTATGTTAGACAACTTCACTTTTCACGAACAGAGCTGCTAAACTAATCAAAATGACTTCTGATTTCTTTATTTTATAATTCATGATACTGTAGAAAAGGATTTTTTCAGAATTTTTATATGGACTTTTTTATTCAATTATATATTGTAATAAAAATTGTAGGAAGTTTAACATAACCTTAACATAGCCAATATGAAACCATAACATAACCTTAAAAAACACATACCGTCACCAAACCGACTACTCCCGACTATAAAATTGAGTTGCCAACACGATTAATCTCCGTATAATCCGTACAAAATCGACACGACGACAACAATAAATCGTTTTCGACAGCGAGTTAGGGGTTCGCGGGACCGGAGCCCCGCAGTCACCGCGAATCGGATCCTTTTTTCACCGGCTGGAAAACTCCTCCTCCCCGCGTTCCCGCGGGCAATGATAATTTAAATAAATTGTCCTCCGACGTCCCGCGGTTTCGGCGCTCACTCGCCCGCCGCTCACCGCCCACCGCCGCCCCTCCGCTCGCGTAATTATTCTTCGGGAGGAACGGCCGTCGGGGCCGCGGTCGAACGGCAAATCGAGCGGCGATGTAATTACATAATGTAACGTTCCGTCGCGTTAACGTCGCATTGAGACCCATCGAGCCGTGACATTACTCGCGAGCGACGAGTCGGACGACCTGACCTTTTATTTTTTTCCACCCTCCCCTCCCCTCCCCTCCCCACCCATCCCCCTGACCGCGTGTCTCGTCGAGCCACCCTCTCGACGCGCCGTGGATCCTCGCGTGACCCCGCGAAACAATTTTCTGTTTCCGCGGACGCTAATTCCGTGGAGCAACCCCACGGCCCCTGTCCTCCTCCTC
Organism: Augochlora pura; assembly: GCF_028453695.1. Lineage (NCBI taxonomy): Eukaryota > Metazoa > Arthropoda > Insecta > Hymenoptera > Halictidae > Augochlora > Augochlora pura. The sequence continues at coordinate 5,137,923 of NC_135775.1, read as the reverse complement.
CTCCTCCCCACACCCTCCCCCGGATAATTTCATGCGCGATTAAGCGCTTTATTAATCGGCGGATAAATTCGGTAACAGCCGGGACCGGTCCAACGGCAAAATATTGACGCGGGCAGGACGATCGATATCGGGCAATCGAGTCGGCCGTCTGTTGGCGGTTACGGTAGAGGAACGTGGAGGTTCGAGTGCTCCCGTTGGGACCGGTTACCGGTGATGTATCAAATTATTGTCAAAACGGTAACATTATTGCCGCGCTAACGACTATCGATGGATTACCGACAACTATTATCGAGAACGCCGCTCCCCGATACCGGGCTCAGATTAATCGGCGCTTTCTAGCCGAACGAATCGAAAAATCCAATTTTTCTCGGGCGGACTGCGCTGGATAAGGGAATACGACGTGTCTCGTAATTGTTTATATTTAACCCGTTGGCGCTAGATAGATTCTTCTGATGTTTACTTGAGCAGCTACTCGATTCTTCGAGTATCTATTAAGAAAAATAACAAATGCCAAAATTGCGATTCTGTTGTACAAAATTGAATTAAGATAGGACACTCCGCTGTGAAGTTCTACAAGAATTAATGAACAAATGAATTCAATTTTTATTTATATATTTTACATGATTGCTTAAAGGACGCAACAAGCTACTAGATAATACCAGATGTTAAATTGTCAAAAAGTAAGTGACTACCTACTTAAGGTGGATTAAGATGGAACTAGTTACACTGCTGTAAAATTCTCAAGAAATTAATTAATGTAAGATTTGCCTTTTTATTTATATATTTCACACGATTACTTAACAAACGCAACAAATTATCAGATACTACCAGCTATTGAATTGTCAAAAGCTGGACGATAACCTGTATGTTATTTTATAACAACTGACAGATGATTTTCTTATCGTCTTTTATCATATCGTAAATAACTGGAAATAAAAGAATATATAAATAATTACGAAACATATCGAGTGTTTTATTTTCTGTCTAATATTCTATTATTGTTCTATAATCTTGATAAGCCTTGACATAACGTTGTGATCTAACTGTATCTTGCTTCACGGAGCTTATAGCCAGGTGAACGCAGGTGAGAATTGATACTACCGACTGGAAACAAAATTGTGCCATCTATGAGCCGATAATAATATACTATTACGAAGATTGATGATACAAGATGAACAGTCTGGTATAGCACTCGTCGTCGTCTAAACGCGCTCTCATTTTCCATAAACCCCGGCGAACTGGTTCTCTTGATGCACCGTGTAACAACGCGCTTTTAAACACATTCTTCGGAATCCTTAAAACACTCGTAATTAAACCGCGTATTTTATGCAATTACAATATTCGTGCGCGCGTAACGCAGCTCCGCATAAATGTTTAGAAACGTTAATTGTAGGATAAATTCGCGGGACGCTTGGCGTTTCTAGGAAATTGCTGGCGAAAGATCTACATACAGTCAGTCCCATAAGTATGTATAATAAACTTTATACACGTGGTTATTCGTAATAAAAAGTTTATTGCAGAATCTTACACGCGTCCCTTGATTTCAACAAATTTCTCTTATAGGCAACGAGGGTACGAATACTTATGGGACTGACTGTATATTTGCCAGAAAAAATTCACAGTCCGATTCCGGCTTGTACACACTCGTCGGCAGATTATTTCGCAAAATTCGCTTTACGCAATAGTTTCTAGAACAATATTTCACGTGCGCACGTTTTACCCGCGGCAATGATCCGTATCCGCAGAGGGGAAAAACAGCCTTTAAAGTTCCGGATGGAAAACATATTTTTTTTTTTTTCCCCCCTCGGAATATTTCAAAAACCATTTGACCTAGGAAACAAATTATTCGAACGAAAATTGTGCATTTCCCAATCGAAATTGCCGAGCGTTTTTAATAGAATTTGAACCTGTTATCGGAAACTGCACGGTTCCTGGCGATAACAAATTTTTGTAGAACGAACGGTCCTCGAAATATTTAGAAAACTGTTCTTCATTTGTACGATATCGAGAGCCGTTCCAGTTAGATGGGAATCGGCGATGATGAAAAATTCACGTAGAACGTGTATTCCGTCTGCGCGAAAGCACTTCGTTCACCGCGGCGAAGATACTTTATCGCGAGCACGAGTCCCGCATTAACTAACGCAGGATCAGATAAACAGTTGCATTTCACTGTAACAAGTGCATTAATTAATAAAATTGAATAACGCTTCTCGCAAGCTCATTCGTTAATTTCCACGATTGTTTAAAGGGTTGCGTCGCTTAGCCCGTTGAAACAACGGAGATACGAAATATTTTATTGGATTCAAGTTTCCGCGGCTTATTTTCCAATTGTATAAACAGCGAGGGAACAGCGCGATTTTTATTTTAAATACTAGATGTTTAAATTTTTCGAAGGCTTCGCTTTGAATGATATTTTCCAACATCGCTCGGCTCTGTGTGCAGGATTCTCGCCAAACAGGATTATATGAAACGAAAATTCGAAAAAGTGCACGAAACTAGAATATATTCACCGGGCATTTGCCGATCGAATATTTCCATTTCCTGTGAAAATTCCCGAAACACCGGCTATTTGTGTTCGACCTGAGTTTGTACAAAAAAAATTTGTATAACCTCTATTTGTACTTTTCGAAAGTATCGGGATCGGATCGTCGATATACGTATGTTGTTAGGTATCTATAACAGTATTTGTATAATTATGATATAATTATTATTATAATATTTCGGACACCGTTATTTTTATTTATTATTAATCAGCGTTCTTTTTATTCATTATCAGTCATTATTGGAACTTCTCGCTTCCAAAAATAACTTGTTTAGGATTGTTATATTATTATATTGTTATATCCTCCTATACCTTATTTTTAAGACTGCCATTCAACAGACACAAAACAATTCTATTTTCTCAATTATTCAGAGTGTTTCAACCCCTTACACATTAAAACTACCAAACCCAAAATGAGACTAAAATCTGTTATTTTATAATAATAACAGAATATAATTTATTCGAACTTCTTACGATATCTATTATAATATACGCTTATTTAAACAAGTGTCTATAAAAATTCCTCGCAGGAACATTTGTACAACATCCTGATTCCTAAAAGAAATAATCAGAAGCTCCTAAAATCGCAGAAATAGATAAAATTTTCGCGACAGTAAAATGTCGGAAAATTTGCCAAAAAAAAGAAATACTAGTCAAAATAAAGGAATAGACCATAGGCTCCCGTTCATCAAATCGGCACGGGCCGTGCTTGTAGATCACGACCGACAGATACTCGGTTTCCAGCGGAAACGAGCGGGCGGAACGGTTATAAACTGGGGGGTCCTCCGAGCGCGGATACATCTGCGCAACAAGAGAGAGGAAGAGAGAGAGACCGTCGTTGCCGTTATTTATCCGCGACTTTTCTGCATGCGTATGAGATTTGCGATCTTCATAAATCCGAGATGGAACAACGGTCTGCGCGCGAAGACGAAGGGTTGGGGGGTGAACGGACGACATTGGGTGTACGGTGTGCGTACACGTGTACACCTGTGTGTACGCTGGTCCCCGTATCTGGCGTCGATAAAAATATCCCGGATATCCGAAAGACGAGCGGGTAGGATCGATTGCCAGCCGGCTGATCCGGCACAACGGTGTCGTCTGTTTCGGTGATTCGTTCCGGGGTGGAGAAGGAATCCCATCGGCGAAGCGGGAAATAAGAAGGGGAGAGTAGCGATATGGTCTATGAAACGCAGTTTTTGACGCTGGGGTTACCTAGAAGAAATGACTGGTTTATACGTATATATTATACATATTAATATTAATATTATATGTATATATTAATATTATTACTATACATATGTATAGTATACATATTACTATTATTATATATATTAATATTAGTATTGTATATGTGAATATTATTATTATTATTATATACATTATATATTATCTTCATTCTTATCATTATTACTACAAACATATGGTATATTATATTAAGCAATTACAATATATAATATTATATTAAATAATTCTCACATAAACGTTTTCATAATATTAAAAATTGTGGAAGAAAAGATTGAAGACCAGTTATCTGAACTAGCTCGGTTATTTAACAAGCCTTAAAAATTACAATGTTGTAATAAAAATCATACATTAAAAAGTGATGTATATTAACCCCTTGAACTATAATAACGAGTCAGACTCGTGATAAGATTCCATATAAGATCTGCTAAATATGAGTATTATTAATTTCTTCCAAATCGAAATCGAATTGAATTCTTCTCTTATCAAAGTCTAGAGACAAAAGTGCATAAAGACAATAAAAGAAATAAAAATCGTCTGGTGCTAGTATTAAAAATAGTAAGGACAAAGGAGTGGTAATCAACGAAGCGCGAAAGGAATCGTAGTGCAAGGGGCTAGTAAAATAAAAGTAAGAAAATGCTGATTCCTGTTGAAACAACACTGAATTTCTCGATTCATATGACACGGCGTTTTGCAAGAGCGTTGCGAGAGCATTGCAAGAGCGTTGCATCGCGGCGCCGCGGTTACGATGCAGTATACCGGAAACGGCGCGATCCGATATATCGACCGGAGACAATGGAAGTACTCGCGTCAGAAGGTCGCGCTCGCGAGAAGACGTGCAAAAGAGAAAGAGAAATATAAAGCGAGAGAGAGAGAGAGAGAGAGAGGGGAAGAGACGAGCGAGGCCATGATAGAGGACTACGCCGGCTATTGAGCGGAGAATAATGCAACGACAGGGCGACGCGCAGGACACGGATTCCGGTGGGTGTCGGGGGTGGCCGCGTCGGTGGCCGGCGGGCGAAGGGAGAGATAGAATGGAAACGTTTCTTCGTTACGCATTATCATAGAGATGGCGGGAAAACTCTGCTGGGAAATAATAAAAAAGAATTAGAATGGGTGCCAAGTGCATTTCCATAATTCGATGACGGGACGGAAGAGAGAGAGAGAGAGAGACAGAGAAAGAGAGGAAGAGAGAAAGAGATAGAGAGCACGGCGGCCGACTGCAGCCGAGTATTGCGCTCCTCAAGGTGGATGGGGGGGGGTAACGATGAATAATGCTCCCGGCCTCGAGGAACTCGCCTCCTGGTTGTCCCCGGCAAACATCGAGTCCCCGTCGAACCTTGCTACAACCATCTCCGCCCACGCGCGGCTACACGGTTATTGATAAACGGAACGCGAATGTTTGCCAATCGAACGAATCTACACGGTCCCGCTGGCTCCGCGGTTTCGGCGACCGTACTCTATTGACTGTCAATGTTTCGGTATACGTCGCTCTTAGTACCTGCTTTTCCATCAGCTGATTTACGGAAATCTGGCGTTTTAGGAAGTTAGCAAGTTTTTGTTTCTTTAAATTATTTATTATCGCTATTGATTATTATTATTATTGTTATTTATTATTATTATTGTTGTTGTTATTTATTACTATTACTATAGTTATTTATTTATACTGTTAAGTATAGTTTTACAGAATACAATATATCGATAGATAGTCATAATAAAAATATAGCTCATTAATTTATTAACACTCTTATTTTTTTCTATGTTATTAATCCAGTACACGGAAATTGAGACAGGTATGATAATTAGAACACCTACCCTAACCTCACTGTTTTTTAGCCTGATAAAGTGGCTAATATAATTAATAGATGACAACACCATCTATCTTCCTGTACAACAGAACACAACAGTACACTAGTACACGTACAACAATAATACACAACCCTCAACAGAGAGAAAGCAAAGAAAGACTTAATAAAAAAAAGTATCCAAGAAACAATCCATTTCCAGAGCAGGCGAAACACACTTTTGCAAGCTGGTCCCGTTAAAAAATCGATGTTTCTCTGTTTCCTTTGGGTAAGTTGTTTTTCGGAAAGCAAACCATCAGTCTCCCGCGCGAGAAAAAAAAAAGTGGAACACCGTGGTGACAGAAACGCGGCATGACACATGGCCGGTCATTTGCGCGCGGTGAAACAGAGAGAAAACCGGGTGACAAACAGGTGAGAATTCCCTTGGAAATAGGAAAGATACGGCTCGGTGGTAGTCGAGGAAATTAGATATCGAGAACGGAATGATCCAGCGTAGGTCGCGCATCCTTTCTTCGCAGACGGAGCGGCCCGATTGCGTCTCCGGTTACCCTACCCGCCTGGAAACCGCATCCGATCCTGGTAGCTTCGGATCGAGGCTCGATCTCGAAATGATTTCTCGCCGCTGTTAGACGGAATTGCTTGGAGACAAGAGCGCGGCTACGAGGAGGCTTCGAGATAAAAAAGAACAGGGGGTTGCTAAATTCTTAGCTTGTCGGTGGCTCTGTTTTCGCTGACCTATATTCCGAGATTGCTGTTGCTTTGAGAATTGACCTATTGGTTTGGAAAAGATGTAGAATTCACGATTCTACTGGTTTTTAATATCGCAATTAAGAAATTAAGTGACAAAGGTGACATCAATTTTATAACTTGAAATTCGTTTTTATTGTAATGAATGAAACGAACTGAACATTACAGGAATTTTTAAAATACAAAAGAGTTGAATTAATATTTCGTATGTTAAATTTTGATTTTTTAATTTCGATTTTATTGACACTACGTGACTAAAAAAGAACAGCTATTTTACATTGCATCATAAAATTAATGAGAATACGTTCATTGAATGTTACAATTTTATTCATTTATTGACTGAAACAAATTTCTTTATTTATTGACTGAAACAAATTTCTTTATTTATCGAGTAAAACAAATATCTTTATTTATTATTTATCGAATCATACAAATTTATTTACTTGTTATTCATTCAATGGTATAAACTCATTTATTTGTTATTCACTCACCGATGCAAATTTATTTACTTATTATTCAGCCAACGGTACAAATTCACTTATTTATTATTCATTCACCGATGCAAATTTATTTACTTATTACTCATTCAATGGTACAAATTCATTTATTTATTATACATTTAATGATACAAATTTATTTATATCTTAGTCATTCTGTGATTCATATTTATGGAATAAATTCGCCATAAATGTATCTTTCTTATTTTAATAATCGTGGATGAAAATCATTGGTAAAATATTCCGTAAACATACTATTAATTAGATCAGTTTGATATCGAGAGAATTCTCTAGATTCATTAAAGTCCTTTAATTTTATTTTTCAATATTATTAATAATTTTTTATTCTTTATTTACCACCACTCTTTTGAACATTCTGCATCCCAGCTTTCGCTACGAGCTGTAAATCTTTTCTAAAAAGCAATTCTCAAATAGCAATGACTTCTATAAGCAAATCTACCGGAATGATAGCCACGAACAGAACAAATGGACAAAACTGTACAAGATCGATCTCATTCCTCCGCACAATAGACACCAGCCGAAAGACCTCCCGGCAGCGTCGCGGCGCGTCGCGCCGTCTCGTAGCGAATTCCACCGGAATCGCTGACAAATCCAGCACCGTCGGCGTACCCGGTATGCCTCGCGAGATTTTTGCCCGGCTGGAAGGTTGACTGCGCTCGAGCACGGTAGCAGGAATCCCGGCGCATTCCGCGGGGGCCGCGTCTCGCCATATTTAGCGGCGGCAGCGGCTCGTTGCAAAAACCGACAGTTCCCTCACGGGCGCAATTATAAGGCACGTTTTAATCGCGATCGAGATGCATCCTCGATGAGGCTAACGGTGAACGGTCGCCGGGTTCGGGGGGGGGGGGGGCCGCTCGCGGAAGCTAGATGGCCCCGCGGTCCGCGGAAGCGGCATGTTACGATTTTTACGCGACCTCGGCCGCGCGGACGGATTTTTCACGGGGACGCGGTCCGCATTGCAGATGCGCGCCGGAACGCTGGTTCCCTCCTTTATGGAACACATCCGTGGAGGAAGGTTATGGGGACTCCGCGGTGCTTAACGAGCTCCGCGCGCCGCCGCGGCCTTCGTATACGTAGCAGTCGCGGATCGGACCCTCGGTCCTTCTCCGCCCCTTTCTTTTTCGTATTACTCTTTCCTGGTTCTGATCGTCGTCCGGCCTCCGCGTACAGGCCGGCCCCGGTTAGCACAGCCGTACACCGTCTCTGGATCGCGTACACGCTCCTCGTGCCGGCATTCTTAATGCTAAAAGCCGGCGCGCCGCGTATCCCCTCGCATAATACACGGCGCAACAGTGTCCAATACGCTTCCGCGTGCAGTAGCTATTAAATGACTGGTTACACGGGCCGATAGGCGTGCCGAGATCGCTTCCTGGAGGCTACCGAAGAGGTCCTTCGCCGTGTAGAGTACTTGTCCGGAGACGCGGATCAGCGCCCATCGCTGGATCGTCGGGGCGCTGCAAAAATCTCGGACGCTCGGCTAATAAGCTGATTCACGCGTGGGTTAGAATCACAGTACCACTTATGCCATTATGGGGTAATTAAGATTCGCCAATAATATAGATAATTACCCTATAGGGAAATTAACATTATTCATAACATTAGCATTAAACGATATTTATTTCTTCTATTTTAATTATTTTATTCATTCGAAAAGTATCTATTTAGACATAACCTGCACTTCGAGACGAATTCTTACCACTACAATCTTTAAATGATCTTTGGAAAATATGAAAAATATAATATACCAATTAGTTAAAATACTAAAATATACGTTAACTCTATCATTAATAAAGACGAAGCATTTCCAACAACAATTTCCCACTCCAGCCTCCAAGACAATTTCAATCACATTAACGTCTCCGCCAAGCAATTCAATCAATCGACAACCACCGCCTAATATTCAAATCAGTCGGGCTTCGAAATACATCAAAATACGTTGCCATTTGTCGCGTTGCCAAGTGCACAAATCATTTTGAAGTAGTCTCTCGAAACTATTGACACGACCGAGCGTGGGAGCGAGCGAGCGGAATTTAATTGATATTAATTGATCCCGCGAGGTTTGACATACAAATCTAGATATTTGAGGACGCAACAGTGTTCGCGTATGATGATTGTCCTTAATATTTATGACCAGTTCCCAATGCGGCTCGGACAGAAATGTGGAACACGGAGATAGTAAGCCTATATAGTTTTATGCGTATGCACCAAACCGTCACTGATTTGCGGGACCAATCACTGACCGTGCCAATTTTCAGAGTCAAGAGATATTTTATGTTGCGGCTCAATGATTATTAGATAGGTCAGCCATGGATCATACTATGAAAATTATGAGAATAATGAGAATAATGAGAAGTTTATTGCAAGATGCCACGTGACCATAACCACGCGCATAATCCACGCCCATCTTACATAACCTCTCAGTAGCATAAAGTCGTCGCTATCGCTTATTAATCATTATTAATTAAGTTATACTTACATAACCTCTCAGTAGCATAAAGCCGTTGTTATCGCTTCTTAATTGTTATCAATTAAGTTATACATAGCCTCAATATTAATTAAATTATACTTACATAACCTCTCAGTAGCATAAAGTCGTCGTTATCGCTTATTAATTATCATTCATTGAGTTATATATAAATAAAAACAAGTTCCATTATATTTTAGGTCTCGATTTTTCTAGCTTGAATACTTATAGGCTGATCAGGGTGGGATGACAGCACCTGGACCACTTAGGGTGCCGTATCTTCGTACAGCGGAGGGTGCGAACGAACCCGGCCGTATAAATTGCACCCTCGGCTTCCAACCCTTTTGTTATGGCGTCAGTGGCCGAAAGTACTTCGCTGCAGAGCATTAACATCTGTTACTTACACCGTGCAAATTATTGGCTTTTTGTCCGACTTATCTGAAATTAATGTTCACGAGGCTGCGAACAAATTGCATGTTTCACGCAGTCGCTTCGATCCCCACCTTCAAGCATTTACTATAATTATATCACACTAAACGAAATACTTTAAAAATATCTATTTCCTTCTTGGCACACGTTGCAGTAAAATCAGTAAAAATCGAAACAGTGGATGAAAAGTTGCAGATTTAATTTTCCACGCCACGTGGTTCGTTCGTCGATTTCACTGGTTGATTCCGTTGTTTGTGAACAACAACGACTGCGTATGGCTCCATCAACTCGTAATTTTTACCGTTTTATTCGAGCCTGGTCTCGTAACCTTTTGTTGCGATTATATAATTTTATAGCTGAATGATCTGTGCAACCGTGTACAATATACGCACAATCAACTCTCCTGTAACATGGTTCTTTGGAACATGGTTTCGACATAACGCGAAATGAAAATTGCCATAGATCTTTTGCAACGCGATATTTTTATCATACAAATCGAATCAGTAGAAGAAATGTATTCTTATTTTTATCGGGCGATTTTTTATCATGTGTCACGATGTTTATTAACATAAGCAGAACATTCACCTTATATGCTATTTGTGATATATATTATATGGTATACACGTTATATGTTATATATAATATACATTATATGGTATACATGGTAACGGTGAAAAGAATTTGGGGTAAAAAAGGGAACCCTTCACGAGACTCAAATCCACTTCTGCCGCATCGTGACCGATCAACTTCGTTAAATAACCACAAAATCCAATCGTCTCCCTTTCAACTTCGTCCCCACCATCGCACTAGGTTTCTTTTAACACGGTTTCGGTACAATACGGAACGAATTAACCGCGTAATAGGAGGGATGACTGCACAATGTTACATTCAAGCGTGTCTGTTCGCTCATAGGTCGATCAGAAAATAAGGAAGACGAAGTAACAGATTTGCTAAACAATTAATTAGGTATTATAATGAACAGATGTCATGATTACGATATTTTATGGTTTTCTACACTATTTATTGTATCGTCATTTATTTTTATTAGATGTCGCGATTTTACAAAAAGAATCTTCGATTTATGCCTTTCGATTAGATCATTCTTTTATATTCCATTACAGTCTTTGTAATTAATATAATACAATAACTAATTAATATATTATTTAGTATGTATGAACAATACAATTCAACAAAGTGCTCTATATTTTCTAAATTAACATTTTTCCTCTCTTTGATGATCAAAAGTAAAATAAAATATAGCTTATAAAGTATATTTTTTTCAACCCCGAAGCAACCCCTAACAAAAATATTCTTCTTCCTCGATAGATTTTTTTCATTACTATATTCTACATCTTTCACACCCATTTCTCCGATTCGTCTGTCCAACATAATCGATAATACATCGGACCCCGCGACGCGCGTTCCTTACCAGCGGCGTAAACGCGAACGCTTATGCAATTAAACTGACCGCTGCCGGCAAACACGAGTCCCCGGTATTGTTCTCGAATTAGAATCCAATCTCGGTAGCGTAGCCCCGCGACCGCTGAAATCACGGCGGAAATTTTCGCTTCATCGTTATCGCGGGGCCCTCGCTGTATCCGATATTTCGTCGATGGTCGCCGCCGATTAGTCGTGCATAATTCAAAGTATATCCCAAATAATTCGAGCCCCGCGGTTCCGGCGGTCAGCCGTCTGGGGTCTGGGTCGGTCGGTCCGGCCTCCGCAGCCCCGGGGCTTCTATTTATTGAATAATTGGTTACGTGACCGGATACGCGAACGCCCCGCGTGCGCGCGCGCGCGCGCGCGAGCCACCGCGCGGGACCCGAGAATCAGAGATGTTCCCGAGGGAGCAGAAGTAGCGAAACCGGGGGGGGGGGGGGGGGGGGGGGGAAGAGAGGGAACACCCGCCGGTTTTAGCCCGGTTTCACCTACACGTTTCGGCCTGGGAGGCAGCGTATCGCCGCGTGGCATCACGAGGAAGCGTTTCCGAATCTCGAGGAGAGAGCCAAAGGCCCGCCACGGTCCGAGACGGTGTCGAAGATCCTCGAGACCTTTCTGGTTCCCGGGGCCGTGGAACGTGCCGATTTTATCTGAGAAACTCCTTTCATCCCCTTCGGCCGGCCATTCGGATCACGTAGATTCCGTCGGCCGTCTCTCGGTTAACGGCTCCGCTCGGTCTCGCTCTCCCGCTCCCTCCCCACGTTAAACCCGCTCCTTCCTCTTCCTTCGCTGGTTTCTACCTTCGACGTTCCGACCTCTACGCGCCGAGCTCTCTCGCTATTTACCCCGCCGAACGCCGGAGATCCAGTAGATTATATTCGAGGAGCGCCGAACCCGGCCGTGTGTCGACTAACCGATATACCAGCCGGGTAGAACCTTGACCGGACAACCCTTTCTCTGCTGGATCACCCTCTCTGATTCCGAATATCTCGATTCAGTCTCTCTCTCTCTCTCTCTCTACCTTTTCTTTATTTCGCACGCGCGTCCCTCTTGTTCCCTCCTGTTCGCGGCTGTTCGGACAGTGGCGGTAGAAAGGTCGGAACTTACGCTGCGGCCCTTGATTGTGTATCGATCTGTGAAATGAAAGGTGGGATAATGTAATTTTTGTTTCAATTTGTTTCGATTTTTTCCACTTGGTTGGTCGGTGATAAACTTTCATTTTATGTAATTCATGTTCTATATGTAATTATTGTATATAATGTATATTTTTATAATATACTGCTATACTATTTCTTATTTTTGTATTATATCAATATATGTATATGGTATCATTTTATAATAGTGTAATATATACTATAGTAAGCATATTCTAAATATAATAAATGTGTAAAGTATATAAATTATAATAAATGAATAATTATTACAGATACTAGTAATACCGTCGTGAAACACAAAAGAAGGATTAATAAGATATTAATAACGAAATATTCGTACCTTATTAATGACATTAATATATAAAAATATATTATTAATTAAAACCTCTGTCCAATAATATAATTCCATTTTTCAATACGCATACACACGTTCATTCCAGACAAACATTTCTCAAAAACGGTACTTAAAAATTGCCATCACTTTGACAAAAGATCATAAATAACGACAGAAATTATATCGTACATTAAATGTCATTAAACGCATGAGAATTTTATTTTCTCCCGTTTCGCAAACGGACAGAACTTTCCCGTAGACCTAATAAAATGCAGCATATAAAGAACGTTTCTTTATGCTGTTCATTTGATGAAAGTACGTTCTCCGGAAAGTAGCTGCACAAAAGAACCTAGGATAATACTACGCTCATTCTTCCTTCGTACTTGAAGTCGACAAATCATGTTCCATTCGCAGCATCACATTTTTGAGGGGTACGTCTTACGACACGGACGAAATATATCCCATGGTATATAAAGAAAGCGCATTGTGCGAACGTTCACCCTCGAATAGACAAAACAAAGCAGACGTAGTATGTTAAATTAAAAATGAATCTAAAACGCAATTGACGAAAGCGTCTGTCCTCTGATTATTAACTCTTTTTCAGTTATGTAAGGTATATACATAGATGTACGCCGGTTGAAATTAACTTTTATCGAACGATTATAATAATTTGCAAGATTAAGAAGAAAAAGCGAAATTTAGAGTTTAGACACATATAACACAATAATATGTTTTACTTTTTAAAATTAGAAAGATAACAAATAAATAAGTAGCTTTGGAGGCTGGGACCTCGAAGGATTAAATCTGAATACTGATTATAGAGTAACTAAACGTATTAACATTGTTATATTTCAATAGCATTAACGTCAAAGAATATTTATTTTATTTTTATTTTATTCTGCATGAGCTATATGTAGTATTTAAAAAATTGTACAATAATATCGGAGCTTACAGAAATAATAAATTATTGGTTTCAATCTCGTGAAAAATCTAAAATCATTCAATAAAATGTCAATGCATCGCTATGTCACCTGAAATCAACACGGTCCCGCAAAGGGTTAAACGGTGTTCTCACGAGCTCGTCTCCCAGAACGAATGAGCAATGCGAAGAGCAAGAAGTCGGTGGTCGTGGCCGGAATGGCCGAGGAAACGTTCTTTCCTGGCAACGGCCGTAACCCAGGCCAGTCCCAGAAGCTGATTATTAGCGTCGTCACGACAAACTGTTTGTAGATACGGGAGACGTCCGCATCAAAGGAGAGCGCGAGCAGACGTCTCGGGAAACGAGCACCGTGCCCGGATCGATTCTTTTGATGTTGACCGGCTGCGAACGGAAGCCTGGCATCGCGACGACAACCGCGTCCCTCGCGCATAAAATGGCCGTCTGGTTAGGCGTCTCCTACGCGGATGTTAACAGGCGGCACGCGTCCGCGTCCTCTCGACGAGTTAGGAGACCGTGCCGATGTTTTCGGTGCCCGTTTGTCGGTGTCGCGTGTCGCCGGGAGCCGAAACGAATCGCTTTACACGGTCAACGATTCGTGGGGAAAACTTGACTCCGACGACAGCGAGAAAAGTCGATACTTTCGCCGTTCTCTTCCGGTCCGCTTCTCAAAACTCGCTATGCGGGATTAGTATGACATAGGACAAATCGCATTGGCTTCTATTATTTTCTAGTTTGTTATAATAAGCGTCGAATAACGTAGACAGCTTTCTCATAGGTGTAAGTGATTCTGAATGGAAATTCAGGTTTGGCGTCGCAGTGATTTGTAAAGAAATGTCACTGTCTTCGAATGGCACAAATTATGTTGACCTTTTGTCATATCGAGTTAGACTTGTAATGGAAATTTCTAACAAGAGCGATCTTAATTTTATTGACTTCTGTAGAAACGTATAATTTAATACTAATCGCGTCGTCGAATATGTAAGATATCGAATTACGTAAACTTTCGAAGTAGGAATATATGTAAATACTATGTGTATATAAATAAGGTCGCTTGCTCCCGATTCTCACCTTTCCGTGCACTAAAAGGGGAAACTTTGCAACCCTTAGCACCTGACCAAAAATAAAATAACTAAGAAAGTACAGACTACTTAATTTAAATATTAATACTTTCCCCACAGTGCTAGATTAAATATTAAATACTTAAGTAATGGTAAAAGTTGATAATACATTTTAATAATTTGCTATGCACACGGTCATAAGCTAGCAGCTTCTAGGATAAGACATACAGTCCCAAAGTCAGCTAAACGAACGAAAAAGTTACAAAGTCTAGAATTCACGGTGAACCGGCGATTATGCCATGAGGAACAGTGCGGCATACGCATGGAGGCACGGTGGAGCCATTTCGCCGGCCAGTGGTCCGATCGGCCAAAAATTCGTCGGGAATTGATTTGCCAATCGTCGTCCTGGGTAATTGGAAAATCGAAATCTAGGGGTTGCAACGGGGCAGCCCGGCGTGCATAATGCCTGCACATGTGCGCCACTGTCCGCTCGTATTTGCGCCCGACAATGCCGGAGGGGGAGGGAGAGAGAGCGAACATTTAGGAGGCAACGTATGGCCGGTGCAGGCCGGAGATCAGGTGGATCCACAATGGTGCCGTGGGGGCCTTGGCCGGGCAGGGAGGTCCTCGTGCCTGGGGACATATGCTGCGGATTTTTATGGGGGTTCCGTCCCCACTCGTCGCGGCGCGACGTCGGGCCGCACATCCCCCTTCGGCGGTGCGAGCGGGCGGGCGCGCGCGCGCGCCAGGGTCCTCTTTGCCCATTGTGCCCGCACAATTCGCGTCGAGACGCGGGATCATCAGCGCTCATTGTCACCGACTAATCGAATCTGGCACCCACCGGCCGAATCGCCGACACGAATCACTCGAACGTGTCCGGGGGGCGCGCATAGACGCGGCCTCCGGTGCAACGGCGTAAACGAGGTGCATCGGCGTCTCTCGTTGCACCCGGAACAGACCGCGCAAACATTGCCGTTCTATTCCGTCGATTTTTCCTGCAGGCTGCGTCCGGAAGTCGTTCAACCGTGATGCAAATCGCGAACCAATCCGCGATCGAAATTATGAACCGTTCGCGACGAAACGAAGCGTCGAGTAATGATAACGGAAGTCGAGGTTTTTAATTTTAATAATGGAATCCTAGTTGTAATAATACCTCAAATTTCGCGCTGCGATTACCGTGTTATTTTTATTCAATTTAAATCAATTTTCGGTAATTCGATTAACTATATTACTGTTGTACTAGCAGCAATAAAAGGACTAGTACGTTCAGATGAAGTATCTTGAAAAATATGTTTCGCAAAATTAATGAACGAAGCTGAGCACAGTTACACACGTCGTAAATTTTACAGTCGCGAAATTGGTCCACCCTCCGAGGGTTAATTACGAGAGCTTAACTATTCACGTGCTTTCGCGGGACTTGCTTTACACAACGTGTTGTTTTAAACATGTGCATTATAAATGTACCAATAAATGTCGTTACAACGTGTACGAGCACGGCGGGGAGCTAAAATTGAGTCGACACTTTTGAAATGGTGTGACTATTTCGAAACTGGTCTAAACCACTTGAATTTTTCTGCAAATGTTGGATTTTAATTTCACTATTACTTGTAATAACAGAAATATCAAAAGACATTTATTATATTTTTTATATATTTTATATGTTTTATATATTTTTATATGATTTATATATTTTTATATGTTTTACATTTTTTGTTCCAGATAGTAATAAAATATAAAAAAAAAAGTATTATCGTCGCGTAGAGAACGATATTTTTCGCGTTTTTTAAATCCCGCGCAGTCGGTACAATAATCTTGTCCAGTAATTGCTGGCGACGACGAATTCCATTCATCGTGCCATTGATTTGTTTATGCTTTGTGATGATCGCCTTCGGTTATGCACTAATTGAAGCAACGTCCGCGAACCCTGCACAAATATCTACACAATGAGAACCGGCGCATTGTGTAATGTTCCCGACTACGGTTGAAAAAAAAGAGAGAGTATTAAACATATCCATTAATTGGAAGACACCATACCGAATAACAATTACCGAAAACAAATTTGACTGTTAATGGCCGATTGTTCCGCCCCTCCGCCGGATCGTTATATCCGCAATGAATTCATCAACGATATAAAACAATGGAAAGTGCATGTTTCCGTTAAAACGCCGCGACGAGTATGACACGGAACGGTCATCGCGACCTGAAATCAATAACGTCGACGGCAAGCTCGCAAAATGTATCGTTTGTCCAAACGGTGACGTCGAAGAACGGGTTATGGAACTTTGTCTTTTGGTTGGAAATACGGAAAGGTCGACGATTCGTAAGTCAAGTGGCTGATTAAACGCGAAATGCGATCGGACGAGCACGTTTCTCCCTTTCTTCGACGAGGGTCCGCGATGAAATTGCTACCGATGGTGCTACGACACGATACAAGGGCGTCGAGAAATACTGGCAACGACGAAATATTAATCTTTTCGCTCCGAGCGCAGCATATATGCGGCATCCAAATATTAGATCTACCAGAAAATTATCTCCACTAATGTCATTTTATTTGCGACATATATTCCTAAAAAATAATATTCATAAATCGCCATCACGCTAGTAACACAGCATAAGTTACCATTATATTAACTTATTATAATAATGCAATAAATATTAGGTGCGTGCAATATTTATTGTTTCCTTTCTTTTCAAGAACAGACAGAACAGACCTAATACAAGTGCCATCCGTAGTTTGTATAATATTTTAATAATATTGTAGGTCCTTCCATATTAAATGTGTATAAATATACTTATCACATTATATCAACGATTCTTTCATTCAGCACAGTTGTTATTTAAAACTAATAAAAACGTACATACAGAAATCACACGCGTATATTTCTGGCGCGAGCTCTCGTTCGGTGACAGTGCTTCGGCGGACGACACTGCCGTAGTGAAAGGGTTAAACCGGCTGGTTTTCCCGCACGCGCGAATTGGCAGGCGGTTTTAATTATCCTCGCCGTTGCCCGGTTATGAGCCGACGCGATTCTCGTTGGAGCGGGAACGACAGCGTTCCACCCACGGGGGTTGTCCGCGAGGGGGGGTTAGAGGAAACAGATGTCCTTTCGCACATTAACATGCATGGCCGTGCCGGACCGATACCCCACTCGATCAATTGGCATAATTAATTGCTGACTGCCGCGGGGCAGCGGGGCGGCAGGCGGAAACTGAACGAGCCGCGATCGTTCCGCTACGAGCGGAGAGCCTAACCCATTGGCTAACCCACTTAGGGGAGCACGATCTATGACCGGAGGGGGGTTGGGGACGGTTTGTTACCCCCCCCCCCCCAATCCTTTTTTCGTCTCTGTCCGGCTATGAATCTTAAATTTGAGGGCCACTCACGTGTTTGTCTCTCACCCTCTAACGAGTTTGCCACGCGATACGTTCTATTGGCTATCGAAAGTGATCGCTGGGAACGCGTTGATTCCAGTGGTTTAATTTAGAAAAGAAGATTCTTCAACCCTTTACACTTGGGACTGTTTTAATTCCGAAATGAAGACATTTGTTTCGAAAAATGTAATAAGCCTAAATTTTCCTCAATATTAAAATTTTATCAACCGGTAGCCTATAAATCGACTTTCAACCCCTACCGGTGAATCATTCGTCATAGCAAGTAATAATTTGCTATCTATTATTGAGATATTATTATATAATTTTCTAAATATTAGAAATATTATTTCGCGATGAATAAAATAAATAAAATAGCTAAAATAAATATTTTCTACCGCTAATATAATACTATAAAAATATAAAAATGTTGACAACCGAATGATTGGTCAATAAAGCATTAATTTAATCACTAAAATTTACAATGTCAGAGGTTACGTCGACAGAAGAACCGAAGTTTCTCGTACACGCAGGAAATGACGTATACGTCAAGATATGATTACACCAGACGGCAGAGATACGATCGAAGGAAGCGGGAGGCAGATTGTCGCCGGAAAAAGGAGCTCGAGGGCAATTTCTAAGGGCAATGTTTCTCTCTCAGACGTCGACACAGCCGTGTTCCCGACGTTGTCGCGACGTCGTTCCAGCGAGCGTGGGGGTATCGTTTCGACAGCTGGATCTGCCTCGCTCGTCAGGGGAAGAACTCACCCCGTAGAGAACATTACCGGCACATGCCGTCGCTTTCGGCCCGCGCCACCTGCCGCCGCCACGGAAATCACGTCCCGGTCGATCATTTGAATAATTGATCGGCCATTCAAAATTGCCAGAACACGCGCTCATTGATTCTCCTTAACGTTCCCCCGTTCCCGATTTGCGGTCGGCGGCTTCCGCCTACGCTTCATCCTCCAAATGCATCCGGATGGCGCACTTATACGTTTGCTTCCCGCCGCTGTAATCTCCCGCGATCTTATCTCCTCCTCGTTCACTCATATGCGCGCCGCTCTGCAAATTTGATGGCATTGCCGGCACCACTTTCTTCGATTTGATCGCGGGCTTTGGTATCGCGAATCGTTACCGTTATGTTGTTGATTTTTTTATTGAGATATTTATTGTTCGAGGAAGAAGTACATCGTGGAATAAATAAGTCTGTTCGAAGGAGGATTTTAAATCTGGGTTTGGAAATTATTATGGTTGTAGAGCCTTGGATTGCTTGGCTTGTTTTCGCAAAAGACGTTAGATTTTATTTTTTAAAAAGCGAGATATAGTAATAAAATTCTTTTATCTAATAATAAACAAAATAAAAGAATAGACGTCTCAACGAAAGTCCATGGGGTTAATGAAAACTTACGTCGATAGGCCACCCGAAAATAATCATCCCTATTACCCTATTATCAAATATTCCATTAACCTAATTTTTAGTAAATTTATAGATTGTTAACAGAGCGAAAAAATAAGCAGGAAAATATTACTTTGACCTCGCGATAGTCGAACAAAAAAATGTTGCCCTTTGCCCTTTCGAGACCATGACTAGGGTCTTAGTTCTTTGATCGCGAAATTAGTAGGTTATATTAACCTCGATTATCCCAGTCTCAAAGGCTAAATTACACTTTTCCTTGTCTTCGGTCCGTCGGTCCGAGGGTAGAAAAGAAACACATTGTAACGGCCGCGGTTCATAATACACGATACGCGGAAGCATCTATCGGCTTCCCCTTTTCTCCGCGAGTACATATTTCACGCGATCGTGGAACGGGGAACAAGAGGGGGGCGGCGGAGGCGGCGGCGCCGCGGTGACGAGTTGCTCTCTTGTGAAATTTTTAACGAGCCACGCCGGCGAAAAGTTGGATTATAGGTAACCGAGCGAAGACAATGATTAATGGGCCGGCGGAATCGATGAGCGGAATATTAATAGTAACGCGAATCCGCATTGCGGCCGGGGATGGGAAGGCGGGGGAGGGGGATGGAAAGTTTTTCGAGCGCGTCCCGACAAAAGAACGCCAGCGCGTCAGGAAGAAGTTTTCTTCCTGGCTGGGTTTTCATTGCTGTCAGCGTCGTCGTCGACGTCGTCGTCGACGCCGCGCGGTTTTAATCGGACTCGTGGCACCGGCTCGCGATCGATTTGTCGAAGGATCCGTGTGAATGGAGACGAAAACTTTCTTTCTTCGACCCGTTCCGTACCGAGCCAGCTATATCTGGCGGAGCTCGGCTATTTTTGGAACTGATTCGCATTCTTTTATGTGATCGCTGGTTAGTTTTAAGCGAGACGTAGGGATACGTTTTTCATGTTTGATGCCAGCGTCACTGGTGTACATTGTTATATTTATCATATAATATATATATATTTTATTATATAGTAAATATTATAGAATATTTGCATGCTGATGATGATGGTAGCAAATAAGTTAAAATAAGTACCTCGAAGTCTCGATTTTTGTCATATAATATACAATATATAATAAAATACAAAATAATATATATCATATTAAGTAATATATTATATAATACCACATATGTTACATTATATTATATATTAAATTACATAATACAATGTAGGTTATATTAAATTATATAATACATTGTATAATACAAGATATGTTATGTTACGAAATAAGTCGTATAGCAAGGGGTTAATTCGACGCCAATTTCTGAATCGATCGATCATCTCGATACGCAGGTAGATACGTAACAGAGAGATCACGTGTAAGGTAGATACGTGTCAAGGGACTGAGTTCGTCGAAAGGTCAGTGGCAGAGCGGTAAATTCCTCAGGAAGAGATAGAAATGCGAATATGCTTTTAGACCGTCCGCGGGAAGATAAATCGCGAGATAAGATAATGGGCGAGTTTTAAGAGGGTAAGGTGAGCCGAACAAGAATACGCCATTTCAACAAGATTCGGTAGCGGGAAGAAGATTGCCCCAGAATATGCGAGCTGAAGCACGAATTATGCTCATCCGCGGCGAATAACGCTGACTAATAGCGAGAACCGGCGCCGAAACGAGGGTAATTGGCCCAGATGCAGCGGTTGAGGAGCCGCGACCCCGTTACGCGGCGCGAAAAGAAACACGTGTATGCACCTGTACGGCGAGGACGGTGGCATCGGGACAGACACACACCGGCTGGTTTTCCGGTGGAGTTTATTCCGGGCTTGTCCGGTGACGTGGAAGGCTCGATTCGGGAAAGCGGGGCGCGCGGACGCCTCTTTCGACGCGGCCTCCGGAAATACCTGCACGCCGAAGGTCTCCGATGACCGATGCATTATGACGTCGTTGCCGCGCTCGTGGAATATTGAATCGCGCCGGGACGTCATAGGCGCCGCATTCGTCACGGCTTATGACGTACCGCGGATCGATATCGCGCGCACGGGTCGTTGAACAAAAGTGGCGTCCAGGAGTGTTCACGCGTCGTCGAGACGCGGGCTCGGATGGATATCGAGGCACCTGTGAACGCGCCGACACGCTCGCGTGACTTTATAGAGATACGCCGTCGGTGCGGGTGCCGCGGAGACCTCCGTTATCCGAACGCGGCGTTGGGCAAAGCAGTTCGGAGGTGCTCGGATAATAGACGCATTTCTACTATCGTCACTTTTCTACCCTTAACATCTTCACTACGAGACAAAAATTTAATTTAAAATTTCCAGCCAATAATGATAAAAATAGTTAACAAAATTCGTCCCCATAAAGTCGTGCAACGTTACAGAGAAAAAGCTGTGACTCACTTCCCGAATGTACTTCCCGAACTGCAACTAATGTCGATATCTCTGCAAGACTTGATTTCGACGATTCGAAGTTGTTTGACAATTAACTGGCCACACGGTGAACTAGTCACTAGAGCATACACGCTAGACTCTACCGTATGCTCTAGAGAGCATAAACTACAAACGAGTGCTCCCGTAGCCGCTGGAGAAGGAGCATCACGATCGGATCGCGTACGTCACGCGAATATCAGTTTCGGGGAGAGCGAGCCTCGCGTTTCCAATCAGCGAACTGGAAATACGGATGAAAGGTCGTACAATCGTAGCCGGGAGCTGGATCGCGGATGCGCAAGGATGGGCCTGACGAAGCGAGCAATTTTAATGTCCTTAAGCCGAAGATTAAAGGGAAGCCCTCTCTCTCTCTCCCCTGATGACAAGGAAGAGACGGCCAAAGTCGGGTAACGAGATTCCGGCGATCTGTCCGCGGTCTTCGCTGGAAAGTATTCGTCGAGTGGGCCGGGAGCGAAACACCGGGCTCGTGGCGGTGGGCGCTCGAAGGGTGGAAAAGTCTTGCGATCGAGATCTCGTCAAGGGGTGGAAGTAGTGTGATTGCTTAACAAGTGGCTACTGCGGAGATCGATGGGAACTGGAAATGGTAGAACTTTAGGGCAAGTATTTCTTTAGCAAAAATTGCACTAGGGTAGTAGAGAGAGCTGTGAGGTTTATTTTCAGGTATAATTAATTTTATATTTATTCAATAAAGAGTATTACATTTTCTTGTTCAAAAATAAAAAAATTGAAGAATAAAAAATTGTTTTATTCAGAGACGACGATAGAACAATAATCAATTTTGTCATTCAAAGATGAACAAGATATAGAACAATAAACAATTTTTTTATTCAAAGGTAACCAAGATAGAACAGTGAATAATTTTTTTTAGTCAAAGATGAACAAGATCGAACAATGGAAAAATTATTTTATTCAAAGATGAAAAAGACAGAACAATAAACATTTATTTATGCGAAAAAGATTTTAAAATCTTCCCCCTAAAACGAATCAAGCTGACCTAACCTTCGAAGTACAACAGCTACGCCAAAAATATCCGACCATTTTTCTTCGCCTTTGTTTCACCGACCAAATTTTCTGAGGCGGTGAAATACCGTCCGGGTAATTTTTGTCGTTCCAGGGCGTGTATTAAATCGTCGGGGCAGGGGCAGATTCGCCGACGAACTCGGCGAAAGAACAATACGCGCGCGACAGGTATTGCGGACAGCGTCGATTCGGTGGATTAAGGGCGGTAGCCGCGGGGGGTGCGGCGCAGCTTGTCACTGGGTTAGCAAAGCGTTCCCCGATGCTTCGGGTGGTTCGCGCTCTCGCAAACGCGGGCCGCCGTTTATTTGCACGGGACTCGAAACAAACAAACAAGGAAGCGGGGACGTTCGCGATACGTTCGCGGGCGCGCGACACGTTGCGCGCACCGTATTTAGATATCGTTAGAACAAGTTGCCGGGACCAGTTCCCGGATCCACGTAGGTGGGCCGCGTTGTAGTCGCCGGATGGTGGAGAAGAGAGCACAGTGGGCTTCAGTGAAACAGTCCCGGTCCCGGAGTAGTTCTAGGCGCCTCGGCGCGACTGACTCAGCAGGTAGACCTCGACAAAGTCCCTTTTGTCCACGGGCTTGTCCGTTCATCGCCGGTTCCCGGAATCCTTGAGGAAATCTTCGTGCGCGCCGAGCATCCTCGTCGACGGGCGGGCGAGCGTTGGCGGACGCTAAAACGTTTCCTCAAATTTGGAAGCTTACACTAATCTCGGCGTCGGCGGATGCGTGCCGCGCAAACAACGGTCAAGTGCTTCCGAAGTTACGTCATCGCGCGCCTCCCAGGTTGCGGAATCGTTCCCGCGCCTGAAAATGGTCGGCTCTCCGGGAAAACGGCGCGGGAGGGAGGGGGTAGGGAACCGGCTGGAACAGGTGAACCACCCCGGGTGGCCTGAAATTAGCGCAGTCGGAGGCAAAGTGCAGTCATTATCAATTCTATAAAACCCCGTTCCTTCCTGCACTCCAAGCTCTCGAGCACGCAAAAAACCTCGGCGATTAGGCTCGAAAGCCCTGGAAGATTTCTGCCGTGCATCCCTAACAAATAAACGTGACTCTGCCGCATTTTTTTTTCCTGGGAAAGCTATCGACCATGTGACGGGGGAAGTCGCCGGGATTTAACCCTCCGCTGGCTCTGGGTCACGCTGAATCTCCAAAAGCGTGTAAACAATGTTAGACTCAGAATTGGGTGAAATTGTATTTTAAAGAGATATTTTATTCTAGATCGTATTTTTGGAAATTAATTATTTTATTCGTTGCAAACATTTCATGGTAACGTTTCAAGTAGTATTTGATTCGAAAATCGCTGGAAATATTTGTTCCATATATTTTGTTTATTGAATTTCTTGTCATCGAATACAATAATTTAATTTTAATAAATCGGAATGCAAGATATTTTTATTTTACCAAGTCATGATGTAAAATATTTTAGTTTATACTCTAGTTTATACAATTACCAACAAAAATGATAAAAATAACAAATAAGGAATAATTTCCCCTTACTTCACATTCATTTGTCTATCTTACTCACCCCTTTAGGTATACAACAAAACTGATCTACCAAGTATTAACACAACTCCATTCACCCATCCGTAGACAAACAATTTACACAACAAACTTGTTCACACGTATAACAGTAATCGAATGACTGGTGCCACCACCGGCAACTTAGCGTCCTGATAACTCGACTCGACGTTCAGCTACATCGAATTCCCGAAGAGTCCAGTTTCACAGAACCTCGCATTCACCAAAATTCCATTCGCCCAAACACAGTTCTACGATACCCGCGAATGTAGAATACGTCGTCGAGTGAATGGATTAATGAATCGGCATAGAATACATCCATTTTATAAGTCTTTCTCGATGGTAGAATGGACGACTGCGAAAGAGATTATCGCGAGTCAAACGAAGATTCGCCGTTTAGGCGAGCGAAGCGGGGGAGTTGGTTCTTCGGGCGGCGGGAGAGACAAAGGGTTGGAAGGGTGGCGAGGGGTTGGTTCTGGGGCGCGAGGAAACGGGAGCAGATTTTGAAAGGCGCCGGGCTACCAGGTCGGTGAGAGAGAGAGAGAAGGAAGAGAGAAAGAGAGAAAGAGAAAGAGAGAGAGAGAGAGAGAGAGAAAGGGAAGAGAGTGAGAGATGGAAGATAGAGGGAGGGGGAAAAAAGAGTGGCTCTGACCTCGTGCAATTTCTATTGTCGAATCGTCGGGGACGAATTCGAGGAAAGAAGCTCTACGAGCGTGGAACAAAAGGGGTCGGGCGGACAGGGGGCGAAAGCGGCGAAGGAAGCGCGGAAAGAGGGTGCCCGGCTCTTGGCAGTTAAGACGAGCCAACTTTTCTGCGGCTTTCGATTGTTTTTCCGCGCCGAACGCGCCGCTGCTAAGCCAATAAAACGTCGTCTGGCCCCGAGAGAGAAAGAGAGAGAAAGAGAAAGAGAAAGAGAGAGAGGGAGAGGTCCGGCCCGCAAGGAAGTATAAAACCGTGAAGAAAGGCCGGCTAATCCCCGGCCACCGACGAGCTGGACATTGTCCCCGATTCTACGGTCGCAGCGGAAAACGCTGCCCCGCGCCGAGACGAAACGGAACGGACACCGCGCCGCGCGCCATTATCGCGGCTGGAAGAAACGCGGACCGCGGGATCGAGCCATTGTTCGAGCGCCGATCGAGGACACCCCCGCGGCGTGATTGATCGACCGGGGGGGACACCTTATTCGCTGGGCCAGATTTTTTTCGAAAGGCCGATTTCGGTTTCGTTATGCTCGACGGCGACCGCTCGATTCGGATATCATTCCGCCGGATTGATCGTGACGTCATTATGCGCCCAGCAATGAGCATTCGACTCTTAATGGCTGCTTCGATCTCGTATATAGTGTGTGGCTGCAAATGAGCCTGCGGAGTTCGTAAGAACGTGATAGTAGTATTATTCGACCCTTTGATTGCTGCGTCGTTTATTATTTTATTGCGTCGTACGTGGGTGGCGGGGTTATTTGCGCGAATTAAAAATTATTAGCTGCACTAGTTTATAATATTTTGTTAATTGGATTGGGACTAGTTTGAGTAGAACGCTTAAGGTGTTAGAACAATGATGAGTAATCTTTTATCTCCAGTAGCCAATTAAAAACACAATTTTATAACAACTAAAAATTTTAGTAACTCTAGGGAGTTGTTTTAATAAATAAATAATACATTTAGGTAGCAACAAAGATAAAATATATGAAAGGAGATTGTTAGAATACAAATACGCTATTAAAATTCTGTGGATATATTTTGGCTCTCTCATGAGCATGCTAGCGTTAAATAAGATACTTTAATTAGATTGGCCGGTACAAATTATTTTCTAAATTCAGGTATGTCTATAGAGCTTCATTTCTACCAAGTGTACCTAACTGAATCGTTTTAAGCAAATTTGACGATCCATTAACCTTCGGTTGGAGGGATTGGAGTACATTCGGACGTGGACCTCATTTGGATTACAAAGGTTCTGCCACAATTCCATGTTTCCAATAGCCAGTTCTGATCATTAACTGTTCGCATTGAATCAATGCTGATCTCAACGTAGAATACTTGGAATCGTGCAAAAATAGATTTATATTTAACCACGGCTTAAACATTTGGCCTTACATTTATTCTTGTTTCCATTATTACTGTTATTTTCATTTTGTATTTTATTTTATCGTAATTTCTTTTTGACTTATTATCCATATTTTATTTTTTTAAATTTTCTCATGATTGTTGTTACGCCGTCTACGGTGCAGAAAGTAATTCCGCATAGTATAAATAATAATTATTAAGACGGTAGGACGCAGTCAGCTCGCAGTGTCGGAACAGCCAATTAATTAAGGAGCCGAGGATGAAAGTTTCGCAAGGAGACCACGGAAAAGCCCGACGAATTGAAACAGATCGAGGACCCAGGAGACGCATCGAGAGTCCGCAAATACCTTCGGATTACCTCGGCCGGAAACCGCGAGACACGCGGGTGCGAGCCCGGGGAGAGGATCGATCACCCGGTCGGTTCGTGCGTCTTCAAGGCGCCACGGCGCGGCGCGCCGCGAGGTCACAGTTAAATAAACGATGAGACGTCGATGCATCGGTCCTCGGTACAGCTTGTAGGCGGTCCCGGGGATGCTGAATGTACTCCCGCGGGTTGTCAATCGATTACGTAGCCCGCGGAAGGGCGGAGGAGGCGGAGGAGGCCGCCCCGAAATAGCGAGGCTGTCATTCTCGCAGGAATCGGGCGCGGGATGGTATCTCGCTGGGACTCTCTCGACATTTCCCATCGTTGGCCCATCGCGGATCGACTTTATTTCGGGAAACGTCGGGACGCCCCCCCCCTCCGCGAATTTACCCGTGATTCATTTTGCATCGAGCCAGCCGGGGCGAACTTGCCGCGACCCCGAAAATACGGGCCGGGGTATCGTCGATGAACTTTACGTCGCGATTCATGAATCCGCAATCAACTATTGTCGCGAGCTGAAACGCGCGCGCGCGCGGGCGCGAGCGAGAGCGCGGCTGCGGTGTCGATGGAACTTCAAAATTGAATCTGACCTTTCTGACGAGAACTTTGCCGGCCCGATCGATTGACAAGAATATTTAATTAAAGGCACCTCGAGCTGTGCTGCACGGCGCCGCCGAAATTCCTCGACCAGACCCCGCTAGCGAAATGTCCGGATCGCGCCGAATTTCGTTCCGGGGTATCACGGCCTTTGGCTACTTACCTCGTTTATGGATCCGGGAGGGTAGTTTTATTTCTTGCGCCGGGCATTTTATCGGCTGCGCGAAGCATTCGATATTGATTCTTAACATTCATGTTCCGCAGCGCGAATTTCACGTTGATCTTCATGCTCTGAACTGGAATAAATATGCTGGAGCTCGACGATACGAACGGCGCTTGTGATTTAATGTTTTCGATATGTCGTTTTTATTGTTCGTATACTTCCGCGTTTACTTATTACAAATATTCTTCTGTTTTTAAAATAACTTATTGAAGCCATTTTAAGTGTAAATCTGAAATAGTTTCTATGATTTATGGTATTACTATTTTATATGATTTACTACATTTTATAACATGAAATTGAGTCCTGTCGTTTACGCGATAGTTTCAACAGTTTTTTAAAATATTAACAAGTTTGATACTGTACATTTCAGTAGCAACTGAAAGTGGTTGTCTATAAATAATGTCATTCTTAATGCCTACACAAAATTTAATTTCATCGATCATTACTACCATTCATTATAAACTAATCCCATGTAACAAACACACTAAATTGCAATAAATCTAATTAGAAAATGATCTACACAACAATAAATCACCGAACGATGGAAATTGACAATTTTTATTTAATCTGACAGAAGAGGACATTTATTATTAAGCAATTTATTACTAAATTAAATCTAATATGCAACATAATAAATAATCGTTTATCACAACTGCAGGAAGTTGAATTTTCCCGTCTTCACGGTATTCATGTGAAAATAATATCTACTGACGAACAACAGAAGCAAAAGGACCACGTATATAACGCAGAGTATCGAAAGAGCAAACGTTCCCGCCGGTTCCTCGCCGCCTCGCCCGGCGTAATTGAAACCGTGCGCGAAGCTCCGCCAGTCTACGGACGATTAACAAGGGGTTTCAACAAGGGTAGCGATGGAATCCGTTGGCTCAGCAGCAGAAAATCATTCTGGTGGCGCGGCCGATCGAACGATTGCGAATTAATTACCGAAATCGCAGCGGAGGGTGGTGTGTCGCAAGCCGCACTCGCGGACATCTGGCGGATTTCGCAAACCGCCGCGAGGCCGGGGGCTGGTTTTTTTTTTAAGCCTGCCCCGGGACTATCGCTGACGGATATTCGGAATAATGGCGGCGGCGGGCTGCAGCCTCCGCGAAGTACATTTGCCCGCGACACGACCACGAGCACGGCGCGCGGGACGCGGCGGCGGCGTGTCGCGTGACGCGCTCCGCTCGTCGCGTTCTGCGGCCAGGCCGTGTGCGGGGCCTACCATCGCATTGTTCGTGTCCTCGTACGTCGTCAAAGCTTGTCAGCTTAATTATAGGCTGGCACCGCGGACGAGCGATGTTCTGTCGCGCGACACGCGGCCCTCGTCGCGCGCGTCCGCTCCGCGTATCGTCATTACGCGGCGATCTGCGATTGACGTGCCCCCGCGGTCTGTCCCACGGATATATCTCCTCCATCCACCGCCCATCCCGGCGATCGTCTCTCAGCGCGACGATGAGCATCGCGTCCCCCCTCCCCTCGTCAAAACGCTTATTATTATTACGATTATTAGGAGAGAACGCGACGAATTAATCGGTTCCCCTCCGCCGCCGTCCCCGCAACCCAGCGATCGCGTACGCGCGATCCAATCGCTCGGTTCGTGACCCTTGACTCGCGGAATCGCTCGGTCATTCGTCAGTCTGCTCGTCATCGTTGTCCGTCTCTCGATCGGACCCTCCATTATCGTGATTATTATTATCGCGGTAAATAAATCCTTTGGAGAGCGACGGCTCGCCACCTTCCAAATGAAAATGAATTGCGGAACTTGTTAGCGCGCTCGATAAGCGCGGGAACTTCGTTTCGTTACAGTTTTTCTTGTTTTGGGGATGGGAATATGCCAATCAGCGCGATAATCATTTTGCTGGATGCACACTGTGTGCATTTTATAAGAATTTTGTAAGAATTTTTATTAGAATATTTATAAGAATTTTGTCAGATAATTGTTCACAACTCTAATCGTGACTCTAAGGTACCGCTAAAAATTGTTGCATCGTGCTCTGAAATAATTTGTAAATTAGTATGAGCAATGTAACAGTAATAATAATAAGAAGAATAGGATCAATGATTTAAAGTTGAATGCGGACAATACCGACGGCAGAATGTTTAAACAAAAATGATAAAAGAAATTGAAAAATAATGGCAATAACGATTAGCATTTATGAATAAGCGATTTAAACAGTTATAACGGCCGATAATGGCGAATTAAGAATCGAATAAGTATGTAAGACATAATTTGGTTTACAGCTAAAGCGTAAGCCCAGTAATATACACAATAATTACGATTCAATAAATGCTGCAGCTTTCTGTGTGCGATAACTCGAGTCACCGTGCATAAGTACATGAACCGGCAGATAAAACCTTTACGGATGCGCAGCTCGTAAAACACGAGAACAGTAAAACATGACTAACGAAACGGTGACCATAGAAAACATGTACAATCAATCCTACTAGTCATCATTTTTTCGAGGATAGTCGAAGAAAATGAACGGGCGTAGAATACGCTGCCTAAGAAAATGGAGTCAGCAAACAAGGACTCCGTTCGATTGATCGTTTTATTGCGCTGCTTTACGAGCAATAAATGCAAACAGGTCCATGGCCCGTTAATGCTGCTTATCTTGTCATCTTATTTATTACCTATTTACCACGTGTATGTCATAAGATTTATCGGCGTTAGATTTTATAAGGCCCCGTAGCACGCGAGAGGTACTAGACTACGAATTAATAAATGTTAATACGACGTTCGACGATAAAACATTCGGTAATTAAAATTCCACCTGTCTTCTTCAAAAACGAGAATTCACAATAATTCGACAATAACAAACGGGTTCGCAATATTCTACGATACTATATTATCATAATTATAATCGAACTAGGCGTTCAAAATTCCAGTTAACAAGTTAAGTGTGTTTGACGACTATATCCGTCATGGAGATGTGACAGAATTTTGTGTTTGACGATTATAATTGAAATTGTAATTATGGCGAAAAATATAATATACTCGTAAATTTTAAAACGTTTAAAATGTTTCGTGGTCAAATGAAAATTATAAATAATTTGAGTTGGATTCATCACTTCCTTCGTCATCGTTTGAACAACTGATTAAAGACACACGCGTTTCGCTAACGTCGTCCGATTAACTCTCCGCCCGCCCGATTCCATCGAAACAATAAACAGAACCGAATCAGCATCCGGCTCCGCGCATTTCGTTCCAATTTAGCCGAGGCTCGACACCGTCGGTCAGAAATTCTCGCGGCGGTGTCCCAAAAGGACGGTTTCGATCATTCCGCGGCCGAACCAGGCGAGCCGTCACGAGCACGAGTCTCCCGCAGCACGGCCGACGACTTAAAAACCGTGGAAAGTTGTAGCGTTTAAGATAAAGTGTAAAAGCAAAGAGGGGAACAGCAAGTTGTTCCATCGGGGAAGTTTCGGATCGGGGAAGTTTCGAGTCCGACCGCCTGATCCGCTAATTAGCGGATCGTCGGCGGGAGATCGTCGGCGCCGCGTAAAACTGTACAAAAGTGGGAAGTGAGCGCGACCGTGGGAGCTGGAACGGGGTGTAACGGGGTAGAAAGGGGTATATCGTGGAACGGAGCGGGGAACAGGAAGGTGACAGAGCAGCGGGACGAGATATCTCTCGCCGCCAGTCGCTCCTATTCAGCCGTGAAGGCTCGCGGAAGCGGGTACAGTAAGCTCGCGGCGTGCTTCGTGACTCGGCCGCGATACAGAATGCCTACACTGGTAGGCGGGAGGAGGGAGGAGGGGGGGGGGGGGTGGGGGTGCCGAGGGGGTCGCGAGAAGCGCAAAACGTTCCCTCCAGTTTTAACCCGCCTCGGAGAGGGTATATTTAGCTAGCAGTGTCAGAAGCCGGCCCGCCGCCCTGGCCCCGCGCGCGCGCGCGCTTTGGGAGACAACTCGCGACGTTGTTCGCCTCCGCTATCGTCGGCGAACACGGACTCCCGAGGACGCTTTTGATTCTCGTTACCGTTTACGTCGCCCCGATCCTCCTATCCCGGCCCCCGTTAATTTGATCGCGCTTGTTTAAGCTCGCCTCGTCTCTTAGCTCGTTCGAACACGGGCGACGCTCTGTTCTCGCGCGACGGGATACTCGGCGACGCTAACGAATCCGACGCGGCGCTTCCACACGCTGAATCGGAGGCTTGATTGTTGTTAACAATTTGTTGCTGTAAAAATTGTACAAAACTGGTCTGTATTTCGGCGTTAGAGTGTTTGAGGAGTGTTGTTGTCTAATTCGTTGGAAGATGCTGTGAAACGTGTTCAATAATATATATGTAATTAATAATATATATAATAACATATATAATAATATACGTAATATATATGATAACATATATATAATCAATAATATGTATAATTCGGTGACTGAAAGAAAGGATGTTGCAAGCGTCGTGTTTAAACTTCTGATATATTGTCACTTGAAATTGTGATTGTTAATGAAAAATTGTTCTTTTTTGTTTAGAATCAAATTGATGACATACTCGAGGTTTTAGAAAAATACATGCCGCATTGATGCTGCTTATTCATTTTCATTAGAAACGCTAGAAAATTTTTAAGTATTGTGTATATGACACTGTACTAAATATTCGCAAGCGTTTATAAATTAGAATAAATACTTGTCCGAATAACATACGATAACAGAATTTGACGTGTATAATCTTTGTATAACTACGAGGCTACATCTAGTAGTATATTTATTATGTACATGTTTAAGAAGATCACTTTGGGAACATTTCAACTCCTTTGTGTTGAGCACATTGCGCAAAGCAAACTTCGTGATTGCAGCCGTATAATTGGGCAGTGGTAATTAAAGTATTATTAACAGTAAAATTCACTCTTGTCGACGTTAGATACACAGAGCACTTTATAAAAGAGCATAGGTTTATGAAAGTAACAATAATATATAGTAGTATTATTATATTCAATAAATAAGTTGCCAATGAATCGTCACAATCTGTACAATCATAAATTAAAAAGTTAGTGATGCATCATTGAAATTAATATTTAAAATATTTTTAATTTTATTACAGCTTATTAATGAAATTTTGGCTATTTTACAATTGTCCACTCAATTTGTTCTTCGATCTACTTATTTTATTTTTACTATAATTAGCTAGGCCATCTAAGAAATTCAAAATGACTTTATGTCATCGTTTCATTCTTCCAACAATTTCTCGTGAACAAACTTCTTTCTTAAATATTTACAACAAGGCGTTATCATTGCCACAAATACACGGTTTTTGTAAATAAAATTTAAACTTTGATTTGTATAGAATACGTTTCATTACGTTCGACAGATCAGGTTACAAATCTAAATATATTGAACTTGGTATAGTATCAATGATTCTACAACAATATATTATTATATTTATATAGAAATAGCTCCATAGATATTTACAGTAAATTTATTATTTATTGTACCCCTTCACCTCGTATAATCGATATTTTTCCATTCCCATCCACAAGTCCGAAATACTAAAAAAATGAGGATGGCGCTATACTTACGCTTCTCTTTGTAGTATTAACATCCTTAACGAAGTTAACTGGCAACAACTATTCTTTCAACGATTTACATTGAACTTTCACCATATATAACCGACATTTATCATTCCCATCCACACATATACAAAATGCTAAAAACTGTTGACGGAGCTACAGTTACGCTCCTCGGTGTAGTGTCAAGAACCTTGACGCAATTAACTAATAATAACCGTTCCCCCGAACGATTTACATATCGAACGATCCGGAACGAACAGTTTACGGTGTCTCGCAGACCGGCGGTATAGAAAATCGCCCCGGCACACAGTGGTCGAAAAGCCCGAAATCATGGTCAAAACCCTAAAAATCGAAGTAGTCGGGAGGGAGTTTTGGACTTACGGATTGGCTACTTTAATAATGCCTCCGTATGATGGAAAAAAACAAATGACCCATACTTTTATACCTGAATGGCAATTTCACCTCGAACTTCGCGTTTCTCGGACAGTCATTACTCGCGAGCGTGAGCGACAGTACGAAGTGCATATTCTGAAGCTTGTAACTTTTGTTGGAAGTTCTGTTTTTGAATTGTGTAAAATGGATATTGTTCCTGGTGGTAAGTACAACATTTTCTAGTGCTAACATATCAAGAATTGTCAACTATTACATTAGTAAATCGATCAATTGTAGAATCTAAATATAAGAGCAAATGAAATTCATTTACTTTACTGTTATAGTCAAAACTTTTGCGACTCATGATGACCCGCGCTTAAACTTACAGGACCCATAGTTTATAGTTTCATCTAGCAGCACTGAAAAAATTGGCTGCATCCGTTTGCCTATTTACTATTTATAGCCCTTTTTGTGATGCAGCGTATAGTATATTCTCTCACGAGAGTATTCAAAATAGAATAACTTTTTAAATATCGTGCCAAATTACTTAAATTGTTATGAAATATTAGAAAAACCACTTTATTAGTGAATGTTAAAAATTATTTTGAAAAAAAATGAAATTTGTTACATTGAAAAAAAAAAGTTTCAATTTTGTGTTTTTTATTTTCAGGCTCGTACTCGTCACTTATGCGTAATAAACTAAGAATATGTCCTCTACTCCTAATAAAAAAGGTCTTGCTAGAAAATGCTTATTAGCTTACGAGGTACCCGAATATCGTAAAGGCATTTCTGTACTTCTATCCTCAATTGTAGGATCTGAACCACGGAACCCTCCTGATTTCGCTAGTCTCAATATGTGTTATTATGGGGAACCCTTACCCTCCCATTATAAACATGGATATTGGACTTTTCGAATGCTGTGCAAAGATGCACAAAATTGCATTTTAACCTTCCAGTTTCTGTAGGCCACTAAAATACAGCTCCGCGGACCATTTTTTTCGACAACCCATCCGCCATATTGGATCCACCATTTTGTTTTTGGAATTTTGAAATTTAGATTCGTAATCAGAACTCCCGAAAATATACGTACATAAATTTTTGTGAAAATCAAAACATTTTTTCGACAACCCATTCGCCATATTGGGTCCGCCATTTTGTTTTTGGAAATTTGAAATTTAGATTCGTAATCAGAACTCCCGAAAATATACGTACATCAATTTTTGTGAAAATCGAAACATTTTTTCGACAACTCATCCGCCATATTGGGTCCGCCATTTTGTTTTTGGAATTTTGAAATTTGGATTCGTAATCAGAACTCCCGAAAATATACGTACATCAATTTTTGTGAAAATCAAAACATTTTTTCGACCACCCATCCGCCATATTGGGTCCGCCATTTTGTTTTTTGAACTTTCATTTTCAGATTCGTAATCAGCGACCATGAAAACCCTTGCATACAAATTTTCAATTAAATCCGTCACAGTTTTATATTTTGACCATGATTTCGGTCTTTTCGACCACTGTGCGGCATCGTGCCCGAGCGAACCGGCGTGTAGGTAGGGTAGGAGTAAAAACGGTCGCGCTGTTATCGCGTTCCCGGACACGCTATTACTTAATAGATCGTCCAGCTGACACTCCGGCCGGCGGATACGTTTACAAATCGGCCCGTCGCCGGGAACAACGGTAATACATTATTCCTGATTCCCCGGCGACTGTCGTCGATCCCGTGGCGCCCACGCAAATAGTAACGCGCCGGACCGGCCGTTTACAACGTTCATTACTAAATTGTACGACACGTTTAGGAGCGAGGAGGAGGAGGGCCGCGTATTCGCGTCCACGCGCGCGACAACCACGAGGATTTGCCAGCCCACCGAAATAGCCACGGCCGAGCGACGATCGTGTGTGTGCTCTCTGTCGGAAGGAACGCGTGGCCGACAGAAAAATCTTGCGTACACGAGGCGGAGGGACAGTCCGCGGAGATCGATCGGTCGGCGGGGCTCGGCCGTCGGCTCGAAAAGCCGATGCGGATACGGGGCCGCGGAGGAACAGCAATATTGTGCTGAAAAAGTCGGACGGGAACGCGTGTAACGAGAAGTTATTCGAGGCAATCGTTCCGAACATGTCTGTAACTAACTCTGACATGGCCGCGACAGCTGGACAGCCGTGTAACCGGTCGTCTTCTCGTTTCCACGTATCGTCATCGATCTTCGCGGAGATCGCGACGTTCCACGGCACCCCCTCTCTCTCTCTCCCTCTCTACCTTCTCTCTCTCTATCTTCTCTTTCCCCCCCCTCTCTCTCTCTCTCTCTCTCTCTCTCTCTCTCTCTCTCTCGTTGCAGACATCGGGATCGGTGAAATCGCAGCTATGTTGCCGCTGGCTCCGGTGATTTACTGACTGCGTGCAGTAAATCAGTAGTCACTGGACCAGGATTAAAAGCGACTCGTGTCACTTTCTGGGAAATGTTGCCTCGATAACGTGCCTCCTCGATAACTGCGCCAACGATCTAATCGTTGCGCACAGAATGCAACGAAATGCGGGCCCGAATGCTTCATGGTTTTTTCGTTGTTGTATAATGTTAGATTGAGATGTTACTACTCAACAGTGAATAATTTGTTATTCGATTCGTACCGACGAAGTGGAAATAAAATTGTTACTGTAGTGCGAACTATCTAAATGTTAATAAGATGAGAAGACGAGGTAGAAATTCAGGATTGGATTTGCTGTTCGCAGAAAATAAATGAAAATCGCTGTGTATAAATCGGTTCGTAAATCTGCGAATTTATAAGAACCATGATAAGATCAAATATAAATATGTGAAAATATTGAAATAATATTGAAATATTTTTATATTACTTTATATTTTATATTATGTGATGCATTTTTATCTGATTCGCGTTTCTTACAATTAACGTACTGAATTTTTATTTTGATCCTTTTATTTTCAAGCTCTAAAAAAAAATAAAAGAGTACAAAACAGTAATATTTCTTATTTTATTTTGTCAACCGAACCAATCGTATTATTCCCAAAAAGTATACAGAAAAAGTTACACATTGCTTATTAAACTCGTCTTTCTAAAATCTCAAAAATTTCAAACCATTTACTCAGATTTGAAAAATATTTAAGATCCCCATAGAAAATATCCAAAGTATCCGCAAGGGATTAAACTACACAATAACCTAAATCATAGCGAAGAAGATAATGCGATCGACGAACAACGAAAGCGATAGATTAGACGCGAATGACCGTCAAGAGACTCTCTCTCTCTCTCTCTCTCTCGAAAAAACGCGTGCAATCTCTGTTCCGAACGTGGTCCGTGATAAAACCCGCAAGTTCCGTCGCGGAGAGGCGCGAGCCGGGTGTATTCACTCTCGAACGAGTTTGCAACAGCTCTCGAGATTACCCATACATCGTGCCGCGCTGATCTCGGCGTTCATAAATCTACTTTGAGCGCGGCGAGCGTCGCGGAGAGAGGAACGTGCCTCGCGGTAATTTCGTTCCGGGAACATCGTCGCGGGAACTGAGACGTCTCGCGTCACGACACACCGGGCTTGGCAAGCTTTCCACGGAAAGGGGAGCTCCCCCCCTCGCTCGCCGGCCCGCTAACAGAGACGTCCCGATACGGTTGTCGGAAACCGTGAAAATGGCCCCGTTTACGACCGCGTCCGCGAGCGATCGTCGAGCTGTTTTCTTCCTGTCTTCTTTTCTTTTTGCGAACATCCGGACTACCGTGACTTCGTGCTCGTCGATCCGACGATTACCTGAAGATTGTCTTCTGATTACGCTTGCTTTTCTGTTCGAGACAATTCCTGGCGAGGGTAAGGCTCGGTTTAGTTAAAAGTTAAAGTTAAATATAGCATACAGTGCCTTGGTTATCTGAATATCCAATATGTGAATTTTTTATTATGTAATTATTTTTTATAGTTGTAAAATGTAACAGAAGGTGAATCATGTGGATCACTGTTTATTGCATAAATCTGTTAGAGTTTAATATGGCACTGGTATTTGTTAGATAAGAAGCGATCTGTGAAAGAGATAAATGGTGGCATACAGTACCTATAATTTCTGAATATTTAATAAATGAATTCTTTGTTGTGTAAGTATATTTTATAGTTGTATAATGTAACATAATGTGAATCGTATAAGTTACTATTTATTATATAAATCAGTGAAATCTAACATTGGTATTCGTTATAATTTAGTTAAAATTGAATTTACTTTTTGAGAAGGTTAATAGATAGTGTTTAAAACGCAATGACATCTTTAAAATTGAACTTATTTTATTACGGCACAGAGTCAAACGAAACACCCAACTTATAAGACTTTTGCGCAATGCCAGGCTCTTATCTTCTGCCTACCTGTTCCACTGCTTGTTAATGGCCGTCGTACGAGCAATTGTTACCTCTCTGCAATAAAGCGTCTCAACTACAACATCCACGCAGATTTCCACAATCTCATACAACAACAGTTTTGACGCCTCGAGCAAGAAATCCGTCGAAACTTGATTAGAAAAACCAGAACCGACTTGAAGGACGTGCACGGAAGCATCCCCGGTGTGTACATTTTCCGGCAGCTTTCGAATTTTTATCGGCCGGGAATTGGATCGCGTTTGCCGTGCAGATTGGATCGTGAATCACCCATTCACCTGGCGATTGAGTTATCCGAGTGGGCGATATAGGTTCTCTCTCTCTCTCCCTCCCCCCTCGTACAGCCCTGTGCTCTCTCGCCTCGTCTGACGTCTCGAGGAACGACGGCTGCCTATACCGATTATCTCGTTTCCCGGGCCGCCGGAACCGCGCTGGAAAAGCTGAAAATTATCGTGCGCCGGGATTGCCGCGGCAGCCTATCATCCTGTCGCATCGCGTTCGCCCGTTGAC
Source organism: Augochlora pura (assembly GCF_028453695.1). NCBI lineage: Eukaryota > Metazoa > Arthropoda > Insecta > Hymenoptera > Halictidae > Augochlora > Augochlora pura. The sequence goes on along the minus strand of NC_135775.1, from coordinate 5,099,513 downwards.
ACGGTTTACAATTGGTGATAACGCGTAGACGCGATAACGGGACGTTTACCTCGTCGTCGTCGTCGCGTCGTTCACGGCGACACGCCGCCGAGCGGATCGGATCGGATCGAAGCAGCGCGGCGCGGAGCGGCGGGGAACGAGGCGGCGCGCCGCGCCGGCATCGGGGGTCGACGTGCCGTCCTCGGGACGTCAAGACTCGTCGCCGTGCCCTCCTGGCGCAAGACGACGAGGCGTTAAACGAACAGAGCATTGATTTATGTCCCGGTACGCGGCGAGATGCGCCGCGCGATCCGCGCGAGAACCGTCTGACCGTGACGCGGATAGACGCCGCGAGATGTATACGTTGATAATGATCCTGCGGATGGCATGCCGGGAGCCCGCGACGCCTTCGATCGGTTAATCCTGCCGTGAGAAACCGGAAGTACGCTCCGCGTCTGTACGTCGCGCCGTCGCTCGCTCGTCAAACGCTGTGAAAAATTCGGGAGAATTCGGGACAACGTTCGAGTCGTTCCGGCGACTCTTGCGAAACGTATCGGCTTCCAAAAATCGCATGGTTTGTCAGCCGATCTGTTTTCTTGGATACTTAGGATTAATATTTTATTACAGCCATAAAATTCTAAAGTAAAATTTCTAGACGTTTGGTAATCATAACTTGAGCTTTCTGGAGCCTGATATCTCCATTATTAAAATTTAGGTGAGAAAAAATAAGTTCTACCCTTATAGTCTTCCATTTCTACAGCATAATCTACTCTTTGATATTACATTGACACAACGGTAGCAAATCGATAAGATAGAGCGATAAATAATTAGAATAAATAAAAGACGAAGTGGGACGCGTTTTAACGTTGATAAGTCAGGTTGCGTGGAATTCATATAACAGACTAATAAAACGTTCAGATTATCGCATCGGATAAAACAGATTATTTCTTTAATATCTATGAAAACTGTGGAAAGTTGATATGAGGGACTGATAAAATGATAAAAAAGGTAAATATGAGATAAGTAAAATGATGAATGGATACAAAATAAATAGAAGGAGAGTTAATAGAAAATAAAAGTAAACAAAATAGATTGAAACACTTATTTATAGAAGTAGAAATATTCTTTTCGATCGCCTTGGTCATCGTAGATAGAATTAAAATTCGAATTATAACAGATGTCCGAGACGCAAAATACAAATGAGTATACCAGTATGCCGTACGATAGAATGAAATAAAATGAGATAAAATAAAATGATATCAATTAAAATCGCCATAGCTGAATCACCGTGGCAAAATCGTTCTATATCAATCGCAGAAAATTATCTAAAAATTTCTCTGCATCTTTAACGTTTTCGAAAGCATAAAATGCACAGTCTGTCGCACAGTCACTCTTACAGCATTACGTTCCTCGAACAGTAATCAAGACTATTCTCGGTCCAACTCGAAGAGTATCGCAAGAGAAGTTCGCGTTCCGAATTTCAGTTTTATTGTTGCGGAGTCGTTGACAAGACGAGGTCCGCGCGCGTATTGTCGCGGCGTTAACCGGAAGGAGCGTTGATTTATGAACGGTAGCCGTTTCGAGCGGCGACGAGAGAGAGAGCCGGTACACGAGTCCCGTCTAATCGCGACAATGCCAGGGGGCTCTCCTCGCGGCGGCATTGTGAGATGACAAACGCCGGCAGGCGCGCGGACGTCGAACAGAACGGGGACCGACGACGACGACGACGACGACGCCGTCGTCCACCGAAACGGAATCATTAATCCTTCTAATTGCCACTCGTAGAGCCGGGGCCGCGTGTTTTTCTTCGCGGTTCCGCACGGCCTACCGGCTTCTTTCTCCGCTTCCGTCCGCTCTGTGTGCTAGACCTCTCCGGTCCCCCGACAGCTTCGGCTCGAGCGGCGCTCGACCAATCAGCTCTATATAGAGAGAGGCTCCGGCGAAGCGCGGCGGGGAACGAACGAAAACACAACGCCGCGGCTCGTGGTTTCTTTCGACCGACTCGATCGAAAAGGGGCAGGGAAAAGCCGGGGCTGGGGGATATATGTACCCGCAGCCTGGTAACACATTCGGTCGACAGATGTCGGATTGTTTATTTGATTAGCGCGGCCATTAATCAGACGGTCCGGTGCCACCCCGGAGCGGAGGTGCGTCCTATTAACGAGCTATAGGAGAGAATGCTCTTTCTCTTATTAGCGCTGCGTGCCCGGGGAATTCTACGGACCCGACAGATATGAATGCAGTTTTTGCGGTATTTCGGGATACGAGGATGATCGTGACGGGTGACTGGAACATCGTTCGCCAAATTTCGGGGTCCCTGGTTTTTACGCCCCTTTGCTGTATCAACGAGTCAGACTTCTGACGAACACTTCGCACTAAATGTGGGCGCTATTAATTTATTTTAAATGAAAAGAAGATTCGATTATTTTGTGGTCAAAGTTTTGCCTTGATAGTAAACGAGAGAAATAGAAGAAACGAAAATTGACTTGCTTTATTACAGAAATTATGATTAACCCTCGCAAGGCAGTGATCATTTTCATCCAGAGCATTTAAATCGTTCGCTTGATTTCTCAATATTCACTAACTATATAAAATAAGTTAAAAATAACAAGAATGGTAATAAGTCTGTAAAAAATATTTTCAAAGACGTATCTTTAAATATTGCTAAATTTAGCTCAGAATTCTTATAATCGTTGTCAATAGAACAATTATAAAAATGCTGCACTGTTCGAGGGTTAATCATAATATACCACAATCAAACTACTAACAATGAGCAATAAATTCAAACGGTGTTCAATATCGCTACTCGAGCGCAGGAACAAATAACAAATAATCTCATTAAATCATCGAACTGTGCCATCGAAGTTCCAGCTTTCCCATAAGGTCAATAACTTTCTCGCCACCCCGTACGCACGCTCCAATGATTCCATTATGGGGTGCGTCAACTTCTCGAGCGTCGATGCCCGCCCCGACGAACGAAAGTACAGAGAGACACTCCTGTAAGATCGATTGACGAGTTTCCCATGGAAATGGATTATTATTTCCGTCGCTGTTTCGAGGAGGCTCGCCGCGGCTCCCGCCTCCGCGAAACCGATTCAGGAAATCCGAAGTCGTAGCATCGGAACTAACAGCGTTCCATTAGACTCCGATACGCATCGGTAAACATCGAGTGGATGGCCACGAGTTTCGGTCGTTCCGCTGCGGAGCCAGCGATCGTTTTCTTGGCCGGGTTCGCGGACGGAGGGAGGGAGGGAGGGAGGAGGGTGGAGGGGCCGTATCGGCCGACGTCGAAACAGAGGCGCCGCGGGCGACTCGTTAAACGACGTCCACTATATTTGCACGACCTGATTCCCGACCGGCCGACGCAAGACTCGGCCGCAAACGAATTCAATTCGGGGATGCCGCGATTCGGGGGTCTGGCCCGCCGCCGCGTCGTTGCCGTGCATACCGAACGAGGGAACACGACCGAAAAAATTCGCTCGGGCACGGAAAGCGGCTGCCGGGAAAATTCGGTCGAATTTCGGCGGAATCCCGGGAACGCCGACCGCGGGAAAGAGAGAGAGAGAGAGAGAGAGTCCCGGCGAGCACGGTAAAAGTTCACCGGACACGATGGTTAATGAGTCGTCAGCCACGAGATCTTAGTTTTTCGATGTACGACACGCTCTGGAACGCGAGACTCTCGGACAACTTTCCAACTTTTTACCAGCCAGACGTTGGACTTTTGTGTACATTTTTAGCCGTGTTCCAGGGAACTTCATTTTCAGACAGAGAGAGGAAAATTGAAGTTGTTATAAGTAAGGGAGGATTTTATACGTTTGCGGTAATGATATGTAGTCGAAGATACTGATCGATGAATTCGATACTTTGATTGTATTATTTATGAATATTTATATTATGAATATTTATGCATTTCCTGTTTGTCGAAAGCGCGAGATTTTTATTTGCATAAATATCGGCGATCTATTTTTAAGCGAATGAGGGAATTGGAGGAGGATATCGGAACGATAGATATCACAGTGTATATCTGGAATGATACTTCAGGATCTTCTTGACCGATTTACTTCAAACTTCGAGTGCGGAGCTACCGAGTACTTGTAACTATGATTAGCATCGGACTCGAGGCATTAAACCCCTAATTAATCATCGAACAGAGGACTTTTCGATAAATATGTAATATAATAAACTGAGACCACTTATTTATTTATATAACAATATAAACAATATCTCTAGATACTTTGAGAAAACACGACAGGTTCGAAGTCATGAATCAAGTGGATCTTTAAATATGGCGACGCTATCGTCTTAGCATTTTATATAGCAAACCTTAATCAAAGTTAAAGATTTAGAAGTACCGACTTGATTCCACATTTTCCAAGTCCCATTGTTTAACAGGATCAAGATTTTTTTCCTACACTCGCGTTAGAATACCCCATTGAGGCTGGAAACCTCCCCTCTGGCGATCCCGAGTTAGCAGACGACGAGGAAAGGAGGGAAGAAGACTGGTTCTGTGTCTGAGGCTTATATATCTGCCGGAACTAATTGTCCCATAATTCACTCTGTCCGGTAGCAGCGTTTGCTCTCTGCTTATCCACGGACCGGCGTTTCTTCTTTCTTCTTCTGCGCGTTGCTCTTTCGCTCATCCCCCTCGGTGTACGCAGCAGGCATTTGGCTTCTGCATGCGCGGCGTCCTCTTTTATCGCGGAAACGCGTACGCGGTCCCCGCGATTGTCTCTATTTCCTGCTGGTTGTCGTCCAGAGTCTAGACTATACGTGCACAGTCTGCCACATGTCCTCGTGGGAGCGTTCCGGCCGAGGAGGAAGAAAAATCGAAGCGTCCATCCCCGGGAACCCTCATAATCTACAAGATAGCTAACCACTCGGACGATCCTCTATTTATCTAAAGTAGATATTGAACAACGGTAGCTCGTAGAACGGGGATCTTTGGTCTGTAAGTTTGGAGTGGGCGTGGCTTTGTACTTCGAGATAGGGTTAGAGAGTGATCTGTGGATAGTCAATCTTTTGACAGGTCGTACAGCCGAGGTGCTACGGAAGGCTCAATATTGTTGAGTTTTTTCCGACATTTGAGGTATTCTCGTATTACAGTGTTAATCCTTGCAGTCGGTTAGGCGATCGGATCCAGACGGAATTAATAATCTCGCGTATACAAATATTGTGAACTAAAATTTTGCTGTTATTATCGTCATTATTATTATTGCTATTATTATTATTACTACTATTATTACTATTATTTTACCGTACCTTTTTACATAGTCATTGCAATTGCTACAATAATTTTCGTTGTCGTTGCTCTGACGTAAGCAAAGTACAGACAGCATTAAGCGTTAAAAGATCACGACAGGCATCGAGATGTGGGTCAGGGTTATGTCAAGTGCTTTCACTATTATACCAGCGATCCGCAACGATTTAATGAATTAAATTAAATTACATATTCGTGTATACACTTACCTTTGTCACGAATGCATAAAGTCCGCAGTCTCGTAATCACTGAACTTTTAAAATCTGACGATAAAAGAGCAAAGTAGTTGATGGTTAAGTCCAGTTGGTATTTTAAGGGCTAGAAATATGTAGACCATGGCTGTCTATTTTATTTCGTAGATAAACTATATGGAGCTCCGGTATGTGGAAACGGTTGCGGACGAAAAATAAGTACAGTTGGCCCTAGGTGAGCGGTCAACTTCCTCAGGAATCGCAAGCGTTCCGTCGCCGTAACGTTCACTCCCCCGTCGCGACAGACCATTCCGCTCGGATGTACGGGGCAATGGATTTACCGTAACTTTCGCGTCCCTTCGGAAACGTTATCACGACCCGTTACTTCCGTGAACCTGTCCAGACGGTCCCCGGTGCTAATGCACTTTTGCGGCTAACTGTAACACACGTGGTTCTTGCTTATCCAGAATAGCACTTTCTCTTCCTCCGTGCCGGCTGCCCAGGCCAGCCAATTGTAAGGGAACCGTGTTCCGGGCTTTTTCCGCCGCCTCGAGCTCTTTCCCCTCTCACCCCGCGCCGCATCCTCTCTCCAAACGGCGATCGATCAGCTTTACTCCGCCGATTGACCAATCTGTTTGCCTTCGTTGATTCATCAATCCGCGGGGCCTCCCTCTTCGCCGCACACCAAGAAGTGGAACGCGGCTCGCAAAAACCATGCTACCCGACCATGAAGAGAGCAATGATCTAGATTAGATCACCCACGCCGGTGGAACGCTTTCGAGAGTTCGAAATACCCCTTTTTTCCTTTTGCCCCTTGTTCCTTTCTACTTTCTCGAGACTGGATGGCCGAGTCCCCCTGCCACGCTCGGCCAACGAGCGTCACGCGATTCGATAAGGAACAGCCAATTCACGAAATTTACACGCTCGCGATACAAGATTTCTATCTTCACTGCTCTTAAACGTATACTTCGACAAGGACCTGCATCAACCCTGCTTACAGACCCTGACATTTTCGGGTTCGGCTTTATCCGCCCCTGGTCTCTTTTTAACACGAATCGTTTGCGAGCTGGATATTTTCTATTTTAGCTATTGTTCCTGGTTTTATTATTTTCCTGAGAATATATTCTACTAATAATATATTCAATGCGATAATGAGGAAACGATTAATGTTTTATTTCGTTCATGTACATGCCACGTGCTTCTAAAGCTTCTCCCACTAATTTTGGTATCTTAGGTACCAATTTCTTCATTATATCCCAAGAAATAGTCTCAAGAAATTGCAGTTATCTTCGCTAAAAAATATAACAATTTTCTCTAATAACATACATAATAAACCTGAATTACTTTAGTAGTATTATCCCTCACTTATTCGTTAAAAAGAAATAAGTGTTCATATGCCTACAAACAAGGATTTACATGAACCATTTCTTTCACGAAAAAAATATGTTCTTACTCTAATTATATATATTATATTATATTCTAATGTCTAAGCCCTATATTGTTTTTTAAATATATGTGTCACTATATATATTTTATTCTTTATACTTTAGTATAAACAAATTCCATCAACAAACTAAAATCATTCCGGTTAAGTGACCCGCGTCCCGAACAAAACTCCCTGCGTCACTCCTAGACGGTCCGACCAAGAAACCCCTAAACGGCGGCATTGAATAAAACGGCGCATCTCCGGCTTGTTCCGGTGAATGGAAGATTGCGGTTACGAAAGTTGGTCGAACGACTGGGAGAACTTGGTTCCCCCGGAAGCGTCCGATCGATCCGCGGACAAGGATTAAACGCGTGTCTTTGCCAAGTTGCAGCCGTCCGCGTCCGCGTCCGCGGAGTCCCTCTCCTCGAGTTTTCGCGAAGTTCCTTGGCGGACGGGGTCCGCCGATGGACGGAGACCCCGAGCCGTCCAGAAGTGGACACGTCGGACAGATACTCATCGTTCATCCACGGTGTATGAATAACGTAGAAGTTTGCTCAGAGACGGCGGGAGGGAAAGGGGATGGGAAAGGGGAGGCAGACGGGCCGAGGGGCAGGGACGGAGGCCGCGCGGGGCCACGCAGGCCGCGCGTAGACCTCATACATAAGTAACCGAGGGAAGACGGGTGTCTCGGTTTGTGCGCCACGGTATTTTCTACGGAGGAGGGGTGGGAGGGGGGGGGGGGGGTCGAGAGAGCCCGACCAGACACCCCTGTTCTTCGCGGGCGAACTTAGCCCCGTCGCGCCGTCGCCCGTGAAAATACGAACCACGGCCGAGAGGCTGCGGTCGTTCCTCAACGAGCCACCCCTGACCGCCGCGCGAACCTATTCGTTTCCAGACCCGCCGTTCCGCGACGAAAACTTGCGCCTTTCGGGCGGTCCCGGGCTGCCAGGGAAAAGAAAGTTGCCCGGGTAATGCTGCAAATTGTCTCGGATTAGCTCCGGGCAGGCCAACTTTTTCCCGGCGACGGGACTTTAATTTTTGGCTCGCAGCCGCCCGGACTCTGGATGAAAATTCGATGCTTGCGAGCAGATCGCTAATTTCACGCGTTTGTGACAAACATCAACCGATCAATTAGAAAACGGTAGAAACATTACAAGAATTTAAAAATATTATTCATTATTCTAAAACTATAAAATAAAATGGAATGAAATAAAATAAGGGATGAAGGAAACGTCTACGCTTCTAGGCTTGTAATTTCAAGACAACGATTTTCTCAGTATTCATACAATTTTAATGGCTAAAGAACCTCGTATTACATCAACAAAATAATGGACGACGATCAATGAAAAAAATTCAATTATCGGCGACAGTTTCGAAAAAAAATTCCAGTTCGTATTTTCAGCGACGGATTAAACTACTGCCGAAATGAATAACATTCTAAAACTCTGCTCTCATTTTAAAACTCCGCATACACGCGGACTCGCCTACTAAAAAAAATAAAAAGTAATCTGTACGATCCAAATTTTTTACTACGCACAGTTTGCAGTACGCGTATATACATACCTATATATATATGAAAGAACATATTTTTTATCCGCCGACTTCAAAGTGAATTTTCATCGTTTCAAAGTGGACGATTTAACGGTTAGAGGAGAGATTAAATAATATTTTTCCGAAGCTCCGTGCAACCGGAAACCCCTACAAATCGTTGCCTATCATTTGTTTTGATTTCCGGCGTCGGGCTTCGTCCCTAATTGTCGGGGGTGGGCTCGTGCTCCAGCGCCGCAGCTTTACCGGTGACGGATTAGAGTGCCGGTACTTCCGAGTCTGGGTCTAAGATTTCGTCTGGGAAGTTTGCGAGGTAAATGGATTCGAGAATCATCCCAGCAGATTAAGGGGAATTTCTGGTCCGGAGCATGATGTTTCAGAAACGGTCCGAACAGATGTCTGCGTTGCACACTGTATACCTTAACCCCTTGCAGTACTTTTCTCTTCGCAGTTACACTGATTAAATCATTTTCGATGGGAACAATTTCTTGGAGGAGAAATGAAATTAATATCTATAGTGTGCTTGCAATTATTTCAGCTCTTAAATATTAGTGACAAAAAGACAGAATTTTATATCAACAGGTTATTTTTGGAAACCATGATCACGGGTCAGACTCGTCAAAGTACGGCAAGGGGTTAATTCGCCCCTAGAATAAATGTCAAAATTATCCCTTTGCGCTCGAGTGGCGACTTCGAGGCGCCATTAAAAATTACTATACCATTTCCCAAAGTAATTATAATAGTATGAGATTCCATATTTTACAATTAACCCTTTACACTCAAGTCGCGACTCCGAGACGCCATTAAAAATTGCTATACTATTTCCCAAAGTAATTATAATAGCACCAGACTCGTTTATATTTAATAATTAACAAATCGCCTCGTCGCTATCTTACCCTTATCTGGAAAGCTCGTCGTCCGCAAAGGGTTAAGCTCAGCGACAAAACTTCAATTTCATACATAGAGAAATACCTGTCAATCATGTCTGCTGAATTCAAATAAAATCGCCCCCATAGTTCTTTAAATAAAAACTTCTCTGTCTCATTCTTTTCATTATTCCCAGTTCTGTCTCAAGTTACGCTTGTCCGTATCATACCTCTGTTAATACAGACTATTTTCGTATCAGACTATATTGTGCCTATAGAGGAATACATCTACCGAATGTGTCTGGCAAGTTTAAATGAAATCCACCGCGCGGTACTGTAGAAAAAAGTTGCCCAATGCCACCGTTTCATTTATTTCATTGTTATTCCCTCGAGACCGGTCTACGATTGTTTTACCGTGACTCTGTCAATTCTAAGTATTATTCGAGCCAGACTTTGCGAGGACATTTTAGACACTGCAATGATTAGATAAAATTCTTTTATACTCTGGATATGTCACTGAAGGTATACGAAGGGTTAACGTAGCTATAGGTGTCACGGAATCGGTAAAATGATTCACTGGTAGTAACAATTGATATTTAGATAAATTCTTCTGTGAGCTACGAATTATTTAAAATTTATCTACACGGACAAATGTAATTTTTTAAATTGTATGAAATAATTCTCCTGGCTCATAGTGTTTCTATTCGGTACAATAAAGTGCACTTTCACGCCTACAAAATTGATTCTTGCGATTTATAACAACAATTTCACTACTCAACAATTTGTTTAAATCTCAACTTTATCATTATAAAAATTATTATCGAACGCAATAGAATAATTTTAGTGGTGTCTCAGGGTCACCGTTCGAGTGCAAAGGGTTAACAGTGGAAAATATGATGTCGCATACGTAGAAGCATACGCGTCGCACGCAGACAGGGTACCCGGGGGATCGAGGCAGATCGATACGGCGCAAAGCACGTTTTATTCGTTTCGCTAGGACGAAAGTCGTGGCGGAGGGACAAAGTTGAGAACAAACGATGCAAGTGTACGAAGTACGACCCCACGGCGGACAGGAGGGGGGCTCCGGCGAAACTCTCGAACCCGGGGCGGACGGACACGGGAGGCGCGGAGCGAACATTAATCCCATTGTCTTCCTTCGAAGGTGACTGGCGAGAATGGCGCGCGGGTCTTCTTTTCCGGCGGAACGAAGACGTACGCGCGCATCACGTGAATATACGCGCGCGCTGCGCCGTGGACAGCCGAGCGCCGTGGAACGCGGTGCGGCACGTCGCCGCGGCTCGCGACGAAGGGCCAGAGCCTCGGCGGGATATTAGGGCCGCGCGTTCGCATTCCTCGCGCGTGCAACGAGAGATTCAACAATGGCGATCGAACGAGCACCACGGTCCAGGAAAATCGGGGGGGAGGAGGGGGGGGGGTGGGCCTGCTCGCTCGTGTTTAAAATATTTCCCTACGACCCGAGGGCGGCGCCGCAATTTTTCCCTTCCACGAACTTCCGAGGCGAGGGTGGCTTCCGCTGATTGTCTGCGACGGAATCGGAGCGGGAGGAATCTTTTGCCGGAAGGACAGCTTGCCGAGTGGCGCGGCGTACGCGGCGAATCGCTGAAGAGATTGATATTTTATTACCGTGAGACGAGATGTCAGTTTTTGGAAATATTCATTCGATTCACGATTTTATTGTAGCGAACTTTGCCTTGGATTAGAAAATTATATATTCAATTTGTTTTGGGAACTGTGGCTTCCATGTGGATAGGATGTTACTGTGTTCTTGTGGTTGGATGAAAAATAATTATCCCCCTGAAGACTATTCTCAATTCTAAACGTAGAGAGGCATCAAAGTAATTGGCTTTTATTGCTTTATTCAGAGTAAAATTTAAGTTTGTTTAGAATATTAAATAAAAATATGTGGAACTATTTCGACCTTTTCAGTAGGTTTAGTGTTTAACCCTTTGCACTCGAATCCATTTCAACTGTAAATGTGAAATAATATTTCTGACTCATACTATTTCTATTCTATACAATAAAGCGCACTTCTATGCGTACGAAATTGATTTTTGCGACTCATAGCAACAGTTTCACTACTCAACCATTTTTCAAATCAAACCTTATTGTAATAAAAATGATTTTGGAACATTATAGAATAATTTTATTGGTGCCTCAGAGTCACCATTCGAGTGCAAAGGGTTAACTTCCCAAGAAAAGAGCTTCATTTCTAAGCTACGGGACAACGTTGCAAAAGGAACGTTGTGGAATCGGTCTGTCCGCCATTAACAACGCGCAACAACCGGGTCCGACAGCGCGTCTCCGAGCCGTAGACGTTGCCACATAATTTCCAACAGGTTCAAGGCGATCCGTGCAATAACTCGCGTACGAGAGGAGCCAACACCTGGGCGCAGCCACTTCGCGCGACGAGTCGCGGCGAGGCGTTTCCCCCGCGGACCAAGACAATGGGATTAATGTTTGGCCAAGTGGTCCGCGCAGTTTCCTGGCCGGGAGAGCAGCAGCCGTGTATCGACTCCGTCCGAGAGAGAGAGAGACCTGCGAACTCGTCCGACGGCGAAGGTTCTGCGCGAGCCTGGATTGGTTCGCTGACACTTCGTGGAACTGTTATGCGAAATGAAAAAGCTTCGCGCCGGTGGACAGCGAGACGCGAACGCTTCTTGCCGCGTGCGAGAGCTGAATGCGAATGGCGAACGGGAAAACGGCATTTTTTGATCTGCGGTCGAGAACGATGGATCGGTGCGACGTTTAAGGCAGTGCGTGGTATTGTTGAAGACGCGCAGGGTTCTTCGAAGATTTATGAAGCGTGGAATTAATTGAGAAATAGAGAATAATTCGTCTTTTGAAAAATCAGCTGTTTTTAATGAATACAGTGAAGGAAATGGCAATATTTGCTGTTTAAATTGCAATATTAATGAAAACTAAAATAAAAATCTTAAGATAAATATTTGTTGGTTAATGTGAAATAAAAGGGACAAATAAAAGATATAAATAATTATTATATATATATATAATCTTGACATAACCTCGCCAATGCTCACTTTTTCAAAGAAATCGCTACTATAGTTACTTAATGAAAATTTTTGGTAAATAAATCATAGTCTATTTCATTCGTTATCAACGTTTCCTGCCATTTTCCCAAACGAACGTAAACGCGTGATAAACGGCCGCCTAATAATCGCATAATTACGTTTCCGGACATTTTCGACAGGTCCGCCGTTCGGCATTTTATTCGCACGTTTTTACAGCGGCCCGTAAAATCTAGTAATAACGTTGTAATTTATGCATCAGATTAACGAAATAGAAATTGCCGGCCATTCCGTGGATCAGATTACGTGGACGAAAATATTTTATTTCGCACGCAAGATTGTTGAAATGAAAATATTTCGCCGTGGCCCGTATATCATCGAGTAAAAGGACACGATTACCGAATACGCCTCCGCTCGAGAACTATTACGATCGAGTGCGATTAAAACACCCGGAAGCGATAAAAATGGCGTCGGGACAAGACCGCGCGAAGGAAAAACGGAGCGACTAACGCTGCTGCTCGCTGTCTCCCCCGCCCCGTAGCGACGGCGGCGGCCGCTAAAAAAGTTAATAGACGCGAAATTGTAGGTTCGTTGCCAGCGGGAAGCGAACTTTCCCCGGGCGTGATGGAAACGTCGCGGCCGCGTTATTTATAGAGGAATACAGTTCCAAAACGAGGACGCGCATTCGGGCAACGCAAGAATAATATCTTGATTTATCTCGGCGACGTGATGAAACAGTCCGGGGTGTGGGCGGGCGGGCGACGGCGGCGGCGACGGCAACGGCGGCAAGGAAGAAACGAAAAGAAAAATAGAGGAGCGCTCGGCGAAAATCCTCGACGCGTTGCCCGCGTTACGGCGCGCCCCGAACTTTTTCCCGTGAACGAAGAACGATGGTAAAATCGAACGCACCGACGTGTAATTCGCGGGCCGGGAAATTTCCTCGGGAAGTTTCGGGTCGGCCGGCCGGACCGTGGCGCGCGGATTAAATGTAAAGCGGCTGCCGAAAAACGCGCGGCGAGAGTAATAGGTCCTCGCCTGCTTCGGACGTTCCCATCGCCGACGCGGATTCGTCCTAAATATTGATATGAATGGTTCGGGTGCGTTCGGTGAGAAGGAGCGATAGGTTTAGCGGAGCCCCGGGGATTAGAGTTGCGAAGTTATCGGGGCGCGAACAAGTTCCTCTTTCTCTCCCTGATAAGAAGCTTTCTCGGGCGAGCCTCGGTCTATCGAGCATGCACACACGCGCGAGCGTTTTTTCTCCGGCACGTCGCGATCGGCTCGAATCCCGCGTCCGAAACCCTCCTCGAGATCCCAGACGACCGGCTGGAAATCGCAAAGGCGTAACTCGATTAATCGCGCCCGTCCCCGGTTATGCCCGAACGAACTTTTCCGCGCCTGTTATTCCCGAGGAAATATCCTCCTCCCCCCGACTATAGGGAGGGGGGAACCGGCGAAAAGAAAGTCCCAGGACAAAGCCTGCCGGAAAGGACAGGAGCCTCCCCCCTCCGTCTCCTTCTCTCCTTTCCCACCCCACCCCTCCACCGCTTTCTGTTCCTTCCTTGTGCATCTTTAAATCTGCCGTCGCGTCCCGTCGACCATGAAAGGATCCCTCATTGGCAAAGACCGCTCTCTCTCTCCGCAGACCGATACAACGTCTCTCTGTTGTGTCTTCCCGGGGATCTTCTGTTTTTACTTCTTCCTAGGCGACGCGATGCCAGACCAGAGCTCCTCTGTCTCCTTTGACGAGTACGGCCGATCGTCTTCGCTCCGCTGTGTATCGGCTACGTTTCCACGGTTTCAGATCGGCCCACCGCCCCGAATGGAGTCGCTCCCTCTCTCTCTCCACGCCTCCTCATAAAGAAGAAAAGATACACCGCCGGCCGGGTGGAAAGCGGTTCTCTTTTACCCGCCGGTCGACGGCTAGTCGGCCCCGATTGGAAATAACCACGCTTCTCTAAATAATCAAGTGACATCCGACGATTGTGATGAAACTTCGCGGACGGTGCACGGATGGATGTATTGTTCTTACAGGAATGTGCCGGGGGGATTTTCTTCGCGAACAGCGAGCTCATTCGTGGAGCGAAAATAAAGTCTATATGTAGGGTGGGAAGTCGTTGTCTTGGGGACTGATGAAGTTAAATATCTCGAAGAACAGGTCGATTATTTCGTGATTAGTAATCGTTTGTGATAAGTGATAATTCGTAATTGTTAATCAATCAGTCGTTACTAGAATAAATTGTAATTGCAATTTATTAATTTATATATTATAATTTATATCAATTATTGGGTCTGAATGATGGAGCTAAATATATTGAGTCATGAATTGCATGCAGATTTTTTTCATAACTATTAAAAATTATTAACTACGATAATATGAGATTTTTTTATTAATCGTGGCGTTTGAATAAGTGAAGTTGTACTCTGTTGTACGCATCTTTGAAAGTTAAGTATTTATGATTGAGATTATGCGCTTTCCTTTCTCTGTCATCGAAGACGAATGGACTTAAAGTATACACATCATATATAGCATGTATATTGTAGCGGCCGTGCCGCTACGAACCTCCCGAGAACGGTTCTTCCGTTTCTCCGCAAGCCCACCATAAATTAGCAAGAGGTATACGTAAATACCTTTATGGTCGGGCTTGCGCGCGGCCAAGAAAGCACGTGCTGAACGAAGCGTCTCGCGGTCCTTGTCGAAAGGACAAGCTGTCCTTTGGGCAAGGACAGAATAAAAAGGCGAACGAACAGCACCGAAGCTCTCAGTTATTTCTAGTCAATACCTAGTCGCACAACCGTCAATCCGCGCCGCTCCGTTAGTTTGTACTACCTGTATAGTAAACGCGAGTTATCAATAAACAATCGTAATTCCCCGAGTGGTGAAACATTGGTGTAAATCTCCTTCAGAACCTCATCACCGAATCCCCACAATATCATTTTTTGATTACAATGTTCTCTTATACAAGATCATGCAAAGTTCTATAACACTCTGTACATTACACGAGATAAATATGATTTACGTTAGCGAAATCGATAACGATCATCAATACGAAATAAGCAATATAGAAAGCACGTGTTCATTCTCATCTGATAAAATACCCAAATTAATTCTACGTCCAGCTGTTCCACGAATTAATGTAAAATCTACGCATCGATAACGATATGATTTAACAATTGCTTCTAACGTACCGGACACTTGCACACGACCCGGGAATAGGTACGCGTTCGAGACGGGTCTTGACCCGGTGCTCTCCTAGGCGTTAATTAGCGGCCGAAACCCTCGGCCGGCCATTATCCAGTTTCTGGACCGCGAAAGTTCGATGAAGCCCGGGTTCTTTTGTTCGGTCACGTCTGCGGAGAAGCGTAGCTCGCAGCGCGCTCCCGCTCGTTCGTCGTTGCTTTAAGAGATCCGACCGCTCGCGTCCGAGAATCGTCGTTCGGGCATGACGTGGCTGCCATAGTTCCTAACGAGTACTCGAAAGTTCCCCGGGGTAGCTCGCAGGCTGGAATATTAGAGGGAACGTTAGTTAATTCACCGCAGTCTGCGGGCTGTTCGCAAGCCACGCTCGACAGGAGCGTGTGAGAGTTGGGCACACAAGTAAACACGAGGTGGGGGAGGGTGAGGGGGCCGGGTTTTAGTTGTCACGTGGCTCCGGGCCATGTCTATCTCGCAGTCAGTGACCCCGGCAGCGGCCGGCCAACTTCATCTTCTTCGGGGAACAAGCGATCCACGGCTACCATTTGCCGCGCCGAGATCGCCGGCCCGTTTTCGCTCCACGATTTTCACGCGCAGAGCTCGCTGCGGCTCGATACACGCTCGCGAGATTCGAGGGCGCGTCGGCATGATCCTCTCCGTCGACTCGAAACTTCACCGAGGAATTTTCCGTGTCCGGTCTCGAACTCGAAACGCTGCCACCGTAAAGCAAAGATTCGACAGTTCGGAACAAGCAACGCTTGCTGTTGAAGTCCACTCGACGTCCAGAAATTGGCGCATCGTTGTCCGTATCGAAAAATTAAGATTGGTTGATTGACGCGTTGGTGAATTGTTCGAAGCTAGAGAATGTATAGTTTAATTTTCCGTCGGCGGGGTCTCGAGAGATCAAAGTGGTTTACTTGACGCGTGAGTTGAGTACTCGATTACTATCTTCTCGTATGTAATAAAAAATTAAATAGTCTAACTTTTCATTTTTCAATGTTCTTTTAATTTACTATATATTGTAATGAAGAATGTCGCTTTTTAATTTTTTTAACCCTCTCTGGGCCCGTGTAGCTTTCAAGTTACATAATAATATTTTCACCATGTAATTTTAGATTTTTCATAAAGATGGTGTATACCTCTTAATCAATATATAAAATCTCTGAGATAACTAATAACAATATTAATAACTGTTGAATTACAAGTTATCGGCGGATTGATATTTAAAAAAATTCGGCCCAAAAAGGGTTAAAATATCATTCTCGGATCACATTTAACTCCGAGACTCCGCGGCGCCTATGAGCACCGCGACGCCTATGCGTTGAACAGCGAAACCCCTAATCCTTTAATAAGGAATTCAGCCATTTTTCCACTGCGTTCATTAAAACTCACCCTTCTCCCCCTATTTCGCCACGCGTTGTTCGCCGACATCTTTTCTCATCCCTTATTTTACTTAACTCGTTCCGCACCACCCTCGACCATTTAGCTAGTTTTCTCTGTTCCCTTCCTCTTAGTAGTTCTACTCTCGCACAATCTCCTCCTTCCACTCCATAATCCTCTAACAGATGCTTTAGAGCTCCCTCGTCGTTACCACGGATTTCACATATTCTTTCGTTATCTACCATCCGATATCTATTGCGCTTCCACAGACCCAGCGCGTCTTAGCCGGAGTAACTCCGTGATTTATAACTCGTCGTATCCAGTCAACTGACGCGATTTACACTGGAGATTTCAATGCTCGATAAGCATTCGACATTTTGGTGTGAGAGAAGCTTTCACTTGAATAGGATAAGAATAATAGAGAAAATTATAAAAGAATAATAATTTTAATAATAATAATTACTATCATATGCGTGTATTGTAATCACGATGACGTAAGTGACATTTTCGAACATTTTTGATTATGTCTTGAAATATAATAAAATATTGGAAAGTCAAGAGAAATAAATGATATACTTAACATAAATTAATTTTATTATTATTCCCAGAGGTGAAATAAAGCAGAGATTCTGTATACGTCTCTATATTACACAATCTGAGAATCTAAGCATTTCCCATATGATGTACAAGGTACAAAATCGAGTTCGCGCAAATCCATAACTATAGAACATAGCATAATCTTACAGTATTTGATCAACAGTCGTAATAAGCGTTGATAAATTCTTTCCTTGATCAAGATAATTATCGAACTACACATAGCAAATCCTCAAAGAACAAGTAAATAAAGTTGCCGAACCTCGTAAACCATTCCACTTGCAAATTCGCCCAAAAACACCCACACCGGTGAGATCGATTCTCCATCAACCGATCCGCCAGCAGAATCGTCTAATTAACGCGACGATATTTCTTTCTGTTCCAGGTGAGTGTCGACGGCGCGGAACACATCGCTACACGTCGTCGATAAAGCGTCCGGGCCGTAGTCGAAAACGACGGTGGACGGTGGTGACCAAGAGCGCGTTAAATTCGCGATGGACGATCAAACGTCTATCGGAGTATGTAACACACCGTGGCCGGGTTATTAATTGACCGGACGGTCGGAGAACGCGATCAGCCGGTCGATAAGGGGGAAACGGAGCGTGTAATTATTCCGATCGGCGATTCCACGGGCGATTCGTGGCGGCCGCTCCCGGCTGCGGGCCTCTCCGCTCCGCCCGGGCCACTCTCGTCTAATAAAGACGCGTGACGTCTACCCGGGATCTCGGGACCTCGGGACCTCGGGACCTCGGGACACGGGAGGCCCCGACTGGGGTAAACGTCTTATTTTTGGGGGAAACGGCGCGCCATGTGGTAAACCGGTTGCGCCCGTCGGCTCGCCATAAAGACATTAACACGCAAAACCCGTAATTACCCGGAGCCCCGGAGGAACGAGCCCCGACGAACGGCGACACCGATACCCGCCACTTTCACGCTGATAAAAAGCATCGGGGTCCGCTCGCGTGTCCCAGGACCAGGCAGGACCAGGCGCGGGACCCGGGCAGGAGCGGCGACGGGGCTGCGCCTATTATCCGCGCTCACGCAACGCGTATTTATTAAGGGCGTGCGTTTCGACACACTCCACCCCCTCGATGCGCCGCCGGCTCGCCCCGGCAACCCGGTTTTCCTCGAAATGCAAACGATATCGATACCGGAACGGGGGAAACGACGTTCGTGTCTCGAAAACAGCTCGCGCGGCCACCGCCCGCCCCTTTTTCGCTTTATTGCCGCGCCGGCCTGTCCCGTGGCATGCGAACGGGGGCCTCGCGTGCGTACGAGCACCGGCATCGAGAGTAATTAAGTGATTATCTCATCCGGAGCGGACACGTCGCCCGCTGAACATCGCGTTCCAATTGCAGACGAAGGCCAATAAGAGACGCGCGTTTTTGTTCCGGTCGTTCCACCAACGTGGCTATCGACCTACGCGTTTCACGCCTCCCCTCCTCTCTCCCCGGTCTCTTTCGTCTTCTCTCGTTCTTGCACGGTTTCCTGCTCCTGGCCGCTTCCACTTTCTATTGTTTTTCTTTCGGGCATCGGACTCGACTCGCGACCGACGCGGATACGTTTCGAACATGCTGCGTGCACTCGCCGCGCAAGAATGCCGGCGTGTTGGCTTACGAGCGCTGCAGTTGGTAAGCTGCGATGATTTTTATAAGCTATTCTTGTGCGAAAGTTTTTTTAACAAATATAATATCATTTGAATAAATATTAGACTGCGGATTTGATGGATTTTTAGTTTTTATTCGACTCATCATTGTTGCAATGGTGTCCTCCTTAGTTAAATTGTGCTATCGTTTCTGATCATTAAAAAACTGGAGCTTTAAATTAATAAAATTATTTTTATGTAAGTGAAAGCATGTAAGAATATTCTAAATTTTTTTTAAAGATAAAAGCCTGAAATGTGGCAAGTCAATAATGCAAATTAACTATAAATGACAGAATATTATAGAAACTCAATTTTTGCGCCTATTATTTTTTAACAATATTTATTAGATAAGCTTGCCAGTAAAATTGCATACAAACAGAAAATTAAATACAAACAAAACCCATTCACTGCCAACCACAAATTATCTCGTAATAAACGCCCACCACGACTCGTCCATCACCCTTATTAACAGCTAAAAATTTACCCATTACCTCCCACTTACCATCATTTGTTCACATTAAAAAATAAATATTGACATCTGAAACAAATATCTGCAAGATAAGCTTTCATAACAAAGCGACAACGATCAATCCAACATTTATTTTCTCTCGAGCAATCGTCTCAAAAGAATTCCTTTACCGTAGGAATCTCGCAACGAAGTCGGCATCGCCGTCGAACAATTTCATAGCGATCCCTTATTTAACTCCCGATCCTGACGGGACCATTAAGTCGCTGTTTGAACGGTTAAAATTACAACAGAGCTGGCACTGTAACTTAACAAGCCGGGCAGTCAAAGGTAACCGAGTTCCACGTTGTTGCCGTTTGAGCGTGTGCCGTCTATTTTCCGGGGCTTCTCCGTGTTTCTTTTAAAGCCGGAGATCTCCCCGCGGATTCGGCGGGCCCCCTCCCCCCCTCCCCCCGTCTTCGCCCCCTTTTCGGTCCGGACGAAGATAACGGCCGCGTAACGGATTACAACGGACAAAGAAATATTATTTCTGACGCGGGGAACGTCCACGACGGAATTCCAATTACCGGCGCCACGGTATTATTTCGTCCGGCTATCGCGCGCGCGTTTCGGACAGCCGCTGGGGATACTCGAGTTATTCCTTGAGCGGACGGCTCGAAGAATCCTCGCGAGGATTAATATTCGTTGCAGGGTATTGTTATTAACTGCGAACGGTTTAGCATCGTAAGATCCGCCGCGTCGTTGAAAACAATTATTCCAGAGGCAGCTGCGACGCTGACGAGTTCGTTCTCTGGCTCGCTGTCGGTGACTCGTACTCTCGCATTCTGACAGGTGATTTATTGCACTGATTTTGGTCGCGAGGTAGCTCATGGCAATTATTTCGAGAAGACTATATTGGGGAAATTGGGTGAACACTTTATTTTAAGAATGGTATAAACAAAAGCTGTAGTTTTTAGCAGTACATTGAATAATTTTTATTTCTTTATGAAATACAGTACTCACTCAGCCACACGTGAGTAACTTGTTTAAAATTGTTTATAATTTAGTTTCTAGAATTTAAAACCTTGTGGCAATTTTTGTTGTTGTGCTGACTCTTATTGAAGAATAAATTGGACAAATTGGATAAATAGGGTGAACACTCAATTTTAAGAATAGCATAAACAAAAGCTAGAATTTTTAGCAATATATTGCACATTTTTTCTTTCCTTATAAAACAGAATACTCGACCATGAGTGGGTAATAGAATAAATTTTATTAAAATTACTAAAAGATGTGAATATTCAATACGTAATTGACGCCATATAACCTTCCCTTGTAATTTTAATTTACTTAAATAAAACCTTTTAATTTCATACAATTTCTAGCCTTTTTGCTACATCGCGAAAACGTTAATATTAATATAAAAGGAAAAATTCTATTTTCACAATCCATAAAACAAAAACCATCGCTGAACCATAAAATCCAGGAATTTGATCTCCAAGCTCCGATCAGCTGATTCACGCGTCCCAGAAGCACATCAGCGTGTTACGCTGCTCGTTTCGACGCGGACAAAGAAAACACAGGTTTTCACTTGGATTGTAGGTTACGCGTCGAAGTGTATCTCCTGTCGAAACCGCCTGGAAGCGTCTCGGCAGCGAGATGCAGCGCGTTTAAGACACAATAGGCCGGTCAAAGTCTCTCTCGAGGATCCCATTAAAATTTTTCTGGGGCGTCGCCCCGCCATCGGGACAGAAAAGATCGGCTCTGAAGAGAGCAGAGAGAGAGAGAGAGAGAGAGAGGCGGGAGCTTGTACTCGCCTCGGTATCTCGATCATCTCGCTTCCGAGATAGCCGCTCTCCGCTACCGATCCTACCGATCGGAGATAGAGACCGACAAATTATACGGTCGTAGCCTAAGTGTCCGCCGCTGATGTCATTATCGCGTTACCGAAACCTGTCACGGCACACCCTGCAACGGTCTCGAATTTTCCGGTCGATGTTTTCCGACACTCTGCTAGTGTTTTTTTTTTGCCGAGATGGAGCATGGTTAGGCGAAGTGACGAAATTTTGTGAAAGTTAAGGGACTCTTCGTAGAAATCAGATAAAGTGATCCTCTTTTAGGATAAGGTGATCCTTTTTTGCGTCACAGCTGGAATGCTGCACTGTATTTATCTTTACCAATTAGCCAATCAAATGGTGAGATCTATCTATTTTAAATATAGTAGATTGATGATTGGAGACGTTTTTAAACTAATCAATTGAGTGAATTACAATTTTGTTAAAATATTTCTAACACAATATAAATTTTTAATGTTAAAAATGTTCACGCTACGTTCTCCCTATTTCTCCATAATTCTGCAACGTTTCGTGAAAAAGAGGCTCGCCGCTCTATCGCATTTCCATCGAGAGTCCTTTGATTTTAACGCGACTTTATCATTTCGCCCCCCGCCCGCGCGGCGGAATAAGCGCGTTACCGTCTAGGGAACGCTCGCATCCGCCCCCGTGCACGATTTTTCCTGGAGAGGATCGGTGCCCGTGTACTGAGCGGCCCCCCGAGAGAACGTTCCACGCCGAAGTAGATTCCGACGCGATACTACCCGGCCGCCGGAAAAACGAAGGATGCCCGCGGATCTATCCGCGCGGAAACTCTCGCGCGGGGTGGTCCTTTGACGCTCCCGCGGCACGCGATAACACCGCCGGGAAATTTGATTTCCACGCGACACCGTCTTTCTATACGTTCCCGGGCGCCGTCTCCAAGCGTCGCGAGAGTACGGCCGAATTTTTCCGAGCCGTTCTTCGCCCTCGCGGAATAAGCTCTCGCGAGGAACAACGCCGCGATGCTATGCAGGCATTCGGAACGCTCCGGCTGGAAACGTTTCTCCGACGAATTTTTAACCGGCTCTGCGGCGGGGATCGTTCTATTCTATGCTGGCAGATATTTGTCGTTCTTCTGTGCTGTTTTTCATACCGGCTCTATTTTGTAATTTATCAGAGTCGAAGATTGTCCGAAAGATTTACTTGTTAATAAATTGTAAAAATTACTGTGTATATATTTTTGTGAGTATTGGTTAGACTTCGGTATTTTGCTTTGTATTCAGTGGAGGTATGTAATAATTGCATTATATTATATTTTGTGTTTTATATGTAATTCATATGGCGGATCAGAAATTGAGATAAATAATTCTTACTTTGTTCATTTATTAATTTATTTATTTGATAATTTCAACTAAAAATCCCTTTATAACATAAAACAAAGAAGAGTTAGTTATCAAAAGAAATAACATCACTAAAGATTATAATTTTATTCCCATAAAAACAAAATATTAATCACTAAAATTTAAAATATAAAAATGCAGTTCGTTGGTTCGTTTAACAAAACATCTGAGTCGAAAGTCGTACACCTGTCAAGTCCTCCCGACGAGGAAGTCAGCAACCTCGCTCGGCTTCGATAAGCGACGGCATCCTGCGGCGGCTCGCGTAAAAACCGAGGACGCGGGGTCTCAAGAACGTCGACACAGGATGTTTACGACAATCAGCTTTCTCGGCTGTTAATCGCAGCTTCCGAGAGCACCGGAGTGGATTTCCACGGCGAGCGGCGCGTGTAATAAACGAGCGGGGACGGGAAACGAGGCGGTGCCCGGGCGCGAAAGAAAGCGGACAGGCGAGGAGGAAACACGAGGCGCGCGGAACATCCTGGAAACATCGAATCTGATCGATTAAATCGGCCGTCCGTTTAATCGACCGTGCTCTCGCCGAGTGGTCAGGACTCCCTTCCGTCCTTCCTGAAAAGGGATCGGCGTATCGGCGTGAACTTCCTTCCGATCGCGGCAGCCGACGGTCGAACGGGATCCGAGAGGCGATAGACCGGTGGCCGGCGATGATCATCTGCCGAAGAAAGACAGAAATGTGAGAGGGAGAAGGGAACGACGTAGCGAGCCAGACAGAAAGAGAAAGGGAGAGAGAGAGAGATAAGACGAGGAAGCCAGAACAAGAAGAAACTACAAACTCGCGTGCATAAAAGCGAGAAAGAATATTTTAGGCAAATGAAGAGCTCGGGATGAACGAGGCATTGAAAGAACGCGGGAGAAGGAGGGGACGATTTTGCCACCTGCGTGAAAGTGAAAGATGGCGGCTCGAGAGCAGAAGAGAGAGACGGGAGCGCGAGGAGGCTGAAAAGAGAAGAGGCAATTTGGTCTCTGGTGTAAAAGTGAAAGAGAAGAATTTCAGGGAAAACGGGAGCGAGGAAAAAAGAAATAAACTGTGGCAGCTGGAAAGAGAAGTAATTTCGTTCCTTGTGTAAAAGTGAAAGGGAAGATTTACGGAAAGGAGAGAGAAGAGACCGACGATAGTGTGGAAGAGGGGAGATGAAACGGAGGGCGTTAGAAGGAGAACAAGTCATTTTGTCTCTCGAGCGAAAGTGAAAGGGGAGATCCGAGAGAGTGAAGAGCGGAGATAAAACGAGGAAACCGGAACGAGAGATGAAGGAGAGACGGAGAGGGAGGAGTGGTGGAGACTAAGGAGCAGAGGAGGGAGAGGAGCAGACAGAGAAAAGACAGAGAGAAAGAGAGAGAAAAGGTAGAGAGAAAAGATGGAGAAAATGAGAGAGAAAAGGCGGAGAGAAAGAGAGTGAAGGAAAGAGAAAAAGAGAGAGGCGAGCCGGTACGCCCGCCATATGTCACGAGGTCCTTACGTAGGTATCCTGGACGTATCTTATCTTCCGCTTATGGCCTCGAGCGTAATCCGAGCGGAAGACAAACGCGCACGAAATAAAATCCGGACCGGTTCCTCCAGCGAGACTTCCTCTTCTACCCCCTTTTATTTCTCGACCAGGCGAACGAGGAAACGTTCACGGCATTCGGGACGCGACACGTTTCGAATTATGCTGGGCGACGACACCGGCACCAAATTTCAAATCGAACGATGTACCGAGCGCTGGCAGCAGCCAGACGGATCCCTACCCTCCTGTCTCCAAAGCGGTGAAGAGATGCCAACCCCGCAGTTATTCGTAATGAGACACGATACCTCGGAGTCGACGCCATCTTGCACCCTCGAGAATTTACGAAAAGTTCTGCAAATGTTTATTGACGTATTTTGGACTTTTTAGCTCAAGATTGTAAAAGGAAAATGCTAAAAATAGAGTGCAGAATTAGAAATTAAGAATGTCTTAAATCTAAATTCTTTTGTTAGATTTTACAAGATATTTAGAACGCGAATTTCACGTTTCCGACGATAATTTAATTTAATTTAATTCCGATGTTTAATTTATCCCTCGTTTCTTCGATCGAACGAAATAGCCTATAAGGACTGTACATCTCATTTTTATGCAACAAAGATAATAAAGAATAATATTCTCTAAATTTTTCTATTCCGTCGAATATACCAAAAAGTCGCCAACAATAAAAATCACCAACCGAGCAGCACTTACAGGAGTAAATAACTTGCTCACCGATTCCAGCCGCTAACAATCTGCCGCGGTGGAACAGAAAGCTCGGAAAACTGGATTCCCAGTAAGATAGCGTACGTCGACGGACGATTAACACGATTCTTTATCTCGGCTGTATTACTATCATTAATCGCGTCGGTTTTCGCTCACCATAATTATGTAATTTGTTCGAGAAGGCGTGACAAGAACGCATCGGAACGGAGCGTGGCACGTCGCGTCGTCGCATGTTTGCACGCGATCAGCTCCGATCGGCAGCCATTATCAACGAAAGTTGGCCCGCGAGGAGATTCTGATCGACCCCGGGATAAACGAGCGAGCAAGATAAAGTGGAGGAGAAAGAGACAAGAGAAAACAGAGAGAGAGAGAGAGAGAGAGAGAGAGCGAATGGTACGTGCGTGGAACTAGTGCCCCGGAACCGGTTACACCGATCCGAGACAGTTCCTACGATCTCCGCGACCCCTAAATCTGGGGCCGCGATAGCGAGCTAGCTCGTGGAATACGAAAACGCCTCGCAGGGTCAAACTCGTCGAAAGAGGGAGGGGGAAGAGAGAGAGAGAGAGAGCGAGGGGGGGTGTTACGACACTTTTCCGACCAGTTCTCCCCCGGTCGGCTCGGCGCGGCCGAAAGATCAAAAAGACCGGCCGGTGTCTTTCCCTCGGGTCGCCTAACGAGGACAGGATGTTATCGGTGCATCTGATTAGCATGAACAAGGGCCACGGTCCTGGCCCCGTTGTTCTCCGGGACGAAATTTGTGCCGGCGACACCTGTTCGTGCCGTGCCATCGGGTTCACGGGACCCCGGGTCCTCTCTCTCTCTCTCTCTCTCTCCCCCCTCTCTCTCTCTCTCTCGACCCGCCGAAACCGGGGGTAATCGGAGCCCCGAGGAATTCCAGGAGGAAGAGTACCGTCCGAGTCCGCGAGCAATTTTGCTTCCTGCCCAACGACGTCTCCTGCAGCTTGCGTCACAGGAAGGATGTTGCTCGCGCATTCGCCAACCTATAATCCATGTGTCAGGCCGAGGGTATTTCGAAGATCGTCAGTCGCGCTCGGCTGGCTGCCAACTAGCTTCACGAGCGTAAATTAGCATTGCTCCTGGACGCGCTTCCTTCGAAGCGTATATTTATGCTCGTCCCGCGTAAACTCGACGGCGGCAACGTAGCCGACGGACCTGCCGCTGCTTAACCCTTCCGTGCTCGCCGAGAATGTTCGTAATATTTGGAACTTGGTTATTGTTAATGCTTTGTGCAAATTTCCTTTCTACAAAGGGTTGTACAAGGGTTTTACATAAAATTGTATGAAGAATGGGTACATATATGGTTTTGTGATATTTTGTGGGGAATTATAATATAATATTTGTTAATCAAAATCGATTGTAAAATAGTAGTATATGTTGTCTAGGAGGAATTTGTTATCATAAAAATACCGAAAGTAGACGATTTTAAATCCTTAATTCCATTATCAGAACAATATCAAAATTGGTCAATAATCAAATATTGATAGGAAATGTACCAAAGATTAACAATCTACCCAGTTAATGAAATACTGTATTAACAAGAAAAAATATATTGTATAGACTGTACTAAAGCGTACTTAGTTATTGTCATAAGGGGAAACAAAGCGGAAAATCACGTACAAAGCAGGCGCTTACGAACGTAGTAGGACCCCGCCTAAAAAATCCTACTACCAACTAGGAGATACTTACAAGTGCTTATCATTCTCCATAAGTGCGCAAGAATGCCTACCGCAACATAGAAGTACCCAGGACATCGCAGCAGCGTCCTTAATTGTCTAGCAGCGTTCTTAATTGTCTAGCAGCGTCCGCGACCGGTATCTCTTAGCAGCAAGGAGCAGCCAAAGATCAAAGCAGCGTTTCAGCAAGCCGTTCCCAATTACCTGATCTCCGATTCTCTATTACCGATCAGCTGATTCTTCGCTCCCCCCTCGTAAACGACCCGGCCGGATCCCCAGATATTAGGGTGGATCCTCGATAAAGGGAATCGCCGGTACATTCAGATCCTGCTGAATAACGTCGCGATTGGCGAGGAGCTAACCATCGGCGACCTTCGTTTCCCGGCGTGTCCTCGGAAGAATCCTCTCGGGCGAGGACACCGGCGAGACCATGGTCGCACGTGCACGCGCGGCCACCGCGCTCTTCTTCGCTCCTCCTCGCTCTCCTCCCCGCGCCTCTCGCCAATGACCAGGAAGAAAATTAGAAATATCTGACCAGCAGGAACCCGGGAACGTGCTTCTCGGCCGACTCGCAGCATTAACGTTGCCCGTGTGTGCACCCCACCCCGCATGGTCGCAGCGGCCATGGTCCGCACGTTCGACTCGTCGGTGAAACGGAGACGGCGAGCGAAAGGTTTAGCGGGGGACAGAGACGGATCCAGAGGTACATACTCGTATAAATTCGTACTCGCGCACGTGCGCCAGGAACGACGACGTCGATACCTTTTATTATATTTTTTTACACTGTCTGTCCGGTCCCCCCCGGCCGCGAGGCTATCCCCCCGTCGTGTTCGACGATCGTTCCTGCGGTTCGGCACAGCGGTATGATTTAATTAAACACGCCGGTGCCGGCGAAATTAGCAATTACCGGCGGCGGCGCCGACTGCGGGAGCCTCGTCCCGGAGAGAACCAGCCGTCCTCCAAGGCTTCCATTCGTCGCGGGACGCTGCGATTTGCTCCGCAATTTGGAATCGGCGGCTACCCTCTCCCGTCCGATACCCATATTTTTCGCTCGCGAGATTTGCGGAATGCGACTGACGCTGTTTGTTGGTCTAGCGATATTGTTGCTAGACCACGAATAGAACGGCAGCGTTTTAATTTTTTAACGTAAAAAATTTCAAGATAACATTCCGAACATAACATAAAATAACATTCTCGCCACATGATAATCATCATCTACCTCGACTTAGACATTGAACAACCCAATCAGATACCGTTTCCTTCTCCGCAACAAAACACATCTTACAATAATCTCAAACATTTCTTAAACTACCAGAGCACGATTACTATTGACAACCGCATCAGGACAAGAGATTTTCGAAATCAGCACGAAAGTCATAATCGGCCGGCGCAATTAGAGTTTCGATCAGCTCGCAGAGATTAGAGAACCGTTTTCAGCTACTACCCGCGGAATAAAAGCCGACGGTGTCGAATCCACTTTGAGAGGCGGTCGTTTCATCCGCGATTTCGTCCCCGATTACCAGCGACCGAGCGATCGCGGACCGACGTTGCTCCGCAACAAGAAGGAACGGCTCATTTAGCCGCAGAGTTTATAATTACTCGTCAAACGCGGCGCGGCGCGGCGCGGCGCCACGAGGTTCGGTGTTATTTTAAACGGGAACAAAGCCGCGCCGCTCGGATTTCCGCGGCTGCTACGGGTAATGAGTAGGATGAGTAGGATTTCCCGACCTGAAAATGACGGATCCATTGTTCGCGCGGCGAGCGCGCGCGGGGCGGCCGTCGTCGGTGGCGCGCGCCAGATACAACAAAACCCGGGGCCACTTTCCTCGGTGTCGTCGCCGCGGAACACGTACAACGACTGCGAGAGAAGAGAACAAGAGAGAGAGAGGAAGAAAGAGTGAGGAGGTAGAGAGAGATGGAGAGAGAGAAAGAGAGAGAAAGAAAGAAAGAGAGACGGAGAGAAAGAGTGAAAAAGAGAAAAAGAGTGAAATAGTGAAAGAAAGAGAGAGATAGTGAAATAGTGAAAGAAAGAGAGAAACAGTAAAATAGTGAAAGAAAGAAAGAGATAGTGAAATAGTGAAAGAAAAAGAGAGACAGTGAAAGAAAGAAAGAGATAGTGAAATAGTGAAAGAAAGAAAGAGATAGTGAAATAGTGAAAGAAAGAGAGACAGCGAAAGATCGAGAGGGAAGGCAAAGAGAAAAAAAGTGGACGCAGAGAGGCCGCGCGGCGACAAAACGAGCCGGTCGCGCGTAGAACAGAGGGAGCGCAGCCTCCGAGATTATAGGTATCGGATTCGACGGCTCGAAAACGAGCCACGCTCGGATTTGGCGCCATGATTGGATGCCCGGTGAGGGACCGACGATCGCTGACCTTCCCTCTCGGAAAGAGTGATCGAGGTTATGCGGGATAATAACGGTCGTAAAAAATAATGGGGTCCGAGGTGAATCCTTCGAACCGACCGGATAATACTCCGTGGATCTAATGACACCGAATTTATGGGCCAGGTGCGCCAATCCGCCGAGATTTTAGAGGAGACGATAGCCGGGCACAAAGTCCGAATGAAGATGTGCCGGTGATTGGAGGACTTCATCGAGGACCGACGCACTTCGCTGATTGGTGCCTCGCGCGATTCGGACGAATGCTTGAGATATCAGCGGAATTTAAGAACACTGTTAGGGTTAGATAGTGGATCTTTATGGGAAATAAAAATTGGCGATGTCAGTTTCAATAAACATGGGTTAGATGAAAATATATTTCTCTTTCGATGATTGTGATCTGTTGAAAGTAGCGCAATAATATTGTTAAATTTTTAATGATAGTTTTATTTTTGAGCTATTAATTTTTGTGATAAAAGCGTAGAATTTTGAAGTCTAGTTATGGTGTGTAGACTTGTAAAAATTATTGAAAGAAGAAGCATATTTATATATTTATTTTATTTCACTCTCACGAGCTACATTTTTAAGCTCTCGTCTTTTACTTGTTTAATTTACGTTATTATATAATAAACGCAGCTAAGCTCGCTATTTCACAATCTTAGGACACAAAATTCTTTCCTTTAATATCCTAAAAACGATGACAGCGTTTAGACGTAAAACATATTTCTGCAAAATGCATCCTGCTCAATGATCCGCGAACATATCTCGTCAGTTATTCGAGCTAATTTGCAATAACGTATAATAATTCATAATAATTAACAAGCTACAATCGTGAATGATTAATCGAATTATATTTCGCTCGATTACTTTTTGTCCAATTATTGTCAATTAGTTGCATTAACTAACGGGTTAACGTTCAATCGGATTAAATATCGGCCAAATCCGACACGGAACGGCAAGCGAAACATAATTTGTTCGACAAAACTGTGAGCGAATAGACGGTGATGTATCACCGTGGGATCTTTCCGACCACTTTTCCAGATCAAAGGTCAGCTCCGATCAAAGTCGAGCCGGCCGAGATGCGCCCGAAATTTCGACAGAGACGTAGGTCCGTCCCGGGTCGTGTGAAATATTAACGAGGCACGGGGAAGAAGAAAAAAAGAACGGGAACGGACGCGGCAGACAGTTGGTCGCCGGAGAAAAATGCGTCGGCGCGTGCAGGAAAGGTCGCGTTTCCGTAAAATCGAGGCCGGTTTGCGGTCCGGGGCTTATCTCCGCGTCGGAAGAGGACGCCGATAACTCGGTTCGCGTCGTATCGAACCGAACCGCCTCGCCTTTATCCCGATCCGACTCTCTCCTATGCGACGGAGAAAAAAAAACTCCCCCACCCTCCTGCGGGAAGCTTTGAGGAAGTTGTATTTATTATGGGGGGGAGAAGGTGGAGCCGCGCGTAATCCTTTCATAAATAACAAAGTATTTACGTAAGGTTTCCGGGAAGGTGAATGGGACGGCGTTTCAGATTATGGCCGGCTAGGCAGGGTCACGGCGACGGCGGCCAGCATCTCCTCTACCCTTCGACGGACTTGTCTCCATTCGTCCTTCCTGCCACGCCAACGGGATTCTTCCCCTCGCGACCGCTCGCATGCTATACATATTATGCGAGGCTGCGTCCACGCATGCGAGACCTTTTACCCGGGTTTACCGTCGCATAAAGCTTCCGTTTGAACGGAGGACTCTGGCAGTAGCTTCTTCTGGCTTGGTCAACCGTGCCACTAGCCCCCGCGAATTTCTGCGAAATTTGCCACGACGATGCCTACGACATTTGCCTCGACGCCTGTAAAGGGTGAGTCATCGCTTCTTTCTCAAATTGCTAGAGGAATAAATTGTTTTCAGTTTCTTTGCTTTTATTAAAGAGACCGATATGAAAAATAATTTTATTCAAATGGCTGCCACGATTGACTTGGCAGCAGCCTATACCGTCGACACAATTTTTTAATACATTTTCGATTGTTTGTGAGTTTATTTTATAAATAGCTTGGCGGATATTTTTCACAAGTGATCGAATTAGTTTTGACAATTAATCGGTAGATCTACGCTTTTTAATGAAGCGAAGAACTGTGAAAAATGTAAAACGATTTTGTATCGTTTTAAGAAGAAAAAAGATGGACGTCCTTTACGCCTAAACAACCTATGCTTATATAAATAAAGTGGAAACTCGACAAAAATTATTGGCTTTGTTTAAAGCGAAATAAAATTCTATTATGTTGCCATCGGTATTTGAGCATTAATGCCTCGCACTAAATCTTTCACAGCGACGCTGATTAATATTTAGTTCGCAACTAATAAATTCCTACGCGAGACAGATAATCTATATTCATTATACGTCAACTCATACCGCATTGTTTAAATATTCATGATGGTAGAATTCTATATCGACTTAAAAATCGCGAATGATATTCATATCCAGCAGATCGTGATCCAAATCTTCGTAACGAATCTGACACGATATTATAGTGCACGAGGTCGAAGCAAACGTCATTACAATCGAACAATCTCCAATTTGTGAAAGAAATCATTTGTTTCAATGGAACTATTGTTTCCGATACCAAAGAAGCTCAGTCAAGCCTATATTCTTCAATCTCTCAAGTTAATTGACGTTTTCTGTAGGCGCCTTGAAAATTTGCTACTGATGCACTATTAGCGCCCATAATAGGCGCAAAACAAGTTTTATCAGAAATAATTACTATTATTGTTACCTACGAGCGTGCGTAACAGGGTTTAGTATTTCGACCACTTCAACGTAAATCTGACAAGCACACGCACGTCGCACGTGGTTGTAGGTTGCGGTTGAACCATCATACGCTCTGTGCGCGCGGTATGTATCAAACCTGCCGTAGCCAAAGGGTTCAACGTAAGTGCATGTTACCAATCCAACAATCTACGACGTTGAGATCTCCTTGTATTCGTAATTAAAAATTGCTGAATGTAAGTTACTCAGACATCAAAGCTGATTACTGAGATAATTAAATTTTAATAAATCGGAGAACCGATTTGGAATTATTTTTACATTGATGTAGTGTGAGAAAAAGGGATCATAGACAAATACCAGAGATGTAGATGGCACTTTATATCACTTTTTGCGTTAATATACCTATCTATAGAAATTTAAATCGACGATTTGACTTCTGGGGTCAATTATTGTTATAAATAGCATCGATGGGATTTGTTACTTCTTGACGTGTAAATTGCAGCTTACTAAAATGATTTAAAAGAGAACTAAGATATGATAATAGTATAATAATATAGAATGATAATAATATAATAATATATCATAACAATAATATTATATTATATAATAATAATAATATAATAATATATAATGATAATAATATAATAATATATAGTAATAATAATATAATAATATACAATAGTAATATATAGCAGTCCCTACGTCTTGTAATCGACGTAATCTCTACCTTCAGCTCCACCACCAATTACATCAGCCTTGTCCAGGAGTACCACGAACACACAGCTAAAAAGAAAGAATATTCTATATTTTTCTCCGCCGTGGCACGCCACGCGGACCCAGTAACAACCTCCGACAGGCTCCGTTCCCGAAGAAACCCCGACTTAGCGACAGCTCGATGTCTATTAGACCGGAGCGAGACACGAGATGCTCGTTTTCATAAACCCGCTATTCATCCCGGGCCACGAGGACTCCTCAATTAAGTTGGATCAGCGGGACGGACGATCAACATAGGGTTTCTCCTGCGCGGCTGCCATCCTCCGTCATGAAATTTCCTGGCGACCCAGTTCCTTGGCTCTCTCCGTGACGCTAATAGAGAGACACACGCCAGAGGATCGTCGTCGTCGTCGTCGTCGTCCTCGACCGAGAAGATCGGCCGATTAAGCGTCGCCAGCAAGAGACGCGGCGCGTACGTTTCAGCTTGCGGCCGGCTAGACGCGCGGTCTTTGTCGCGTCAACAGGTATGCACTTCGTTTCGCTTCTCTTTGGTCAGGTGCTCTTCCTTTGTTCCGTCCAACCCTTCTTCTTCCTGCGTCGGTCCTCCTCCTCCTCCTCCTCCTCCTTCGGACGTGTTCCTTCTTCTACGTTCGCGTTCACCGTGAAACCCGGCATCCAGCGAAGCCAGGATCTGCC
Organism: Augochlora pura; assembly: GCF_028453695.1. Lineage (NCBI taxonomy): Eukaryota > Metazoa > Arthropoda > Insecta > Hymenoptera > Halictidae > Augochlora > Augochlora pura. The sequence goes on along the minus strand of NC_135775.1, from coordinate 5,066,277 downwards.
AGAGTTATCCCCGGAATGACGGACGGACCAGCCGTAAATGGAGAGGCGGAATAGGCGAGCCGATCCCCGGCCCGCGGCTCGACAATCGCGCGCACGATGATTATGCTTCAGCCTGGATTCGGCGAATCGTAAGCCACCGCGCGTCATCGAAATCCGTCGGGATCGCTCGCATTGCCGACGATTTCGGCCAGCGGCCAAGAACACGCGCACCGTCGACTAAATTCAGATCGTATTAGATTCGTGTTTGAGCGGATAGGTCCCTAGAATATACTGTACTTTGACACGGTGACGTCACCATCACGTTCTTCATTTAGATCGTTTGCGGACGGTAGACAATTTTGCAGCACCCTTTTTATTCTCTTTTAGAAGAAAGGTACTGCAGTTCATTACCTCTCCATGTCATTATTTTATGGTAATTTAGTTTATAAATATGTTAAATAAAAATCATGTTATTAAGTGTTGTTGAAGTACAGTGTCGTACAAAGGTTTTCGCAATTTTGTTATCGTGTTAGAGTGATACCGTGCCGAAAGCGATGCGTCGTCGATGATCGCACGCGAGGATCGTTATCGCCGACGAAAGAATCGCCGAGTCACCGCTCGGATATCGGTCGAGGATCCTCGAAATTACGTCGGCGCCGGCGGCGGGATCCAGCTTCCGGCCGCGAATTCCCGGCGGAGCCCGCCGCGAGATCGATAGACCCATAAACGGTAACGCCGCGGTGGATTAAAAGCTCGTTTGCCGGGAACTATGGGGACAGGGTACGGGGCGGGCTGAACGCGGTTCTCCGGACGGCGGTGAGTCGTTCGGTTGTTGGAAGGTGGAACCCGTGTCACGGACGGCGGCCGGAGGGGGAGGGGATAGAGGCTGCGCGAAGGTGACGATACCGGCGGCGAAGCAGAAAGGCAGCCGAGGACTCAAGCTGAGAGCATAATGAGCGGCCGGCGAGTAATGAAGACCGCTCAATCCGCTTCTCGGTGCCGCCAGCCGCGCGGCGCTGTCTCCCCAAACAGCGTACCCTCTCGCCGCCTTTCCCTCGATCCCCGACAGCTAATCCGTTTAATCTTGAGGTAATTAATGACTATAACACCTTTAAGGGGCCGGACCACCTTGCCGGCGCGAAAATAATATCTGCCGTTTGCAATTTCTGCCACGGCGCATGGTGGGACTATTAAAAACCTTCGGGATTTTCTGACGTGGACGATGGTATTTTATTTTCTTTATTTGGTCGGACAATGGCGACGCCGTAGGTGGATCTTCCTTTGTCAACGGCGCAGGAAATTAGCGGCGTATGCACTTGGTATGGCTCGAGGGATTTAGTTAGAAATTGTTGCGTGTTAAGAAGGTAGTATGATATTTAAAAGGAATTAAAAGCGAATTAGAAATTATTTTTCTAAGTTTTAAATTGTCTTAGATTTGTTCAGAGAATATTATATTATAATTCTTATATTTCGTAATGAATTCAAAGTATATAGTTTATAAACTTTGTTCAGGATAATTTCAATTCTATTAACAATCTTTTTCTTAATTTTATTCTAATTTAAAGAGAACACCTTTTTACTATTTTTTAAATATTGGCGTCTCTTATTAATCTGTTCTCTTACAAATGAAATAATGGCCACATTCATAGATATATAAATGATATTTTTCAAATTCATATACGTATATATAAAATAAATATTCCAGCGTTATCTTACATTATACATAATTATATTATATTGTCTTCATGTCTCTTTAAAAATAAATGTTAAATCAAGGGGTTGATCAGATTTTATCCCAATAAAATATTAAAAATATTAACAATTCATTTACCAAGAACATCGTCAGTCGAAAATATCCCCCAGAAATATTCTGCCAAATATATCCTCGATATCGCGACTCGTTCAGGCCCGAAACTGTCCCAGTTCGTCCGCCAACACGAACGAGGGTATAACAGACTGTCACCCTCGAGGTTCCTCTGTTCCAGGTGTTTTGTCCGCTTTCTCCATCGTGAAAGGGACTTTAATGGTGGCCCGGCGCGACTCTACAGTTGTCGCAGGGAGCCGTTGGCCACGCAACGTTTGCACAGGATTTTCGGAAAGAGACGGCTTTATCCGTATATAGGGCTACGCGTTTACATCGGGCATCGGTGTATCGGGACATGTTTGGAGAACCGACCCTATCCTAAACGCACTCGACGTTGTTTGAGCAGACTTCGCGCAGGGCGGGCGCGGTCTTTCACCGATGAATTTCTGTGTGTATGCAAATAAGGAGCGGGTCGCGAGATACCTGAGCCCACCGGGTCCCCGAAGCCCCATGGGAGAACCCCGGCCCTGCGATCCCGGCGCAGGACCCACGAAGCCGTTTATTACCGAACTTCGAATGGTGTAACGCTCACGTATGCACTAAACCGCGACAGCGATCGCTTTCGGCGGATAACGCGCCGATCGGTTTCTGGCTTTTTAAACTCTCGGCTGACTGTGTACGCGATTGTTCCCCTCCCACTGACCCCGGAGCCCTTTCCCTTCCTCTCACTCTCTCTCTCTCTCTCTATCGCTCTCTGGGTCTTTATATTTCTCTGTCTCTATATCTCTCTGTCTCTCTCTCTCCCTCTTTCTCTCTCTCTCTCTCTTTCTCTCTCTGACTCTCTATCACTCTCTCTTTCTCTCTCTCTCTCTCTCTCTGTCTCTATATCCGTCGCTCTCTACGTCCCCGTCTCTATAGCTCTCTCCCTGTCCCTTTCTCGGTTATCAAAATGCAAATCGAGAAAGCGTCGAGAGCGTAGCGCACGCGGAAACGTATTGAGTCTCTCTCCCTACAAGTAACGGTGGTTTTCAGGGGATTGGGACGCGGCAATAAAACCGAACGCAATATGCGGCCATCGACTTAATACGAATCGGGGAGAGCCGCAAGATGGGAGCTAGAGGAAAAAATTGCTGCAGAACCTACCGATTATTCCGGCACCGTAATATCCCAGCGATCCATTCCACGGACTTTATATTGTCACATACTTTCATTATTTTAGTCGAGCCCTAACTAAATTGCGCCATCGGGGCAGTTTGTTGGGAAAATCAAGAGAAATAGCGCCAGATGACGCTGCCCAAAATGACCGGAGTAAATATAGTAATGATTTAATGCTGTGTTGCATGAGATTGTTGTTATATTAAATTGATTTTACAGGTATGTAACAATGTTTTACAAATGTAAGTAGATATTTGACTTGGGCAAAAATATTTGTAAAAGTACTGAGAATAGTTAGTGACATACTATTGTTTGTATTATACAAAATTGTTTGTATTATAAATAATATTTCAAGGTTTGTTTGATAGAATATTCACTAGAAATATTCACTGAACCGTCTTCATGAAAAATGATCTAAAAGTTTTTCTAACCACGTGAAATACGAAATAGGAATTACCACGTTCATTCCGACATAAAACAGTCGCCTTTCCGTGCCAGCACGGATAGGGTTGTTAATGAGGTACTTATAAATAATGCGACACATGGTGACAGTCTATCAGGTCGCACGAAAATAACCGTTCCCAAGTTAAACACGAAAAAAAAAAAAAACACCACAAAAGAATAATTTTAGAATGACGCCCATGCATGGGGTAAAGACGGGGTGCAACTGTTTACACGTGTCAGAGACATGAGCAACGTCTTCGTCATAGTCATCACCTCCGGCGCATGCACACGCACGCGAGCCTAACCTTGGCATTCTAAACACCTAATCCATCCTGCTGGGACCCCGGGTCTCGTGAACAAACGGCCACGGAAAATATATTCAGCGACGTCTCTACCGTCCTCCATTCAAGGACCTCTGGTCCTTTTATGACGAGAGCCTCTTTCGTTTCCTATTATTTTGCTCGGGGGGCCCAGTTTTTTCTTCTCGAAAAACTGCCCATCATTTATTCTGAATGTCGCTGGCTGAGAGGATGTCCTTACGGGCGACCTAAATTATGACTGATTGAATGATAATACAGTTGGCCTCATATGTCGCTAATTTGGTAAATACGAAATTAGAGAAAGTACGTAATTAGTAATTGATGGCATTCAGGACCTTGAATAATAAAATACCGTGTGGTTGTTATTAAGTTCTAAGTATTGTTCGAGATATACAAAAATGGCGAACAGTTCTAACACTCAAAGAATAGATATTTTTTATAATAATAAAACACGAGTGTACGATCATATGGAATTTCATTTATAAATTTTTGCAACAGTCTTTTTATAAATCTGAGTGAGCCATGTCAAAATTTCAATTATTACGATCTAAGTAGAGAGATAATAATATTTATGTATAATATAATAATATAAATTATAATATAAAAAATTATGATTATTATAATTATTATTTTAAAATTGTTATAATTAATATAAATTAATTTATATATAATATATTATAAGCGAGAATATAATAATAGTCTAAAGCGTCCTTGAAACCAGTGACGGACTGTAAGTCGACGTGAATCTATTAAATCGGTAGAAGACAAAAACGGGGATGATAAAACGATCACTATGCTCGCAGATTGACGAATGAGATAGGAAGACTAATGACAACGCAAATAGGTCACAGTCTACCCGGTAATTAAATCTAACCTTCGGACGTAACGGCCCTGTCTGAAACGGTGTCATCGCGCGAATCTTTCCTACAAAATGAATGATCGTGCCACCGGAAACGGATCTTGTTGTTCAAGCAACTTCAACTAGAACTGTCTCGAACTGTGCATCTGGAAGCATTTGTACCATTTCGAAAAGTACATTCGCTGCACGCGAAACTTTCCTTAAGTGTGCGTCCGTCCTTCAATTTACGCGAATTTTCAATCCACGAGGAATTGTTTTATGCAAATAGGATTCGCGTACAATCTGTCGCGTACGAAATATACATATGCTTATTCCAGATATTTAAAAAAAAATAATTATAATATTTCAGAAGAGAAAAGAAAACTTAAATTAAATATTAAGTTGTCATAAACTTGCTGATAGTTGGTGGAACATTTTAGTAACATTTCGTTTACACAATTACAGTACTATAGACGTTTTTTATAATAATTTTGATTTTTATTCGGCAAATTTTCGAAACAAAGCTTTACAGATTCATTTTATTTGATAGCCAAGAATTGAATAACTAACTGAAGGAATTAAATACTCTGGTTTAAAATTTAAAAAGCCACCATTTTGCTACGGTGAAATTTTGTGGTAATTTAAGGGCTCGTTAATTGTTTAACCAATATCTATAATTTTTTGACTAAGTTACAAGCATCGTAAAGATCTTCTGACTGCAGATCACAAACAAAAAATACCGGGTACATTTACAAAAATAAACATTTCATAAATTGAAGCACTGGGGTACCAACGTTATCAGAGATCACACGGTACAGACATCTCGGACAGGTGGTAAAATGAATCCGGCACTTCCTGAGGACGATCCGAGAGCCGAAGACGGAAGGAGCACGGCAGTGTTCAGCGGCGTGTTGACCGAGTTATTTATAAACGGAGCCAATGCGGAGGAAAAAAGGATACAACGTTCCGAAAGGAGTGAAGTCGAAGGGGCCGGTGCAGCGAGGACCGTGAGGCCCCGGCCAGAGGATCCTCACGGTGGGATCGGGGCCGTAGTCGGGAGGGCCCCGGCATACCTGACCTCCAATTATCCCCGCATCTCAGCCAACTGTTCGCCTCCCACCGTCGTTCGTTTTTCGGCCTCGGCAGGAGGGGCCTCCGCCGCGGCAGATAATTCAGATATCATCCCTTCGATACGGCCGGCCTCGTCCCGGATCGTCCCGGATCGTTTGGGATCGTTTCGGATCGGGCCGAGGGTGCCCGGGGGCTCGCGTGCCAACTGACGTCTCCCAAAGCGGTCCAGATTATAAACTGGCGATCTTGCGCGTCCAACCCCCGGCAAGAGACAAGGACAGCGAAGGAGAAGGAGAAGAAGAAGAAGAGACCGGCGTGAGAGTGGACAGAAGAGATAGAGAGGTTTTCGAAGTGAAACAAGGAATTTCGAGGTGGACAGGTCCGGAGGGGAGGCGAGAAGAGAGATAAGCCGGCCGGAGCGGAGAGAGCTCTTTTTCCTCTCGGGAGAGAGAGACTCTCCTCGGTGCCACGCCGAGCCGAGCCGAGCCGAGCGGAGCGGGACCGTGCCGAGGGATTAAAGCGTTTAAGAGCGCGCCCGGCGACGAGGCGAGAAGCCTCTCGCGCGGACCCGGGATCGATCTTCTGGGATTTCGCCGTGCGTGGCAGCCGATGTCCTCGATCCTACGGCCAGAATGGTGAACTAGCCGGGGACGACGAGTGGACGTCGGGCTTCTTCACGGCCGATTGAGTCGCGACAAGGAGCTTCGCCGAGATTTCGACGATCGCGTGTAGCTGCCTCTCGCTCGGCGACGATGCGACTTCGTTCTGGAGGGAACCGACGCGACGGGATTCGGCCAGAAAGGTCCCATACGTCGAGACGGCTCTTGGGTGGATGCAGAAGTAACAGACAGGGTCGGGGAATTATGTTTCAAAGTTGCTGATGGCTTCTTGGCGGCCTGTGGTTTTACTGTTTTAGAGACACTGATTTCTGTCGGGATTTGGACGGTTTTATGGCTGAAGCTAAGGGGAATCCATATAAGGAAACCTTGTTGTATAATGTATAATATATTGTATTATAATATAATAATATAATAATATAATAATATAATAATATAATAATATATTAATTTAATAATGTAATAATGTAATAATATAATATGTTTTATATTTAAATTATACCATAAAATAGTAGATAGTACCTTATAATTTCATATTAACCAATTAGCCATTTTTGACAACTGTAGTCCTCACAATACAAAATATTGCTATTACATTTATTCATGTCTAGTAAAAAGGTACTAATTATTTAAAAACGATATATTTTGATATTCTTTATTAAATTATATATTTTACGTCACTCTTGCAACCCATGCCCTATCCCAGCGAATGGTTCTTATTCATTCTCCTATTCACGGAGAAAACAAAGGAGATACACCTGTGCAACTTCTACACGAAACAGAATGGAGATTAACCCTTCCAACGCCGTCCTAAAGAGTCGTGTGTACCTCAGCGAAATATACCAAACCTGTTTAATACAGTTTAGTAAAGTTTCAAACAGAAATTAGAAAAATTTTACAAAACCAGACTATTAAAATTTTAAAATAAAAATTAAGAAATAGTACTTGTTACCTGATAATATGAAAATTTGAAATAAAAATTAAGAGATAAAACTTGTTACCTGATAATTGGAAAATTTGAAATAAAAATTAAGAGATAAAACTTGTTACCTGATAATTAGAAAATTTGAAATAAAAATTAAGAAACAAAACTGTTACTTGTTAAAAATATTGAGAGAAGGACATTTTGAAAAGTGCTGCCAACGACGTTATATCGTCGCACGGTATCGGAAGGGTTACGCTTCAAAGCGACGGTATTGGATGCACCGAGCAAAAAATCGACTTACGCCGTTTTAAGTGGACGAAATACCCAAAATCGTGTAGTTTCACTTTTGAAGTGCATTCGCCGGAGTCCCCTACGGGTGAAAGTTTCGGCTTGTATTTTTCGCCGGTGCCTCTACCCGGGCCGTTCTTTTTTTTTCCGGGCAGCGTTCGCCCGGAAACTTCTGAATCCTTTATTTTTATCGCCCCCGCCGCGCGCGCCGTCGGAAGAGCACATTTCCGCACTGCGTAAACGTCGATCAACGGCGAACTCGTTTAAACGAGAATTTAGTGGTTTGTTAACTTTCTAAATAACGCGTGCCAGACGTTGAACGGAACCGGTGGGGGGAGGGGGGAGGGAGGGGGTGGTTTGGCGAGCAACGGCGTCGGCGTCGGCGTCGGCAGCGTCGGCGGTAGGCGTGTAAGAACGATGGTCCAATTAAGGATGTGCTGCCGGTTACTTTCGGTTAATCCGCGAGGAGTGGGATCCCCGGGGAGCTACGGAACTCTCAACTTCCAGAAAACTTCCGAGTTTCATCGGCCCCGCGGAACTCTTCCGTTTCTACGGCTCCCGGAGCCACCGAATTATCCAGACCGTTTCCGCGTGTGTACTCTGCGAATATTTTCGCTGCGTTCCACGGTGTTTAATTAAACGTTCTCCCATTAATTGTTCCCGCGTCGATCTTCGATACCCCCCTCGCGTCTACGCGGCGCTCGGAACGCCACGATGCTTTTATTTGAACTCGTTCCTTTGGACCCTGATGGTTTTATACTTTGCTTACACGTTTTTGTTGCTCGTGCTGGTAAGACAATTGAACTCTTTTTATTTTGCGATTTCTTTGATAGTTGATATCGAGTGCTTTTGATGAAAATCATGTAAAGGATGTTCAAGTTAGTTTAAAAACAATAGTGATACTTAAATGGGGTAGTTTCAATGGATCGAGTCAAATGATATTCGCTTCTTTTAAATCGAAGGAAAATTTTATAGTTTCTATTTTCTCACATATGAATTTCTGTAATATCACCTTAAAGTACAAAATATATTTTAGCCAACTATTATTCCGTCAAAGGTATTAAATTTTGTTCTACTGTAATTTTAACACGTTCGTAGGCGCGAATACTACAGCATTAATTTTCATTGCGATGCAAAATGACACTAATGCTACAACATTAAAATTTATAAGCCGCGTTATTATCAATTCAATTGTATAGTATAGTATTTATATTTTTACATTATTATGCAGCTTAATTTGATCTGTGTCGAAGCAGTTAATTTATATAATTACCAATATTTAATATTCTATACACTGAGCTAAAATGTGACGAATCAAAATTCGGATATTATAATTAATTTAACACCGATTGTACCGGTCAATAAAATTGTCTGTGTGCATTACTCTCGTAATATTGTCCAGATACAATGTATTTAGATCCATACAGTTTTTATTGTTGCAGTCGCTCGAATAATGTGATTTACTCGATCAATTTTGATGAAATCTTTTTTATCATTTTTATAATTCCGAAATGTGAAATGGGTTATTTGACCATGGTCTGTTCAGTATTAAGGAGAAATCGTCTCGCTATTCTTATAGCTTATTGTAGACTCCTGCGTTAACTCTTCAGCAAAAAATCGAAATATTCAAGGCAAGCTAACAAAGGAGCAGTAATTTACTTAAACCATGTCGACGAATTATCCTCACAGTCGGCAAAAGCTGGCCAGAAGGCTTCCGATTTTTATTGGCTACCCTCTGTTCGCCGGGAAAAGCGTTAAGGAGCATTTCCGACAGATTTTCCAGGAGCCGTGACAAACGCGCGCGATTCTTGCACGGTCGACCGTCGATTACTCCCGGTAACGGCGTATCCATGACGAAATCCTGTCACGGAGACCAAGAAGAATAGCCATCCGGTCGTCTCCGTACCGGAGAAGAAGATCCTTGGAAGCGTGTCGAACTCGCGCGTACCTTGCGCAGCCGCGATTTCCGCAGCTCTCGGAATCCGTGTGCATTGTTCTCGCGCGGCGGACGCCCCGCCGCGGTACTCATCGCGTCCTGAACGCTCTTCAAGACGTCCGCCGGTCCCCAGGTCGATGGATTTATGAATTTACGGTCACCCCGGTCCGCGGGGGGCTAATTGGTGGCAGCGTGAAGCGGTGCCGGTCCGGGTCCCGGGGTCCCTGCGTCGGAGCCAGAACGAAAGCGGATCGCCGCGTCGACGCACGCGCGCTCGACGCCACGTGAAAAACCAACGATCGCGATCATCGTCGTAATTTCCTGGCCGGTCGGCAGACCCGGCCTCCCGATACTCTCTGCGCGCACAGCCGAGAGAAACCGTGGCGATCGTCGTAAACCCGTAACGACTCGTGATTATCATTCATTAAATATTTCTATTCGGAACGGCGCGCCTGCCGCCTTCGGCTTCGGACGGGGCCCCGATCGGCCTCGGGCCGCGTCTCTAATTGCTGGCTATGCACGTTTCGTCTATTAGGTTGACCTATAAATTCGTGCCGATTCCGTGAGGCCGGATAATGGATTTTATTTTTAATCGAATCGAATTATGACCGCCGGTTCCGTTCGACGATCTTCTTCATAAGTGTCTCGCGGAAATTGATTTCCAGATACTAAGAACATATAGAGAGCATTGGAATTTCAGGTTATTAAAGGAGAACTGTATAACAATAATACTTTATAAATTGTTGAAATTAAAGGGTTCGTAGAATCGATCGTTAAGAGAAGCCGAAAAGAACTCTCGGAGGTGATTTTTGTTTCATCGTGAAACAAAGAGTAAGATGTAAAATTGCCATTTTCTTATGCCGTACATACGTGTCGTCCACAGCTATGATATTAAATAAAGAATAAATTAAAGAATCACAGATAAGGGTGGAATAGACAAAAGCAAAGGGTTAGTATATAATCTATATACATCCATTCCTTAACTTAAAGACTATAATAAACAATAACAACAATAATAATATTAAAAGCTCATAAATCCAAAAAAGGTACAAATCTCGTCACACTTTCTGAAAAATGTTCCCATACCGAATTAGAAATGGTCAAGGCGCTAAAAAGACCCCAGACCCGTCTACTCGTAAAATGATCCATCGCCATTAATAACAACGATCGAATGGCAACTTAGCAAACATTGGGTCGCGGTTACGAGCGAGGCGGGGTACACAAAGCGTAGCTTAATAAATCACCGAGTCGAAAGAAACGCGGCTTGCGAACCACGAATTAGCATCGATTTGGTTGGACGGATGGGTCGCTCGAAGGGGAAGCCTTTCGTCGGATCCGTGGGCCCGGGTTGTAATTTATGCGGTCGGAATTAAAAGGAGCCGGGGTCCCGTTAAACGAGGATCGATAACGAGTTATGTACACGGTGTGTCGGTCGATCGACGGTCGCAACACCGGGATTTTCTCTAAGCGCGGCAATAAAAGTGGTAAAAGCGCCGCGCGTTTTCCCACCGCTTTGTACGCGTTCGCCAGAAACCGGTAACCGATTCGAGAAAACGCGGCGCGCGGCAAGAGCCGAAGAGAATGAAAGAAAAAGAAAGGAGGTGGTCGGAACCTTTTCTAGGTTGCAACGCCTAGAATTTACATGTCGAGATAAGCTAATGAGACACGTCTAACGGTCGGAAACTGAACACGCCAGAAGTCTCCATTTCACGAAACGTCGCCCGGTGCCGTTCGAGCGGCCGATACGGGGGACGCGGCCCGTCGAAAACCAACGTTATCGGCCATTCCGGCCACTTTTTTTGCTTATTCACCTGCCCCGGGCTTTTAAACTCGCCGGCGGCGCCGCTGCCCGCGGACGTAAAAACGTCTTCTCTAAACGGTCGAGATCGAAATTCCGGGGTTACAAGGTCCGCGGCGAAAATTAATCGAACGGTTCGAACCCCGGCCCGGGGAAATTGATTCCTCGCGACTGTTAAACCGTACCGGCTCGTTTTCTTGCCGCGCGTCGTTACAGTGATAATTGAGATTTCGACGGAGCTGGGCTTCGGTGGGGAGGGGGCCGGGGAGGAAACAAGTGCCCGTTGAAAAGGGTGAAATAGTTCGCGATCTCTTGAGATAATTTTAATGAGAATTTTACGGGCGAGGTAACCGAGTCTTCGCGGAGATAGCCAGAAAATAATCCCGGTTTAATTTCGCTCTTTCGTCGACTACGTTATTTTAGACGGACGATGAATTACGCCGCGAATACAAACCTTGCCCGGTTCCAATATTTTGTACGATTTATCGGTGGGTAAATTGATGGAACCTGGGAGCCCGAGATAAAAATTATCTTGCGCTCGCGCGCAGTCTCAATTATCGCGCTGTATCAACAGGAACGGTAGCGGTGCGAGGTAGCAATAGCGCCGAGGTAGGTTCGTCGCGCGCGTAATCTTCCACGACGGCTTCGTGGAAGTCATTAGGTGGTTAAACAAACCAGCAATTTTCGGGCTTCCGAGTGCGTTCCACGGGGCTTTGTTCTTTCTATTTGTTTCGGTGGATGCGCTGATAAAAGGACAGTGATACCGCGATTAATAGGGTGCTTATCAGGGATAAGGACACTGCGTCGCACTAGTTAAGATCCAGAAGACTAAAGTAACAGATTCGAAGTCTATGGTTTGAGCCTAAGTCGAGCAATTCATTTCTTCGATGCAATACTTGTAATAATAATGCTTAATCTAATACTTATCGCTTTAATCTCGTTTTTATAATATGAATTCATCGTGATAGAATTTAATAAAAATAACAATATATTTTTATCATTTTTCATATAAAATCTAACTATAAAATTAACTGTGAAAAAACATTTTTCTAATTTTTTCTATTTAGATCTTAATATTCTTTATAGCTTAATATTATTTCTAGAACAATATTACTTACAGCTGAATATTATTCACTTCTTAATATTATTTACTCCTTAACATTATTCATATCTTCATAAAATAAATAAAAAAACATTCACACAGCTTCCGTATCTCAAAATTAACACAAACAATTTTCATTCTACATAAAAATCCACAATTTACTTTATCAGTACATTCGCATTATGGTTTATAGATCGAAAAATGAATTACATTGCAAGGTATTACTATTTTCGTAGAATTCCTTATAGGATCGGACACTCTGTCGAGTCGCATAGCATTTTTCCAAGTATTATATGTTCGCATCTGAGGCAGCAGCGTTCGCCGCAGATGCTTCTGAAATTCGTCACAACAGCTACTTCGCATAACATGCCGCAATGAATTACGTCGGCCCGTATTTCGTGCTCGCATCTTCGTTTTTCTCGCTCGTAATCCTGCCCCCGCGTGCTTTCGAGTTCGTGGTTCAACCATTTCGATGTTTAGTCGAACGAGCTGGCTGAATTCTGCAAAATATTCGGCCCGGCGAAGATATAGGGTTGGATGGTTTTGCATGATCGTATTAGGGGTATAATAATATTTTGACGATATTAAAACATTGTACTAGGACTCCTTTCACGCTGCGTTTATTAACAGTTATTTGTCTTTAATAGGACCAGATAGTTTTTCTTTCTTCTATTGTCTTTATTTAATCCGTTTCTAGACTTTGATAATAATAGAATAATTCAACTTTATTTCGATTTAGAAGAAATTAATAATATTCATATTTAGTAGATCTCGCATGGAAACTTTATTATGAGTCTGACTCCTTATTATAGTGCAAGGGGTTAATATTGCAAAAGTCTCAATATTAACTTAATGTTAATATTAATTTAATATTATTATTTATATTATTGTATTATCATTTAATTTAATATTAATTTATTATTAGTAATAATACTGTTCCTTAGTACCGAAAAAAGTCAAAATCCTTATTTTTTGCTTTCACGTAACATAAAAGTAATGCAAAATATCTATGCAAAAGAGCTGACCGTTTACTCTTCATAATCTTAATTCAAATTGAATTAAGAAAAATATATAGTTTACGAGAAAAAAAGAACACGACACAGTGGCAAACCAGCCCGAAACTTTTTCAAACGTAAAACACGACTACAGAAACAGCATTCTCGCGATGAATGCAAATTCTACGAACTTTTTGTCAAAGAGGAATATTTGTTCGGCACGAAATTCAAAAAAGCACCGTTTTCACTGTGTTACACCAAACTAAACCGTGTGAAAGGGAATTGGATTTTTATGTGAAAATGTGCGAGTACCGAAATGTGAAAAAGCCTGCGCGAAAACGAAATTGTACGTATTACAAAAAACGTTCCATCATCTTTTTAATGAAACAGTATATGGAAAGAGTTTCGAATCGGTGTCGTCTGCACCGAGGAAGTCAAAGAAATTATATTTATCTTGCGATTAGAATTATCGATACTTAATTGTGAATACTAAACGCGAGCAATATAAATTGTTGTTATATCTAATGACATAATGCAAAAACATGAAAAAATATATATGATAAATGTGTATAGTAAATATAATTATATATAGTGAATATAATGAATATATGTATATATAGTGAATATAATAAATATATTTATATATAGTGAATGTAATAAATATACATATTGCACTACTCACAGAATGCATCTACAATTATTCAAGTATTGTCACCTAAACATTTCTTAGCACTATCTTAATTTGTACACTCGTCACTTATCGTTAACCAAACAGCTCAGTTAATAATAACTAAATATACCAATTACTATCACCATTATCATTACTATTACATACAATGATAAAACAAGGAACTACGCGTCGAATCGCCTGTCAGTCAAAATCGGTATGAAGACGTTATCTATTTCCGAGCGAAACGGTCGATCGAGTGATCTAGCGATCCCGCGTCGATCCCTTCACGGCTGGGAATCGCGGCGTTGCGAACGGCGCGTCTGCGCCACGGTGCCTCGGCCCAGCTGATTTATGATCCAAAAAGAAATTACGAACGTAGGTGGACGATGATTTATCGTCCGGGAATAAATTGCTTATGCCTATGCCTGGCAGGGGTCGTCAATCCGCGGCGGACGACGAACGACGAACGACGAGCGACGAGCGACGGCGCGAAGGTAGCCGAGAGGATGAGACAGCTCAGGATCGGCGATAAACCTCGGCCAGGAAAAATCCGGCGGATGTGCAAACAGCCGCGAGGACGTCTCGCCGGTTTTATAGTACACGTATACGTCCGGCCGCGGCGGTAATTCGAAGCCCGGCCTCGGCGTCGTTCCGTACCCGCTTCAAATTCACCATTTTGCCATCAATTACGGTGTACCGGGTTGCGATAGGTAATTCAGCGAGCGCGGCCGGATGTTGACAGAGTATTTTCATGGACACCGTGTCGAACGTGGCCGCGCGTTCCTCGAGATCGCTCGTTTAGTCGCATGACAATTTCGAGGCCGGGACCGTGAAACGCACTCTACGTTAATGAAAATTTGTCATTTCCCGTCTATTAGCGTATCTATTACCGCAACCCGGTGGGGGAACGTGGGACGCGCCGGGCGGTACATCTGCGATATCTTTGCCTCCCGTGTTTGCGCGCACGGTCTACCCCGGTCGCGTTATGATTGCCTGCGGATCTTTCAGACGCGGCGCGGAACCGCCCCGTATCCGCCACCTGGTCTACGGCTTTCCGGACGAGCATCCGATCGTTAACCGACTTCTGCGTGTTCACCCTCCCCTCCCCCCCGAATTAATCCGGAAACGCGGCCGAACACACGGCTGCCCCGGTTCCTCGCGGGCCCGCGCCCCGCCGCGCGCTCGCGTCTTCATCCCCTAATTAGATCCCGATTAAATCCGACGAGGACGTTAAGTTCGTCGCGGCTTAACCGTTCGCCTCGTTCCAGGGGCGGACCTCGAGCGCGCCCAATGTTTGGATCCGCGCGGTCCACGGCCCGGCTGAGATGAAGCATTAGGGTCCGCGCGCCGAAGTTCTGGAAACGCCGTCTACGGGTAGTTTCAGGCAAATCCCAGCCGGCTGATATTGTTTGCTGAGCCCCGTTTAATAGTTCTTCCGTTCGTCTTCGCCGCGAAGGGTAATTTTAATCCGGTGTCGCGACGGTTTCGTTGAACCGTGAGGCGATTTTAAGACCGCGATTCTGGTCTTGAACTGCGAGGATTATAGCGACTGGGTGTACTTAACACGGTGCTTTTTCGAGACAAGTGTGTTAGGGTCTTGGTTCATTTAATTCGTAATTTGTAGTTCGTTTGGTGCAGTTGTTTTTTAAGGTTCATGGGGGGAAAGCTTTGTGAGATATTTTATTTACTCTGATGCATTTTATAGCTATATTTATGTGACCAAGAAAGCTTCTTTTATTGTTTCGAGATACTGGAGAGCTGAAGACACCTCTTTTCATATCTTATATAATAATCAAAAATTATTTTAAAAATATAAAAAACGATAATCAAAATTGTAGACGTTGTTCTATTATCAGCTTATATCAAGTTACCTTAGTACACCTGTCAAGAACTGTCTTATATTAAGTTCCTAATTTACATAGTTATGTAAGTATTTATTTTTATTTATTTGATATATTATTTCTGAAATAATATATTATATTTTATTTTAATGTATTATTTTGATATAATTTTTAAGAATATCTCTATTATCTATTTTAAGAATATCGTTAAAGACGATCTCGTTCAACGAAGCACAGCTTCCACAATTTCGAGTGTTCCGGGCAAAAGAAACCCAGCTTCGAAATAACCGCGTGCTCGAAAGTCGAGCACGCACCATTTATCCGATCCGTCGAGCAAAAACCGCGAAGATGCCACTTCCGCGGCATTCAACGAAAAAATAGAAGATCCGAACAGGGTTAAAGACAGCGTCCGCAGGGGGAAACCGTTGTCCACGGGTATATTTAGTTGCGGCCAGTTTCGCGTGTTTTCTCGCTTTCACCGTGGAACGGTTCGGAAATTACTGGAATTTTGTCGCGGCGTTTATCGTCGCCGTTATCGGTCGACAAGGGGGCCCCGTCGACTAAGTGCACGCATCCTCCGTTCGGCTTTGGTGGAGAGACCGTGTTATTGCGGAGCACCGGCGTCGCATCGCGTCGTGGCCCCGATTACCGGCGCAGCGGCGACGAGGGATCGATGGTGGCCGCCGGAGCCGCGAGCTTTTAAATAAACATGAGAGAAAGAGAGAGAGAGAGAGAGAGAGGGGGGCCGGTCGTCGTCGAAAGTCACGAGGCTTGTCCGTGGCCGTGGAGTTTCGACCGCGGACCGGGGACCCCGAAGAGGAGGAGGATGGGACTCCGGAGCGCGTCTCGC
This sequence comes from Augochlora pura, assembly GCF_028453695.1. Lineage (NCBI taxonomy): Eukaryota > Metazoa > Arthropoda > Insecta > Hymenoptera > Halictidae > Augochlora > Augochlora pura. The sequence continues at coordinate 5,049,644 of NC_135775.1, read as the reverse complement.
GCGCGAGATCGTGTAAAGACGATAACGGGGACACCGATAAGATTAAACGGCCCCGGTACAAAGAGCCGGGCATGTCCGTGTCCTCCTCCGCTGCCACGGTTCTCTTCCCTCGGACGGTGTTCGATCTTCAAAGGCGGCGCCGGTCCCCTGTCCATCGGTCAACGAGAAAGTTAGCGGCGATCGGCCGCAGGAACCCGTCGACCGCCGCATTAAAATATTGGTACTGTAAACACGGCTTGTGGACGAACCTGCGCACGCGTCTCTCCCCTTACCCCCGTCCCGCCCCTCTCCCGCTCAGCACGGTCGAGACAATAAAATTGATATTAATGGACCCACGAGAGGGACGCTCTCGCGTTAATTCGACGCGGTCATTTTCGGAGCGGTCCCTTTAACCCGTTAAGGGCGACGATCACCGGCGGCCACCAGCTGGCGACCCAACGTCTTCTCACACTTCGTTCCCAGCGGAGTCTTGAGAACGTCTCGGCGAGCGATTTCGTCGAATTTAAAATGTGATTTTTTCACGTATTTTCGTGGCCGCGACGGCGACTCTTCGACAAGTCAGGGATGGAAGATTTGTGATTCGAGGCACAATGACAGATTTCACTTTCTAAGCTGATTGCTTACTATCTTAGATTTCTAATAAATATGGCAAGGGGTTAAAGTGGTTATAAATACTACAGCATTAATTATCATTGCAACATAAAATAAGAAGAACATAAAAATACATAAAATAGTATAATATTAAAATATGACTTTTTGACGTAATATTTTCGTGGATACGACGATGATTGTTCGAGTGGCAAGCTCGCGATAAAGACTCTGTAATTCGTGACACCGATGCGCATTCCAAGTTGTAATGCACTTCGATTTAGGCTTTATGATAGTTTACAGTACACGCCGTCGAGTGGCAGCCTGTTAGCAAAAGTAGCTGCGGTAAACTTGTCGCCTGACAAGGCGCGCAACCTTTGGCATGCATATTACAGAAATTCCGGCGCGGTTCCGGCGCTACAACGGTAAAGGAAAATCTTAACCGCGTGTTTCTCAAAGATGCCGTTTCCGAAAGACCGCGCCGAGGATTAACCAACGTAACCAAAGACGGGGACCCGAGCTTAAAAGTTCAATTTACTCAATCTTTAGAAGAATTGTTATGGAGTGTGCTGCTATGCGTTTAGGGGCGCATTTATCTAGAATTATTATATTACGGTGGAGCATTGACTAGAACTACTATAAATACGCATTTATGTAAAACTGTTCTAAATATGCATTTATCTAGAACTAGTCTATAGCAACAATAATATTCAGTTGATTAGTGATAAAAAGTCCCTGTTCTAGAATAATATCACAATATGTCGCAAAAATAGCATACAAAAAAGATAAAAAGAAAGGAAATGATATAGGAAAAAGAGACACTAAATAACATATAAGAAAACAAATGATAGATGTAGTAAATAATTTCCAAGATAAAATGAGCGTCCGAGCTAACTAAATAAATTGAAAATTGGAGAAAATGATAGAGAATAATGCAACACGAGGTCATCACAGTAACGAAAAATAAAATACGATAGATAGTAAAAAGGTATGAATAAGAAAGTGGCGAGAAATTAAGGGCAAAAGGGTTGTAATCAACACCGCGAAAAGAAAAAGATCATTACGCGAGATGTTAAGGTTCAGGCGAGCTCTCAAAGCGATATTAATCAGAAATTGAAAGGATTAGGTACTAGAACAAGGAAATGAAGAATAAAGAAGGGTAAGGGGAAGGGGAGGTTGTTGAGAAGAGGATGCTCGAATTGCGACGATAACGGAGTCCCTGAAAGCGGTGTAAGCATCCTCGAACCGTTCGCAGGAACACAAATATTCACAGAGCGTAGGAAAATACTACACAATGTCCAAATAACGGCGGACAAAAGGATTTCCCGTGACTTTCGCAGCGGGCCAGCGCCATGCGTTTTGTCGGAATTTGTAGGCCGATGTATTTGTGGACAGGTGAGCACATAAAGATTAAAAGCTCCCAGCGAATACCTGCTATTCTCGAAGAATACCTGCGGTGGCGCATACCTGAGCCGCGTCCATGGGAGAGACTCTCGGCTCACGGTTGCGCGCCGTGTTTAGCTTGTAATATCGGCGCAGGTATTAGCGATTTATCGACGGCCCTTCGGCCGATCGGCGACGGAGGGCAACGGACTTTACGTACGACGGTGGTTATCGCCTGTTTTCCCGCTTGAGCCGCTCTTCGCCGTAGATACGACAAGTTCCTCGGTCTATTTGCCCGGCTAGATACACCGGCTATCTCCCCGCGTGTTTTTGAGGAAGGTTAAACAAACTTCTGACGCCCGAAAACCCGACCGAAGATTACCGGTGTTTGTCGAACGATGCATCATCCCCGGCAAACAGACTGCGCAATCCTCCCAGCCGCGCAGCGGAGCGGAGCGGAGCGATGCGATGCGATGCGGAGCGACGCGGAGCGGATCCACGAACAGGGCTCCGGCCGCTGCGAACCCATATTTGCTCGTCTTTAAAACTCTTAACCGGCGCCGCTGATTTCGATCCGGCACTTGACGCCGACTTTGATCGCCACGATCGACCAAACGGCTCGAAAATCGTCAGAGAGAAGGGCTTTTTAGGCGGCCGCGGTGTTCGTACGGCATCGAGCGGAAGATCCGACAATGGCAGAGTTCGCGCTCTTCAACGATCAAGTGTACGAGGTTGGCGAAAGGTTGAAAGCGTATAGGGGCAGCGGATAGTGGTTTAGGATGTGTTAAAGCTGCGATCATCTGTCTCACTTGTTTCATTACGATTTCGATTAATCGGTACCGATTTCGTGACAGATTCGAGAGATCAGTCCTGTCCGGTCGGATAAGCTAGTCGAACATTTTGACGTTGCGTATTTGTGTAAATTAGGTGATTGATGGAGGTTATCGTCAATCGTCGGTTGAAAGAGACGAATAATTCATTTTTTAATGGAATTGGAAGAATATCTGGATCTATTATTTTATTATATTATTACTGTTAATAGGAAATGGCGATTAACAATTGAGGTAATTATAATTAGAAAGAGACAATTATAAAATGTATCATAGATATTAATATATCTGTCAAACATTAAATACATATTTTATAAATTTTTGAAAATGAAAATTTTGAAAATCAATCTGTTGTACATAAATCCATGAAAGTTAAAAAATTATCTCCACCGCTCTTTATACTTTCTGTCTTACTGTGCGTCGACTAAAAAACAATAAATATAAAAAAAGCAGTATTTCTTATTTCGGAGCTTGGAAAATTGTCTGTAGACGTCGTAACAGGTGATCGCGAGAGAAGGAGAATCCTTCGGCTTCCCCGTCAGTCAAATCCCAAAAAGATCCACGGCAACACAGGACGCCGGGGTTCCGCGCGGCCGCGTCGGCCGCGTCCACTTTCTCACGGAATGCATTAACGCCTTTCCGTCTCTCGGAGCCGTCGACGAGGATCCACTCGGCGTCGCGACAACCTACCGGAGGATGTTTAGCAAACACTCGGAAAATTCGCTGCATCACCTTTCGGGTCGGCGTTCGGCAAACAAGCCGCGCGCTTGGAGCGCTTCCAGAAAAGCTGTCGCCGGTATAGGCGCCGGCGTCCGCGACGAATAATCTCCGCGCGATCGGAGAGCCCTTCGCCGACCCCTCCGCGCCCTCTCTCTCTCTCTCTCTCTCTCTCTCTCTCTCGCTCTCTCGCCGCGTTTTTTTCCGAATCGGTGTCTGCGGTCCGAGGTCCCACACCCCTCCCGGGTACGTTTCGGCGAAAACGTCCAGTGCGGCACAATATCGCCCGGCAATACAATAACCACAATGGAAGCGTTTTCGACGCGAACCTGTTCCGCAGATCGGGGGGTTCCTCGTTTGAAGTTCCCGACGCGCGGGGCCGCTTCCCTTCGCGAAATCCACCGGCCGAACGAAAAGGATTTCTAAATACCCGTTCGCGGTATTTGCGGATATCCGCCGGTAGTCCCCGATGGGTCTCGAAATACCGATGCGCGGAACCGGCTCGGCGAACAGTGGGCCGCAAACCCGTTTATCGTGGGCAAAATTAAATTGAGCTATTATGTCGAGACAGGACTTTTGTATAAGGTTATCAGTTGCTCGAAATGTTTTCCAAAGTAGGTGAGATTTTAAACAATTGCATATGAGGCGACGTGACGTTGAAGACAAAAACAAAACCTTTCATCCTAAAAATTGTCACGTATTAACAGGCTTCAATTATTAATACCTCATATACAGGTTATTCCATTTGAAATCATGCACTCGATTTTATCTGGAATTATAGTTCGCTTCAGAAAATTTGTCGAATGAAAATTAACCCATTTCAAGGGTTGCAAATTTTTTCAGAAATGTGCTTTCAAGATTTCAGGGTGCCTCGGTATTTTTCTTAATAAAACTGTACATTTTAAACAGTCTACGTACTTCAAGGTATATTCATTCACTGTTAACACTTCGATCTTATGAATTTTCTGTCTCAATTAAGTTACACTTTCAACAGACTTCATTAAATATAAACAAATTTAATAACGTTAAAATTATTTTAGAACATGATAGAACGATTTAAAATTGTACCTTATAGTCACCATTCGGTTGCAAAGGGTTGATATACATTATCGCCATCGTAATATTTAAGCAGATGACCTACTATAACATGACCTGAATCTTACAATAATACTAAAATAATTTCGGACACTATAAACGTGTTCACAGTCCACTGTGCACAGCGCCGCGTCGTTCTCCGAGAGAAAAGGACGGTAGCGGGGTGTGGCAACAGGGATGCGTCCAGACAGAAAGCCTCTGATGGTGAAGAGTGAAAGAGAGAAATAGTAAAAGCGAGAGAGAGAGAGAGAGAGAGGGAGGGAGGGAGGTGAAACGGTTCCGAAGGGAAGAGGGAACAAGCGACGGGACCTTCTCTCACGGGGCGCCTGCAATCCGATCCTCAAAGCCCATCGGGTAAATACACCCACGCTGCAGGCGGGGGAAGGAACGTTTAATTAATTCCATCCAGTGCGCTGCTACGGCTGTAGAACATAGCCGGCAATTCCGACTGCATTTTCGCGATGCGTGCGCCTTGTTGCGTTTATGCGCGGAGGAGTGCGTCGGTATGGCTAAGTGTTTGCCCAGTGGCACAAAGCGGACCGCCGTGCCGCGCCGCGCCACGCTGTTGGGCTATGGGACTATGGGGCTACGAGGCTCGCCTGCCGTCCGTCCGCGGAAACGGTTCATATTCGAGATGATTGACCGAGCGTGATGCGGCCGGGTTAGCCCAGCAGTGACTGCCGGCCCATCAAGACGACAGAATCCACTCGCTTGTATATCTTCGGCATTATCCCTCGGCACGGATTGATTCGATTGAGCCTTCGCCGATCCGCGGCCTTCCGTTGGTATCGCTTTCCGAATGTTTAGCAACGCGTCGATACGGAAACGTCGATCCTGCGGCGATCCTCGCGCAAGAGAAATCCATCGATCGGGGGTGAATCCCGCGTTGCCGAACGTTCGCTGAAGTATGTTTCTTCCGCGCGGCCGGTGCTCTTTAAATATGAATGCGGACGGTTTTCTGGCGCGGTGACAGGCGGGCCGCGGGAGAAAAATGCGAAAGCGTTTGGAAAAGTCGCCGCGAAGTAAAGGAGGCGCCACTTGTCGGACCGGGTAGACGGGACACGCCGGGGAAATTCGGTACGAGTCCGCCGCGATATTGAACTGTTACCTGTTAAGGCGCCTTTGTCTGGCATAATTAAGACTAATCGGTGTACCACGGATACTATGCGCTTGCAGGACAAATGTCCGAAGCTCGGCATTGTCGGATATTCGTGGGGACACGACCGTATTGTTGGCTGACGTCGAACCGAAATTACTTGTTTGCAATGGGAAGTGGTTCTTTCGACTCGAGAGCAACGTAAGAAAATTAAAAATATTAACATTAGAATTAAAAACAGTTTAAAAATGATTTCCGACTTCCATACGTTCGAATGTACGTGGACACTGTATTTATTCTCTTTGATATTTTATTATCGTTCTGGAAAGAATCAAAACGGTCGCGTAACAGTCTGTCGCGTGTCGTCGGGACCACCTGTAATCAGATTGCAGTCCCAGTTCCCGTATCTGGTCGTTCGCGATCGCGGGACCGCACACGGCTAGTCTCGCGACCCATATCCCACCCACGAGTTCCGTTGCTTTTTCACGCTGCGCAACGTTCCCGATCTCGCCGCGACGATAAAGAGATGGATGTTCCGTTACGTACCGCCGCCACGCTCTAATCCAGTTTCCTGTGCACGCGCAACGAGACCGGATAACAGTCGACCGCATGTTCACACTGCGCGGAGCACGCGAGCCTTAAAAATAATCACGTTCCACTATCTGCCCGCTAATTTGCTCGAGAATCCTCCATTAGCCTCACGTTCCTCTTAAAGAATGCGACCACGCGATAAGACAGACATTGTTGATCGCAGCCGCGGTCCCCCTTTTTATTAACATTGCGACGAGTCTGCGACTGCATACATCGTTAGACGCTTGCTATGAAAATCCTCGGGCAACCGATTCCTCTCTTGAGAGCAACACAAAGGGAAAGGGTGCAAACTTGATTTATCTCTAAAATCACCGTAGACACTCCCTTTTCCAGATCGCAATCTCACCCCTCTTTTAGACACTTCCCCGATAATAGACTGCCGCGAACGCCACTGTGCAGCAATCCAGCTTCGAAGTCCTATCGATTGCTCTTTTCAAAAAGCTCTGAAGGAAAGGGTGCGAACTTGCCCTAAGAGACCAACTCGGTAGAGTTAGTTGAACGTGTGTCGCACCCTGTGACGACTAATTTAGGAATGTCGAATATGTGTATATTGCAAGAAGAATTACTATATGTTGGGTCTATGAAATGTCCTTGCTATCTTATATTTTATATATTATACATGTTATGAGTTGTTCCATTATGTCCCCCGTTTATCTTTTAACTCTGTCTCTCTTTCTGTTAACGGTTGTCATACGAGTAATAATAATTAACTTGAGATCAGCAAAGCGTTCGAAGTAATTTGTAATTCTAAACGGAGTTCCACAACCCTAAATAGTAACAAGCGTAACAACTGCGAGCCCCATAAGAAATCCCCGGCTTATCGATCGCGTTCAAAAAGCGCAGCAAGGTGAAGGGTGGAAATCTACTTGTCTGGGAAATCCAAGTACAAGCAACGTCTGCGTGGCGGCTGCACCCCGTTAAGCGGTTCCACGGGGGTAACAGACACAACAGTGGCAAGCGTGACTTCTCGCGACAACTTTGTCTCCGACGGAACCCCCGCGGAATTACCCCGTCACGGCGAGTCCTGTCATTCAAAGCGCCCAGCAGCATTGTGTCAGCCCGTCGACACGAAACACCCTTGGGTAAGTCGCGGCCGGGACGTTGGAGGGCACCATGGTGCAGGGAAGCCTCGGAGAACCTGCTCGGTCTCACCCTCCAATCGGCGCGTTTCCTTTTTTTTTCTTTCTCTCCAACCACCCGAGTCACCGTGTTCGCGCTCCAAAATCTAAAAGGACGCGTAGCTCGTCCTTTCCGTTTCTCTCTCTCTCTCTCTCTCTAGGAGCACGCGCTCCCCCACCCCATCGGCGACGGTCCAACCCTCTCTATCGCTCGCCTGTAGAATAAGTCTGCTAGTCTGCTCGCGTACTCGCGAAGAAAGGCGACCGAGAGAGAGAGAGAGAAAGAGAGAGAGAGAGAGGGAGAGAGGTGGGGAACTCTAGCGCAGCGACCGAGGAGGGGATGACTCGGGCGACAGAGGGGGAAGCTGGCAACGTGATAGAGGATCGTAGAGAGGGTGCGGCGGTGGGGGCAGAGACGAAACGGAGCCTCGGAGCGGTCGGGCGAAAGCAGTGAGCAACAGTGTGCCGCGCGCCGCCGACAAGCGAGCGTTGTCACTCTTGGTTTACGGGGACTCATAGAACCGCGTGCACCTTCTTACGAAAGGATCCGATTTAGCCGAGACAGAACGTTTCGTCCTCGTGTACTCTTGGATGTTCGTACGTCGAGCTGTGCCCAGTTCGCTCGCGTGTTCGGTGCGACACTGTTGGATCCCTGTTTCGGAAAGCACCGAGATCGGAGTTAGTTCGGAAACAGGCCGAGTTAGTTCGTCGGATCAGTGAGGTTCCGCGGGGTGCAATCCGTGCTAAAGTGATCGTCAGTGCGACTACGAGTGGTAGTTAACCCCCTGGATTACCGTGCTGGTGAGAACAGCGTATGGCTCGATCTCGCTGTCGCCCGATCTATTCGCCCCGATTTCGCCGAGGATCCTCGGCGCACCTTCGAGGTTCACCGAGGGAGGATCGAGCGATTACACCGGTCGATCGACGCTGATCGTCTAGACATCTCTCGCGCATCATTGTGATATCTTCGACGACACGCACGCCGAAGTGATCCGCGAAAAAAGCGAAACGCAAGTTACCGGGATATCAAATTCTGCGTACAGCGAATCATTGTTTCGCGGTGTGACATACGAGTGGTGTGCCAAGGTGGGAAATGTGCTGCTAGCAGACCAGCAAGGTGTCGCCAGAAATCTTGAGGTAGGCGACTTTGCTCTCCCAAAATTGCCTGCAGAATTTCGTCGACGCGTGCGAGAAACTTCCGTCCTCGATCGCGCGATATCCGCGCCGTGAACCAGTGTTTTCGGAACGACAGAGTTACCCCTTTAGGGCTGGAGTTGCTTTTCGGAGCACCGGAGCTTTCGCCCCGTGGGCTTGTTCTCTCTCTCTCTCTCTCTCTCTCGTCTCTTTTGAGCGTGCCAGGCTAGGTGCAGGGAAACCATCGCGCGACTCTTGTGAAACTTTTGTGTCGGAGCGTTGCCCTTACGTGTTGACAATAACACCCTTCGGCTGGCCTGTGTATGACTAGCCTGCAAACTTTCCACAGTGGCGTCTTAACTATTCGAGTGCTAAAGGTCTTTGTCCTGTTGTTACTATTTAATCAGCCTGCGTACGCTAGGGGTGGAAGACATTGACCCTGCAGCAGGCAAATCGTTCTCGACACGTTTATGTTGGTGACAAATTTTCTGTAAATTGTCCAAGACCGCTGGAATAGCAAGATGATTGCTTCCTCGTATCTTAATCGTCGAAAGTGAGTGCAAAACTCGTGTGCAGTTTGCCGACGAAAGTGTTTCTTTAAGCGCGATGTTCCATTCGAGTGGTCCAAGATCGTTCAGACAGCAAAATCGTTCAATCCTCTGTTTCGTCTTTTTCATAGTTTCCGCGAAGTGTTCGCACGAATTACGTCTATAGCAGGCTCCATGAATTTTCTGTGCGCCGCGTTCGAATTCTTTTAGCGTTGCCCGGTGGACGAAGGTGGAAATTACCGAGAGCGCATACACCGCACCGCGGACACGTGGGGTCCGGATATATAACTCCTTTCGGGCACATGGTGGTGCCGCGGTGCCGCGAGATTTTTCCGCGAAAGAGGATTATCCTGGATACGTTCCTGGGAACCGGCTGTTCCGCCGGATATGATTCCGATCGTAAAAGTGGAAAGTGACCCGGGCCCGCGGTATCGATTTTGGATTTGCGCCGTCGGATCGAGTCGCCTCGAAAATCTGTCCGCGCGCGCTGGATTCCTTTGTGAGGTCCTCGACGGGAGTAGAAATTTTGTCGAGCGAATATTTCGAAAGGTATCGGCGGGCAGAGTTTATCCGTCTCCTCTCCCGTCCGCGCTCGCTCCCTTCGTCACGGCGAGCGTAAAAATGGATACCGCGCGGCGTGCGGTTGAACGAACGTCCTCTCCGTGTGTACCTGTCGCGACGCAAAAGTCTTTTCGGTTGTGCCGCGTCGCCGGATTCACGGCGCACGGATTTTTCCGCGGTTAGCGTAATGCGATAGCTCGGCCGCGTCCGGATCCAATTCACCCGGCGCGCCGCGAGAAACCGGGCTCCGGGGCCGCGGTGCCGAGAGGAATTCCGCGTGCGTCGGGTCGACTCGACTCGCTCCGAGCCGCGTCGGGGAAGCGTGGAACTTAACGCGGCGGGCAAACAAATAAAGCATCTCCGACGGGAATTGAAAAGAGTCTCGACGCTTTCCGTCTCTCTCTTTCTCTCTCGTTCTCTCCGCAACGCCGGGAGGATCGATACCCGCGGCGGGTCGCGAGAAGCGTCGCGAGATTAACGCGCCGGAATACACATGCAACCGCGCTTCGTGTTTTCCTTCCCGCGAGTTATCGTCCGGCTTACCGAGGTTCGTTCACCTGTTGGATAATTTCCACCGAATCCCAGCGATGTTTACCCTCGATTGACCACGGTAATGGAGAATTTTCATCGCGGTAATTAAGAGCGCTTTCTCAGCCAGCATCCACTAAAACGTGATCTTTTCTCCCAGGAAAACCTGTGCGTTATTTGGTACATAGAATCAGTGTATCAAATGTCTGATGCGCTAACGAATCGTTTGCATTCGATCTCTATTATAGGAGTTTTGCAAACTAAAAAACTATTAAAGCTCGAGTCAGTGATGGTCGCTTCGCAAATCGTTGTTATCGCTAGAAATCCATTTGGCTATAATCGCCGCATCCTCTGACTTAGGAATCCATTCTCGTTACGAAGTTCTTCTACAAACTGTGATCGAAGAATATAATCAACCAGAAAGTACAATTTAGAAAAGTTATTACAGTCTCGTGGAATCTTCTAAGCATTTGTAGCGGTCTTCTCGCGAAACGAAGAAATATTAGAAAAATCCCCTGGAAAGACGACTCCCGCAAGAAATCATAGAATTGATGCACATCCTACGCTCGTAGCGCAACAATGCCGCAGTTTCGTCGCGTACGGTAGTTTCCGCGGACAAAAATGTTCTCGACAACTAGACAGGAAACTACCCTTAAGGGGGGGGGGGGGGGGGCGGACCGTTCCTTGAAGCGTGGTTTCCATTTGCGAAATTACGAGTCGAATGATGCCGGAACGTTCCCGCGATACTGTTCGTGTGCCGTGATATCGTCGTGGATCGATTTAAAAGAAGTTACCACGAGAATACGGGCGTGCTCGCGTGGATAGGGGGTGGACGGGGGGATGAAATTAGAAATAATCCGGAGACCGCCGGGAACTCGATGGCGAGCGTGGGCACGCCTGTCTCTGACAGTTATTAGGAACTTATGGCCGGGGGAGTGGAGTTTGCACGCGGCGAAAATTCGTGGTCCCGGAGTAGTTCGTTTTCTGCTCGGGACGCGGGTGCACACCGTTTATTTTCACGATGCCGGGAGGCGCGCGCGGAGTTCTCGCGCGACGACTCTCTGAAAACATGGCCGAGCTGTTTATCCGTTCTTTTTCCGTAGACGCGTCAAAGTAGCAATACCCCCTTTTTTCGCCCACCGTGAACGCCCCCCCGCCGAAACGTTTTCCGCGAAAAAGAGAAAATACAAAAAACACACCGGACCCGCGAAAAAGGAAGGAAAAAATCGAGCAACGATTGATACTCGACGCTCCGGAACAATTTCCGCCGGCAAAGGTCGCGATCAAATACGAAGTTCGCATGACGAGGAAGCGGTGCACACGCTACGGACTACCGGCATTGTAGCCGAAACGAATCGATCGGGTTCGAATTTCGAAAACGTTGCGCTCTGAAGTGACTGGATCTGAAATTGACCGATGGAAATAGCGGTCTGCGTTTTTTCGCCCTCCCCAATGAAAATTGTACCGTGCCGGTTTTTTTTTTGAGAGAGAGAGGCAGCCGCAAGATTTTGATAGGTCGATATCGTAGCGAAATTGGGATCGGAGGAATAGGGTTTCGTCGATCGCGCTCGAATACGGGCGCCTTGGCTGCGCCCTTGGCAGTGAATAGTGTCCGGAAACGGCGACAGATGGAGGCACCTTGCGGGCCGCTACTTAGCAAGATTCAACTTTATGCGTCGTTCTACAATTTCTTCGAATTACTTCGAGCTGTAGCGACGGCAATTATTGCGCGATTATTAGGAGCTTCCTAATGACTTTTCGACGATGTTCGCCTCGATAATGAGAAACTGTTATCATTGACATCTGATCGTTTAGAAACTGTTATTGTTATTGACAGGGCGCAAGCGTATAATCAGTTGTTAAATATTCTTCCTCTTCTTCTATTATAATTGTGCCAGTAATTCTAATTTACAATTATAATTAGATTATTTTTCTAAGCTATATAAACTTGTCAGTTTAACTCTAGAATCATTCTATGGGGTTGACGACGATCCTGCAACATTTTTAAATTGTCTGCAGACGTTTAAATAAATATTAAAACATTGCTGTCTTAAAAGTAAAAAATAAAAGTAATAAATAATATTTTGATTACTAGGATTTTATTTTGAGTCACCCCTAAACTCGCAATGTCATTTACACTAAAAAAATGAAGGGGGTTGTTTTAGGATTAAATACATCCTCGAGTTTCTCCGAAATTTCAAACATACTACAATGTCCACAGAAGACAAATAGAAATTGAATTTTTCTCGTAACGATTTCAACATATTTAAACTAATATATTAACATTCACAAACTCGAAATCGTTACTACTAATTACCCATATCGGTCATCGGAGCGTAAACTCCCTAGTCCAACCAAAACGAACCCGAACGCGAACACAAAGGGCGTTTACCCCGCACAAAAATACCTCTTGTCCCCCGCCCCGAATGACTAAGTCTCCGAGAAGAGCGATTAGCAAAAGAAAGTAGCCGTCGTCACCGGCGACGAACGTGTTAATCACCGTCCACGGCTCTCCAAGCGGGGTCGATCAGCAACAATTTTCGTAAACACGTCTCAAACAGGATTCCCGAAAGTTGCCGAGCAGCAGATCCGTCCCAGCAACCCTCTCCCCGCTACCTTGCGATGACTGTGAAGTTTAGAGGTGTTCCGGAGCCCCGGATCGACCTTCGCCGGCGACGTCTCATTTCGATTCGAGTAAAGTAGCGACAGTTAAAAGAGAGAGGGAGGACGCTAATCACGGCGAAGTTAACGACCGATAAACCGGAGGTTCCAACCAACGCGCGCGCGCGCGCAACTACAGCCCTCAGGATCGTAAACCGGTTGGGTACGGGGATCGCGTCGCTGGGGTTGGGTTTTCGCGACGGGGTAACGCAACATCCACGACCCGACACCTGCCCTCCCGAATACCTGACTCTCGAAGTCGTTTCCGCGGCGGCGGCGAAGGAGGAGGAGAAGGAGGAAGAGAAGGAGGAGGGTCTCGGTTTAATAAAGCACCGGTGAGAAACGTGGAACACGTGCGTGCAAAAGTTCTCCCGACGGAATACGCCAGGGGTGTAATAGCGCGGCGTGGGCGAGGGCGCGGGGGAGCCGAAAGGAGACGGGAAGAAAGTTACGAGGGTGGTTTGGAGACGGTGGGGCGCGGGCGGGGCGGAGCAGTTTTCGGCGACTGGTTGCGTTCCCTTTCGTCGCGATTCTCTCCTACGGCGTACGCGCGCGATCGACGAGCCGAGTTTTCCGACCGGCGGGAAATTATTATACCGATCCGCGGGAAATCGAGATACAGGAACGGTGCCAGCTCGCGGTAACGGGGGCGCAATATCGGTAACGGGGGCAACGGGATTTAACGGGGCGGGCGGAATTCCTCGCGAGTGGCCTTCGCCGTATTCCTGCCGGTTCCCCTCCCCGGTAAACCGGGATATTGGAAAATAGAGTGAACTTATGTCAGAATGGGAACGGTTTTGCCCGTTACCGAGAATGGCCGAGGCTTTTCAACCCCACCCGAGCCGCGGGGAACCCCTAAATTCGTTGCGAAACGCCGTCGAGAATTAAACGGTCCTCGCGCGAGACGACCGGCAACGGGTCTAGCGCGACTCTCTCGAGAAACCCGGGCGTGTGCGCGAATGGGTCCTCGTCAAATTGCGCGCTGCTGCTGCTGCTGCTGCTGCTGGCAAGAACGAGAGAGAGAGAGAGAGAGAGAGAGAGTCGCGAAAGAGGATACGAAACTTTGTTTCTATGGCCGGCCGGAGAGTTTTGCGACAGTTTCGAAAACCCGGCCTCTCACCCTCCGGCCCCGGACCGCCGGACCCTTCCTCCCTCCCTCCCTCCCCTCCCCCTCCCCCATCACCGTTCAACTTTTGTTCGCCGCGGCGTCCGGCGATTGTCACGCTCGTGACGAGAGTATCGATGTTGCCCGAGGGGGATGATCCTGCGAGATTGCCGGCTGCCATTCTAACCCCGATCGTTCCTCTGTCTCCTCCGCGTGTCTACAAACACTCCGGGCCGGTTGTATCATTGGGGGATCGATGCCAACTCGTCACAGGACAAATATTTAGAGAGCACTCGGTTGCGCAGCGGCGAACTGCGATTAATGCGTTTTATAAATTTGTCCGGGGAACAACACCGGGACGCGCGCGCGATATCCGCCGATCGATCGATCTCGGATCGCCGCCGCGGCGACCTTCCTGCCCGCGCGGCGATCTCTTGGGAACCCCCGGCGCAAATGTAATTGAAAGATCGCGTATCAATCATTTTTAGTGCACCGGCGATCGGTCAACCGCGACAGAATGAGAGGAGAGAACTCTGGTCTCTCTCTCTCTCTCTCTCTCTCTCTCTCGGCTTGTCTGTCTCGTCTCTGTCGAGGTAACTAACGCTGTCTACTTCCTGCTGATGTAGATCAATGACACCGCGAGGACACGGGACAGAAAGCTAGCGTTCGTTCGATAATTTTCGGTAAAACGAATTCGCGCCGATTAAGTCATTCAATAAGAAATAAATTTAATTCATTGATTCTCTAAAAGTTTTGAACGAGACGATGATATATTTAAGGTTATAGGTACATTAATAAATGAAAGAGTTATTTTAAAGATTAATTGAATCTAGAAATTCATTCGTTAAACATTACATGAATGGACGCGATATTCAAGATATTTTCTTTTTACGTAAATTATTTATTCCTTAAATGGTACAGTAATAACATTCTCTTCATCAACAGGAACGTATCCACGATGTCAGAAAAACCATCTAGTATATGCACTTAAATTGCAAGTACTGGATATATTTATACATTGAACAGCAACTAATACTTCACTAACGAGATCTATATGTGTAGTATGATAATCTTTGCTTAAATATTTAAATATTCAAATATTCATAAATAAAGTCATGTTCTAAGTCTTTTTAACAAACCTGTCACGATATTCCAGCGGAGAGGGTCAATACATTCAACTAAAAACTATTCCAAGTCAGCGACTAATTGGACGTTAACCCTTTTAGTACCGAACGACGATATATCGTCGTTCGGTGCACTTGCCAAAAATACCAACGACGATATATCGTCGCGCCTCCGTTGGAGCCTTATTGTACTCATCACAAGAGGTCTGTGTTTCAAAATAACTTTATAAAATGTTAAAATGGTTCATATTCGATGCAACACAAGTGAAAAAATGGTTATTAGATTTAACTTTTTGTTATATTTTATGTTGATTAGTGCCGCGGGTCTGTATATGTTAGAGCGATAAGATAGAAACGGGACCCGGGATATCCCTCGGATATTCGTCGACACGGGATAGTTTCTCTGGACCGTAATCGCAATTTTTACGATGTTTATGATAGTTATCAGAGTATTCCAATTGCAATAAAGAGTTGCATGGTATATGCATTAGTAAGCATCAATGCTAATAAATTGCTTGTGTAAGTAAAAGTAAGGAAATATTACATGTCGTCGCCACAACGACAATGCCTAAAGCATCATTCTGATCTTGATCACCAACATTTGTTTCAATATGGGTGACATTACATATTTTTAGTCGCCAGAAAACTAACTATAAATATCTATAATAACACTTATATTTTTTTTAGTGACGTATTACCAGCTGCACGATCCACTTGTGTAGTAGATCTGTCTGACGCTTGCCGTGCATCATAGCGTTATCCTTCCGTTTTGTTATCCGACTTCTGCTATTGTATTGCAAATGATTGCAAAATGCAATGTCTATACATTATACTAAATGATGTATATAGAGCTATGACCAAATGATGACATTTTTTATGTGCAATTACCATTTGAAAAAGAGTAATCACTTTTGTACGATTTCTGTTATATCTTATGTTTATGTTATTCATATGATTTTCAACAAATAATGAAACACAATTCGTATCGTTTTATTCTCCCTTTATTTCCGAATATGCTGCCTTTTATATTTTGTAAATATCACTTCTACTTTCGTTTTTACGAGCATTTTCGCAAACCTCTGCAAATTCGCAGATTCGGCCCGGTATTCTTCGCTTAGGCACGTTCTTTTCGCCGGTACTAAAAGGGTTAAATAGAAACTTATTATCATTCAGAATAAATAACAGGATACTAAGAGATTTTTAGTACCATTTTCTTGCTCGGAACTGCATGTCGTTCGTACGTAACACGAATGCATAAATACCTGCAACGAGCTGCAAAGAATCGCGTAGGTTTGTCACCATGGCAAACCTGTAATACAATCTCTATGCTTTCCAGTTCAGGTTCGCCATCCAGTTTTCTTTCATATTAATTGACGTCACTGGTTTTAACCCCTCGCACTAACATACCTTTCACGTTGTGTTAATTAGCATTCATTCGTTCTTAATATTTTCTTTAATAGGAACCAAACAATTCCTACTTTTTATATTCTCTTTATTTGTCTTCGTCTCTGTGCTTCGATAACGGTGTAATTAAATTTGATTTCGATTCGAAATAAATTAATAATATTCATATTTATTAGATCTTGTGTGGAATCTTTATCTGACTCGTTATTATCGTGCAAGGAGTTAACGTTTAGGGTAGTTTAACACTAAACCTACCGAGCTCGAACAGTGCCTGCGCGTTTTGCTTTAGAATAATAGCAAAACTGGATTTATTTAGACTTTCCACCATTTCTATTATAATTTATGCTTTAATCTTGATATCGATTTAATAATTACGTATATAAAAGTCTATAATCTAAAAAATTGTATACGCGTGGAATCGGTCATTTCGATCAACTCGGTAGGTTCAGTGCTAAAGAAACGGATCGTTTTCGATCGATCGATAACCGCAAGCCCCGTTGCGTAAATTGACGCGTCGACGCCGCCCGTATGGAAAACGCTCGACGATTTCCGATGGAAACGTTCCGAGACATCGCAGCGGATCGCGGCTTTCCGCCGATCGGCGAATCCGCGCGGACGCTCGCTAAATCCTTGGGAAAACCGTAATTCCGTCGACGAGCCCCGGGGACAGTTACAAACGCAAGAATTAAACCACCGCTCGAACTTCGTCGCCCCGGCGAGCGGGGACGGGGGCCCGGGTTTCGCGTTCGCTTTATTTACGACGCGTGTCCGCGGGTTTCTCGCGATCGTTACGCGGAAAATTATAGCGCGTGGGCGGCCCGCGTATTTTCCGAAGTGCCGCAGATTTACGGATCGTTAAGCCCGGGCGAATTTACCGGTTCCTTAGCGAACCGCTCGCGCGCGCCCTGTCCTCGGCTATATTATTATTCGTCGCGTCTCGACCCACGCCCCTCTCGAGAGACCTCGCTAACCCGTCGAACGATACGAAACGGGGACCAGGCTCGGTTGAAAATTCCAGCAACGTCGAAACGTCGCGACGGCTGAAAATCGTTTAATGGCGAAGGCCTCTTACGAGCGGAGCCGGCGAGGTCGGCGCCCGGAAATTTGAGGACGATCCTCGAGATTGAAACGGAAGCGCGGAAGACTCGATCGCCTCGCCACAAAGGAATCCGATAAAAAATTGCCGGGATGAGTTCGAAATAGCAGTTCCAACGATTCGTTGGGAGTTGCCGCGGACGTCCAGGGAAACGCGCGCGGTTCTCCCGGGTGTGCGCGACCGGCGGAAATGTTCTTTTTCTTTCGTGGAAAACGCCGGGATGGGATGAGAAAGGGAAGAGTGGAAGAGACAGAGAGAGAGAGAGAGAGAGAGAGAGAGAGAAGAAGGAGAGAGGAAAAAAGTGCGTCAGACGGCACGCATCGGCCGCAGTACGACGTGCAGCTCCGGGGGATCTTGGGAAATGTTACGAGCACGGGAGATCACCCTCCGGAGAATATCGCCGGGCTCGAAGGTTATTTCTGGATCGCGGAAACTTTTAATAGCTTTCTGATAGCTTATTGGTCGGCCTTATAAATAATTTCGTATCTCACGTCCTACCGCCGGACTTCTCTCTCTCTCTCTCTCTCTCTCTCTTTTCCTTTTTCTTCGAGTGGCCTACCTCTCCACCCTCTACCACTACCACCCTAGCATTGTGGATGGTGTCGGCGACGGACTCCCCGCGGAGACACCGTGCCTGGATAGGTAGCGCAATAGGGACGGGGAAAGTTTCTTCCATCCGGCAGGAATTATTACCATTATTATTTATTAGACCGGACAAACTGCGCGATACGTGGGTGTATCGACTGCGATCGCGGCGTCGTGAAAAGAATGAAATATCGCGCGGCGGGCGCGCTTCCGGAAAGAATAACGCGTCTGCGGCCGCCTCTATTACGGAATAAAGTTCCGAGCTTTGTGCGGCTGTTTCTTTTTTTTGCTCGCTACTTTGTACGATTAGTCGTACCGCTAAACAAATCATCGATGCCTCGGGCGGGGAACGCCTGCTACTCTTGGCTGACTTCCAAACGACGCTCGATCCGGCTCTCTTCATGGTTCTCTCGTGCATGCGGTAAGATCGAAAGGGTCCAATTACGCGTCTTTGTACTTGAATCTTTTTACTTGTATTTGCCGGTGGAAACCTGTTTTTACTTTGTCGAGCACCGCGGCTGGTCGCGCGACGGCTGAACAATTCGTTAAATATAGGTTGCTTTTTGTCGTACCTTTCCATTTCCACAATTTGTATTTATCGTAATATGTTGTATGAAAAGTATTGTAATATATTCTAAATTCGCTAAGAAATTTAGAATTCAAAAATGATAAAATATTTTAGATTCAGTTTCGTTAATGATATTATTTTATTTGTGTTGGAATTAATTTGTAGACGCTTGATGTGTCAACCCTTTCGCTTGCATACGAATTGCGACTTCGAAACACAATTAATAATTGTTTTACGACGTTTCGAAATAAATGACGATGATATTAAAATTGTAGATATATAAAAACCTGTATTGTACTTTATTTATAACTATGCACTTTTGTTACAAGTATTGTACTTGTCAACGTGTGCCATTTGATACGTACAAGTTCCAATAAATCATATAAAATGAAAATACCGGGGTCAGGATTTTAAATTTAGCTAGCTTCGATTGCAGATGATTAATAGAAAAAAAAAGCTCGAACGTGTATTCGCACGAAGATCGTCAATCAAGCTCGCCGTTTCCCCCCGAATTAAGCAGGCCCTGCCGCCAAAGCACCCGCGGGCGTATCGGCGTAAAAATTAATTTTTCGATCCAGACGGATAAATACAGGGAGCGCGCGATAGAGGGCTAAAAGCAACATAATCTCCGCGTCGCGCCGTTCGCACATTTAATAAACAACCGGGTCCATAAGCGAGCGGTGGAAACGTCGATCCGGCGGCCGCCGGGATTTCGCGTTGATCGCGAGGACAGGGGGGCTGTTGCCGAGGGCACTCGGCTACGGAATTATGAAGCCGTCGGTGTCCCTAATTAAAACCGAGTCGCGGCCGATTCGAAATCAAACGGGAGAGAGTCGCTCGCGTAGAGAGCGAGGGCCGGCCGGCGCGCCGCTATTGCGGAAATAATCGGGATCCGCGATGACGACCGCGCCCTTTTCGCCGACCCTAGGCTTCGCAAAACGCGCCGCGCCAACCCTTCCCGCCGTCGCCCGTCCGCCTATAAATAACGTCTCCTACGCACGTTGGAGCAATTTTCTCGCCGGAGATACCGGCCCGGAAACGATCCCGGCTGCATGCATAATCGTAATGAGCCGGCCGGTGGCGAAAATTCGGCCGAAATAATTGCGCGTCCGCGCCGTCCACCCTTATCGGACCGGGCAAAAATTTTCGTGGAACCTTCGTGCGCCTAAACGCGCACCGTCGCCAATAATTCTAGCGAAATTATCAGGACCTTCCCGGTTTCGTTGCTTGTTCGGCTATCTTATGGAGCCCGAGAGAGGAGTGCATGATTTAGCAGCGTTAACGACCAGGGAAATTGGTAGATTTTGCAATTGAAAATGTCGGTGCAGTATTTTAAATCTATCGAAGCGATGGAAGAAAGAAAGGATTTATTATCTAATTTATATTTATCGCAATTGATGGAGGGAGTTTTTATTTCGCATCAGTCTGTTAATTACTATATTCGACGATATAATATACACGTGCTTTTACACACGTAATATACTTATTAAATGCGTAATGGTTTATCGATAAGATAAGGCATCAACGAATTTAATTTCTGTACCATGTTTCTCGGGAAACTTGCGTCGAGCATTGCCTTTATTGGCCACTCTCGAAATTCTCCGCAGCGTTAAACACCCATATACGGAATGCCTGACCTGCTTACTCCGTCCATATTTTTCTCGAAAATGACTTAATAGCCACGCCGATCCCGAAATCGTTACTTAACGCAGCCGTGCGAAGAAAGAGATCCGACTTTCCGTAACGGGCGACGATCACCTTCGATCTCGTTGGCTGAATTAATAGCGTCCAGGCGTCCGCATGCGAACTGTCCCCATTAATAACCATAAAATCGTAATAACAGCAGCCGGTGTTCACTCGATAATTACGCGGACGTCAGCGCGAACCGGCCGATCCGGCAGCATGTCCCCGGCGTTTATCGGCAATTTCAACGACACGCACCGGTCCGGTCGTGGTGAGACGCCCCGTTTCCCGTCGTGTCCGTTCTCTCGCCGCGAGAGAGTTTCATCCGCGCGGCAGCCCCCTTTCGCGCCATGTGAAACCGGCGCGCACGGCCGGGGCCGTTTGATTCGGTGTGGTCCGACGAGTTGAGGCCCCGGTAATCGACGATCCTCGCATAAACGAGCCGCGAAGAGGTGGGAAAGAAGAGCCCGTGGAGAAAGGAGTCGCGCCGCAGCCCGGGCAACCGCCGCCGGCTGCTCCACGGCCAAGGGAAGATTAACATAGAGATGAGGACGCCTCGAGTCTTTTCCGCGTGAGTTATGTTCCCGGTGCGCGCGAGACCTCACTCCCCCGCGATCGCTGTATTACCTAGGACAAAGATACGGCTCGTGTAAAATAAGACGGTGTCTACGGTCGCCGGCGAATTGCCGTCCTTTGACCGGACGTTTCTTTTAACGCTAAAACCCACCACCGCGGGTCAAACGACCGGTTTCGCGTTTGTGATTTCATAATTATTCAAGTCGCTCTGCTGCCTCCATTAAAAACTGTTAAATATAGCTCATTACTCGAGCACGCATTTTTATAAAAATTATACGATACTTGTAATATTTATAGGGCAATAGATCTCGATGTTAAATATTCTATACCTGTTCGTTCATTTGCGTATAAGAATGTCCTCGGACTAGATACACGTTCCTTTAAACATTTTTTACTTCTTCGTTCCACAAATCAATGTATAAAGTATCCTTTGACCAGACGTTCGTTTCTTTTAAATATTTTTTACTTGTACGTTCCACTTTTCCATGCATTAAACTGCAGATCTTTGTGCATAAAGATGCGAATACAAATCATTATAGAAATTTAATACAAATTTTATTGTGTAATTGATAATATTTATTTACAATTACATTACGATTAAATTAAATACAAATTTAAAACAAATTTCCTAGAACAATTTTAAGCGGCAGGAGTTGAATAAAATTTTAATACTTTTAAAAGTAGAAAATAATTGTCTTATTGTTGATATTATTAATTATTACATTCCTAGTAACAATTTCGAAATATACAGAATGATCTTAGCATTACAAAGTACACCTTTAGTTTGAGATCGTCTTCGTCGTGAAACAGTGAAAGTAGGTCCACCCTATCACCTGTTCAGACGGTCGTCTCTCCTCGTGAAAATCAATTTCCTAATAACACAAGGATGGACGAGTCGTGTAGCAGCCAAGTTTCCCAGCCAAACCGACGGTCTTCCCGATGCTAAAGTTTAAGGAGCCGATCTTTCCGCGAACTTCGAGCGAGGAAGAAGTTGGCGGCGCGCGCGCGCGCGTTGCACGGGGTCGCCGCGAGTTTCGTGGCAGGTCAGAACGCGATCGCGCACCGCCGTTCGTTACCGGGCTCTTGTTTTTCCAGTGGTAATTGGAGCCTTTCATTAGGATCGTCGCGCGTCTGCGAGAGAAAAGACCCGTCCCAGCGGAACGGCACTCGGCCCGCAATTGGGGCAGAGATACGCGAGCACTCCTCGAGCGATTTCACGGGGCGCGGATCGCCCTCGCCGAGGCCGCGCGCGCGATTCGCACAGAGGGATTCGCTATGGTCGACGAGCTCTCAAAGCCGGCGACGAAAATGGATCCGCTCCGGCGTGGGTCGAAGATCGCGAGAGGACGGGAATTGATGGCCGGTGGACACTGGCCCGCCGGAGAAAGCGGACAAATTGAGAACGATGTGGGTGGAGCACGCCGCGCCGTTCGAAAGAAAACACGGCGACGTTTCATAATCACGGTGTTAGGCTTCGCGGATCTCGGCGCGCGCCGGAAATGACCCGCGTGCCGATAAACCGCGGGAGCGGAGAGAGCGTTCGCGAGCAACGATAATCATCTTCGGGCGGGCGTATCGGCCGCGGCTACCGACGCGCGAGACGCTCCAGTTCGTATCGCTTAAACCGAGGCACGGGGACTCGAGCGGAGCCGACGCCTGTCCGGGATAATACGATGCTCGAGGCTCGTTGTTCGCTCGCGGTTCGCGCGCGCCCACGCGCGGAATTACCTGCGAACGGATCGCGTCGACACGCGCCGCGACGCGTAACGGCGAGCGGATAGTCTTCGGGAAATGAAAAGGCGGCGTTGCCTCTATTTTTAGTATCCGATATTGTAAATGACCAGAGCCTTTCTCTTCTATATAATTCCATTTACTTAATCACTGTTAGCGAAGTCGAGCTAAAATAAAAAATATTTGGCTGAAAGCTGTGTTATTTTTGCAAAAATTGTCTCAACGTTTCGCAAGCTTCGCAGCAACTGCAGTAAATCCTCTCCAATTGCTTCTCAACTTGTAGACACAAATGGACAATTGGGGAAGTGGAGATACGATTATTCGACCCTCGAGTCTCGTTTTTATACTCGCCGATTGTCAACAGCTATAAAAACGAGCCGCGAGGGTCGAATAATCGTATCTCTTCTTCTCAAATTGTCCATTTTTGTTTTACAAGCTGTGGGACGATTCGAAGGAATTTACTATACATCGGGGGTAAAAGGTACGATGATATTAATGTTTATCTGATACTGCTCTAGTTAACCCTTTGACTATAATATATTCTCAGATAGAACCATCAGTACAAATAAAACAAAATAGACGAATTAGTCGCGGTGATTATTACACATTATTAGTAAGATAATCATAAATTCGATTTTGATAATAAATAACAAGTTCCGTTTAACGTGTTTTCATGACAAGTTGATGCAATATTGAACGTGTTGCAGTCTATAGTATGTAGGGGGCGTATATTGATGGCTTTCGTACATATTGCTAAACTTGTGAGGGCGTATATATACGACTTTCCTAGTAACATGATTAATATAGTGAAGTATTTTCACATTTCTGTTTATTGCTTATCAATAGGAAAGATTTTCTAACTGACCAGCTGAAGAATTAAGATAAAGTGAGAAGAGAGAAGATCAGATTGCATCCAAGTGGTAGATTTATTGATATTGTTAACACAGATTTCTCGTTTTACTCTACGTATTCTAATATATATTTATTACTGTTTTCCAGACAGTTAAATAAATATAACTTCCGAAAATTTCAATAAAATATAATAATTACGAAAATAGATATCATATACCTGTCAGTTGGTTAAGTTTTACTAAAAATGCTCCGTCAGTAAATTAAGTCACTAATTCCGTCACTAATTAAAATGTTTCATTATTTCCAACATTTCCCTATGTTTCTAGGAAAAATTATAATTTCATCCTATGATTTCGACTTCGTCGAAGAAAATATCGTACCCCGTTCTTTTCTGGTGCCCCGCAATTGCATATTGAACGCATCCGAGTGCGATGCATTCGGTATCTCTAAAAATGGCATTCCTTTGGCCTTTCACGTGAAACAAAATTGTCCGCGTCAATCAGAAGACGTCCTTAAATTTTTCTGGCGAATTCATATTTCACGAGGAACCGGTGGACAATGGGAAGCGACGCGGAGGGGGAGGGTAGAATAGAAAATGCATCGCGGAACATAATCAGCCGCGTCCAATGAGACAGCGGCTGATCCATTTTATTTCCATTATCCAGCGGCCAGTCGCTCGTTTTCGAACGAGCCGGGTCTTTCCAGAGAGCGAAAAGCTCCCGTTGCCCGGCGAATTATTCATATGTCATTTCGAGCACAGGGGGGGAGGGAGAGGAGAACGTTCGGCGTTTCGTCTCTTTTCCCCCGTGCTTTGCCTCTCGTTAATGACCGTATACGCGGAATTATCGTGGCACTGTTACGGGTGTCCGTTTCCACGAATAGCACGCGGGGAACGATATCAGCGACGCGACAATTGGTCGCGAGCCGCGATTGTTCGCCGGCGCGACGTCGACGCGTTCACGTCGACGACGTAGAGAACAATGGGGCCGCGTCTAGCAAGCCCGAAGGTCTGAGGATCCGTTGTATCGAATATCACGGCTGCGTCAAAGTTGAAAACCTTGGTGGAATCCATTCTCGGGGCACCTTCGACGTCTAAAATGATGGATCTTCGCGGCGGCAACGAGGCGGACGGTGCGCCGCGCCGCGCCGCGCCGCGGCTTAACGATGATAATTAATGCTCGAACTTCAGCGCGTCGTGATCGCGTGCCGGAATACCTCGCGCGACGCTCCAAATTAATCTCGTCTACCCCCCGGCTCTTCCCACCGGGTGACTTTGTCTCCTCTTTAGCAAAGTTAGCTAGGTGATCTCCCACGGTGGTGGTGGTGGGCGGCCCGACCGGCGACCGATGGACGCCCGGGAAAATTTGCTTTTTTAAAACGATTAGCCGAAACGTTTCGAGCGGCAACGGGGACCCCCCCTCCCCCTCCCCTCCCCTCCCCTCCCCACCCCGCCGAAACTGGATTAACGCAATTTCCGCCGCGTTCCCGAGGTTGGTTCGAGCTAATCTGATTACTTAACGTCGGAGCCCGACAAGAGCGATTCGCGGGACGGCTAAGTTTCCCGCGGGATTAAAACGAGTTAATTTAAAGTTTCCCGCTGGCGGCGCCGCGTCGGCGGCGGCTGCGGCCGCCCTGCGGCCTCGGCGTGTCGTCCCGCGAACGTTCGCTCCGCTGAAGATTTTTCTGTTGCCGGCTAAACAGCCCCTCGCGGTGATCAAGGGGGTCTTCGCTATGACTGCGTTTAATCTCGTAAGAGGCTGCCTCAAAGGTGGTGCGTTTTTAATGAACTTTGTTAGGCTGGCGGATCTGTACCTGGAATAAGCGGGCATTATACTGTGTAGATGTTATACTAGATTATACTATGTATACATTGACGGAGTTGCACAGATTTCGAGGGAGCGAACTGCATCTGTAGCATCGATTAAAACAGAGTTTCTTTAGTTAATTAAATTTTATTGGACAATAATTAATTGTATAAAGCAATTTCTTTGAATAAGTCATATAATTATTATTCGAATAAAATACTCGACTAATAGATACCCAGTCGGATATTAGATGAATTGTTTCAAATAAATATTTATCTAATATCCGGATGGGTATATTTTAGTCGAGCATTTTTGACAATGTACATTGTTTCCGGAACTTAGTGAACCAAGTCTTGAATTGTTTCAAATAAATATTTAAGACTTAGACTTGGTTTATTAAGTTCAGGAAAGAATGTACATTTTCAGAACGATTTTACGAAAGCTATATATCTCGTAAAGGTACGCCAGGTCTCGTAAATAGTGTAATAACCCTTGCGGAAAGTTTTTCATTTCGGTCTAAAAATATTCCAGCACTGCCCGACAGGTGATACATTTTGAGGGAAGAAGCCGCGGCGCACGCATTAATTACCGTTACACGGATGTAGCTCTGGGGGCAACCTTTATTAGAGGATTAATGATCTAAGCCAGCCATTATCTCCTGAACAAACTGCAACGATCGTTCCCGGCACACGCGTCGCCTTTTGTCTCCCGCACTCTCACGGTCGTGTCCTATTTCGATTACGTCAAGTGCTCAGCTTCGGACCGATTTCTCGGACGAGAGCGCGGCGCGCGTCTCGCAGGCGCGTTAAAACGAATCCGGCCGACCATAAATACCAGCGACGACGACATTCGTTTCGGAGGATACTGCGCGACGGCTGCCATGAATTTTCGGGTCCATGGCGCGGCCGCGACAGCCGAGTCCTACGAACGTTATGAAATTTTCCGCGAAAACTCCGACCTGCCGCTGTTACGTTCTTTTCCCAGGCTGTGCCTGCTGCCCCCCCTGTGCTCGCGGACATACATATACGCTCGCCGAACGACGCGCAGTCTCGCCCCGGATTTTCATAATGAAATTACCGGATGTGTGACGCGAACGCGGCTAACGCGACCGCGCCGGGTCTCTCCCACGCGTTCCTGCGCCCGACGGCCCGGCCGCCTCGGGAAGCCCGTGTCTTTTGTGGTTTCGAGGGAATCGCGGAGGCGTTCGAGAGTCATTACGATTCCTTACAGCGATTCGAAAGTGTTGTAAAGGCGATCCTGCACGGTGATCGACGGGCCTCCGCGTCTCTCTGGGTTCGGGTATTGCCATTTTTAGTCCCGCCGCGATCTCGCCTGCCTTGCGCGAGAGAAAATACAATGGAGGACGAGAGAGACTGAATCGAGTGCATTGAATTTTATTAGATTGGATTATTTTAATAGACAATGGCTAAAAAATTCCAATTGGTTTTTTGACCATTTTTCTGAGGCCGTAAAAAATGGTAGATACAGCTCCTGCAGATTTTAAAATAAAATTAATAGATCGAAAGAAATAGATTAAAAGAAAATAGATTTACAGGTGAACAGATTTTAAATTAAAATAATGATTACTTTACTACTGATAAATAACTAAAAATTATATTGATATTATGTAGATATATGTATCTTATTAAAATTATTTCAGTAAGAAAGAAATTATAATTAGTTCCAATTGTATTTGGTGCAGGCGATTTTCGTTCTACATAAAATCCTCATTACAGTAATAAGTTCAATCAATTCAGTAATAAGTTCACAAGCCGTTCAACGTCTCTAAATTCGAGCCATTTATAGGATTTAGAGTTGTCGCGTCTTAAAAGCTGCACAAATACTTTCGTCGTCCATTGAACGGAGCTCCAAAAGTGCCTCGCTTTTCATTGCTAAACAAATCAAGACCGCAGTTGGGGGCACATTTAATAAATACGCGCGAGGTTTGCTTTCCACGGCTCGCGGATTTTAATCCGGAAAAAATCCGCAAAGAACAACTACGTCCCGATCATTGAACGAAGAATACCGGTACCGCGCATCGGTCGGAATTTAATTAACAAAATCTATTCGTAGGGTTTCCGATTTTTTTTCACCGGCCGGGGCACCGTCAAATTTTTCCGGTCGCGATCCTCTTATCGCCGCGACGCGCGCGCACTGATTTATAATGGCGCTTAATTAATGGAATAATTACGGGCCGCGTAATATCACGCGCGGTTTTTCGTGTTTCTCATTATTCACCGGGTCCCGCGGTCGGTTCGCGAGATACGACAGATACGGGAGACGCGGCTGATTAGGCGAAATTTCATTTGGCGAGCCGCCGCGTCACGATAAAGCCTCGTTCGCGGTTTTCTAAGCCGAGAGGGCACCGGCGAGCGCGCGCGCGCAACATTACCCGCCCCGGGTATTTATTATCCGACGAGTGCGTTCCGCAAAACGAACGCGATTTTTTTCGGTCCGGTCCGCCCGGACCCGCACAATTTCATTAGGGACGGACGTTCGCGCCGGACTTTGGCTCCGCGTGCGCCGCGTGTCCCCGGCGCATCAGTTCTAATTCTCGAGTTTTCGGGCCGTCACCGGGGTTCGGTCGCGGTGCTATTTCGAGAGCCGCGCCGCGAGCTTGTCGCCGCTCGCGGACGCGGCCGCGGTGAGATTTATCGGCGCGGAATCGTACCGGCGCGCTTCCAATTAACCTACCGAAGTAATTCCTGAACCGGGTCTGACTGCTTTACGAGGCCCACGGACGTTTCCTGGTGGCCCGCGAAACAATGCGTTGGCGCTGCATGATTCACGACGCGCGGCTATCTTCGATCTGGGCCTGCATCCGATGGTCCCAATTTTTCGTCCGCCGATCTTTTAATCAAATTTCTGTACCGGTTTTCTTCCACTTTTCATTTTCTATGATTCATGATTTAAACTATAATGAAAACCGATTTAAAATCATTGTAACTTAATTCACATTTTTCTCATCGTGAGAAACAGCGAGTTTTAACCTTCAATAACATATATACTCTTTACAAATTTATTATTTATTTACGCGATGTATATTTAAACGTTTAAAAATTCTATAAAATTCTTCAAAGTTTTAAAAAGATATTATTATGGTATTCAAACATTTTCTTGCCTTTTTTTCTGTCTATAATTATATTATTATTATCGCAATGAATCCTTGGAAAATAAATCTAGAAAGAAATTTAAGTAGAGTTAACTTTTTCAATTTTTATTTAATATTAAAATTAAACACACATTTTAGTTCCATGAATTAAATTGAAATTAAATTTCGATAAGAATATCTGATATTAAAAATTAAAAATCGTAAAGCAATTG
Source organism: Augochlora pura (assembly GCF_028453695.1). Taxonomy (NCBI): domain Eukaryota; kingdom Metazoa; phylum Arthropoda; class Insecta; order Hymenoptera; family Halictidae; genus Augochlora; species Augochlora pura. Next base: position 5,020,941 of record NC_135775.1, on the reverse strand, counting down.
ATTGAGAGTTAAAATAACCTCTGCGAGGGGTTGGTTGCGAAGAGTGGACTAAATTGTGTAGTGAATAATTGCAAGGGATTTAATAAAATCATCCAAAACGGAGCGTTCATCTGCTGCCATCTATTTAAGAATTTAAAGGGTGTCGAAGTCACGGTATCTTCCATCGGCCAAGAAACAGAAGTCCGCATTTATTAAATCGAGGGCAGACATGTTTCTCCACCCGCGCCGCTCCCTCCTCTTTTCCCTCTCTCCATCTTGCCCGAACCCTATTGCACGTTCGCGCTTAGGGTAAAATAGTATCCCGATACCCTCTACGTCACCTCCCCCCTCCCGCTCCTCTCTTCTCCCGGTTTCCTATCTTCGTCTTCATTCCCTCGAACTTGTTCCATCTTCGACGCCCGGAATTCCCTTGGACGACGCCCGGGAATAGTGTCCCGCGCGAACTTTGCTTTCACTAAAATTCCCGGAGACGGACCGGCCGTGTGTTTGTTCGATGGGAGTTCGCCGATGTCTTTCGACTTTCCATCGGGACCAGATGAAAACTCGTAACAATACGTTCTGTAACTTGGTGTCGGCCGAGAGTCGGCGACGCGGCGGTCCGTGTGGCGAGAGGAGTTTAATTTTCGAGCGACTCTTTGCCGCGTGGGGGACCGGATCCCTGCCGATTATGACCCGTTCTCATGCCAACAGGATTTTAAATTCAGCTCTTACTTGAATATTTTATTGGAAGGAATATTTTGTTCCGCATCGATCTCTTTGCGTTTCAATACTTACCAGCGACGACAAATTTCAAACAATTGAAAGTGATTTAATTAATAGAATTAAAATTGAAAGAACTTGATTGTGTGACGTCGATTACTTTTTAGATATTTTTTCGCTTTATTATTAATGAAGAAATTGGTAGGATGTAATAATGTAAGAATTAATTTCTGAATCTAAACAAGCAAATTTGTCACTTATTTTGTAGTCAAGGAAATAATGAAGACCATCTCGTTGATAGAAGATTTGATTAACATTTCAGTGAGTTAGAATCAACTTGTGTAAATTAAATTTTAAGACTCCAGTAAAAATTTTCGAGAATGTAATTTACAATCACCATAAAATAGCCATTAGAATCCCGAACTCGCAAATATTAAAGGCGCACCTTCGCGACGCGAGCGAGCCAGGCAAATTAAAACCGCGTGTACCCAATCACGGAGATTAGATCAGCTGTTAGGAGCCGTGGTAGGGAGGTGGAGCGAACTTCCGAGAAATCGTGGTGTCGGAATTGCCGTCGCGGACGAAGAAGGGCAGGAACGAAATGGATCACCGAAATATCTCGTCGAATGACGAATAGCCGGTGCCGCGGTATCGGCGGGATCGTCTATTCCGTCGGTGGAGGATACACGCGACGGATCCTCGCCGTGGAGAGGACGCTGTCGGGGTTCCGCGGAGAGGACAGAACAATTAATCAAGGGAATACAATCGTGTGTGCCGGAGGGGGAGGCCACCGATAGGAGAACGCAGACGAACCGTTGGCGTGACTGATTCATTATGAGACCGTAATTAAGTCCCCTCTATTAGCATACCGACTACCGTTGGATCGTTCCCGGCGGTTCCGCGTCGACTGGAACGACTCGGTACGACCCCGAAGGTGCTCCCTATGCTAACGAGACACCCGGATACCGAGGACGCGATGTGTGGCGCCTCGAAAAACCGACCGTTTAGCCCCGTTTACGGGACAAGACCGGCAAGAGCCGGGGGGTGCGCTCTCCTAATGGTCGCCTACCAGACGCGTATCTCTTAATTAGCCGGCGAATTCCACTCACCCGCACTCTTTTCCTCGCGCGCGTGCACGCCGCAGGGGTCCCTGCCCCGTTATCAATTTAACCCAGGGCCACGAACTTTCTCGGACCGCTGCAATTTTTTTTAAAGCGACCGGCCTTCTGTCCGCGCTGCTCTCTCTCTCTCTCTCTCTCTCTCTATTTCTCTCTCTCTCTAGCACCTCGCGACCGGACCCCACGCTGTTTTCCCTCGACGATACCCGCCCGCTAACGAGTTTATCTGAACGATGACCCACCCGGCTGTTCCTTCCGTTTCCTGCGCCCTCGCAGCACCAGAATTACAAGGTTATTGCGTACTCGGCGCCGAGTAGATGGCGTGCTGGAGTGCAGGCTACTCTATGGTCTAGGATTCTGATCTCCATGGCGTTTCATTTTAAGATAGAAGTGACGACTATTAACCTGTTAAGTGGATAGGACGAAATATTTATGTAGAAATATTGCAAGATGGTATTAGGGAGTATTTTTTCAAATTACTTTAAAGCAGACAATGTCTGCACGACTTTGCAATATTTGTTTTCTCATATCTCGTAAATTATTGATCTTTTGACATAGTTTTTATTGTTCAAAATTATATAATTACATTTGGAAAAAAATTTATTTTATTTATTCTGTACGCGTTCACTTGCAGAAAAATTAATTACGTCATTTTATAACCTTAGGAGAACATTTTTTGTGCAAGTGTAACTAAGGAGTTATTTTTAAGTAAACAGCTTCTATAATAATATATTCATATTCATTGCTTCCTAAGTGTTAAGTATAGTAAAAAAATTTCCAAAAGGAATCTTTACTTATTGATTCCTAAAATAAATATTAAAAACACCTTTTAAATAGCCCGAGCAAGGATGCAGAATTACAAACAAAATAAAACTCGCCAAACGTGAAGGGAAGAATGAAATTGACGTATCATCCCTTATATCATGTCTTTTATACTGCTATATTCGAGAGCATATAGAGCAAAACCTCGGGTGAATATCGAGAAGAATCGACAGATCTCTCTGACTTTCCCCATTTCCTTGCGAATATATACATATATATTCAACGCGTCGATCGGCAGGGTGAAAAAATGAGTGTCGCGAATCCGGGGTGTAGCTCGCGTGCGAGCGTAAACCGTGGAGGGGAATAAATTACGGGTTCGGCGGTACGCGTCGGCGGCCGGGGAGGCAGATAAAGCTTCTCCCCCGCGCCGATTAATAGTTCCATCAATAAGATTAATCGAGCGTTGATTTTCCGTGTGGTTTTCAGCACGCTGAGGTGGAGGATGGAGGAGCTGGAGACGTTGGAGAGCACGGAGTGCCCTGAGTGCCCCGGGCCACCCCCCGAGTTCCGGTTGCCGCCACCGCCCCGGCCACCCTTCCTCACCGACGGCACCTTTTGCTCGGAGGAACCCCTCACCGAGATCGAAGATTGCGTCGCCATTCCGGTGAGTTTCACGAGCCTCCATTTCGGCGATTTTTCGAAAACAGATGGCGCCACGCTTCAACCACTGTGCCGAGAGTGCAAAAGAAAGCTTTCAGTTTTCTGTGTTCCGAATTTTCCCCGTGAAATTAGTCAACGCCGAAATCGGCTTTGCTTGAATATCCGATCGATCGTTTGTTAATTCTGGATCGAACTTCGGTCGCGATTACTATCTAATCTACGGTTCGATCTCTCGGCGGATTACAACGGCTTGCAACTTGCTGCTACGAGTCCCCTCCGAAGGAACTAGTAAGCCTCTGTCGCGCATGTAATATTCCGGAGATTTCTCGTAACGAATAGCTGCTCCTTGAATCTGCGTTACGGTAATCAGTGGATGATTGAATGGTCAAATTCGAGAGTCGTTTTAATACGAGTTTTCCTGCTTGAACAACGCGGTATAATTGTATAAGATAGTGAAGTGATCTGAGACTGTGGAGTGATCTGTTACTGTCCCTTTGGTTTATTTTTGAACTCATTTCTAACAGTTATCTAAACTGTTTAGAATACAACCGTATATTTTCTTGCGACATGAAGATGAACCCTCCTTAATCAAGTCATAATTTATATACGTTAATATTATTATTCAAAAATTCACGTAAACCTCTATTAATTAATCAAGTTCGCAACATTAAAATCCGAGTTTCGTGAATCAACGAGTACATCACCCCGTCCAACAAATTGTTTTAACGCGACACGCGGTCGAGTTAATGTAACGCAATCAAGGCGCGAAATCGCGACGGCTGCGAGTAAAATAAAAATGGCCGGTCCCTGGCCGGAACAGGTGGCACAGAAGAACGGCCGCGTAGGAAAGAGCGTAACGCGGTTCCGTGACGCGGCCGGCCGGCCGATTCATATCAAGAGGGAACGGCAGGATTTTACAGCGGGATAAATTCCGGGCGCTTCCCTTATCCGGCGCCGGCGAATTGAATCGGGAGCCGGCCGGACAAAAACGACGCCGCGTCTCCGTTAATCTTCGCGTTGCTTCTTCTATGGCCCGGGAAACGGTTGCCTAACAAAGCGTTACTCGGAATCTTGGCCCGATCTTCGAGACGCTCGTGGGCACGGCTGCGAGAGGCCGAACGAAGGGGAGAAGAAGGGGGAGGGGGGCTGGAACTATTAACCGCAATCCGAGACCACCGAGATACGCCGATTCTATAACTATTTCCCTCGGTTCGATGTGATCTATGTGGTTTCGGGGGAGCGGCGTGTGGGCGGGAGGGCCGGAAAGAATTCCAATTAAAGTTGCCGGGCGCGAGGGTGGCCCGCGCGAGGCTTCGCGTGCCCAAACTTTCGTGCAAGTTTGCGGGACCGGCGACAAAACCTTTGAAATTCCCCGCGGATTCCGTGACACCGAAAGGCTTCATTTCGCCTCGTTGCGCTACGATAAATCGCGGCCAACGATTAATCCACGGGTCTTCGGTTGTTCCACCCGTTGTCAAGCTTCGCCCGGCTATCTGACACTCTTTCACGCGACAAAAGTCGCCGGGGCTTAGCGTCACGGTATCGGAAAACTGCGACACCAATGGACGTCCTTAATAGCGACTGGAAATCTTTTTATTTTGCAATCAAACATAATATATTGTGTAATGTACACGGTTGATAAAGTAGGAGCCGATTTCTG